>NC_057799.1:198442555-198797250 GCF_018294505.1 Triticum aestivum
CTCCTTGCATTCTCCATTCCTAAAAGAGTAGAAAGTGGAGAGGGGTCAGAAATGAGAAGAGAGAAGTTTTCTAGGGCTTAAGCTTAGTGGTCGTGTCCTATAGTCAGCGTGTGCTCTGATACCAACTTTGTAGCGACCAGACCTCAAATGGCCTGTGCTGCTGTGCACCAGTGTCATCCCTGGATCAGTAATGCTGACACGCACAGTACAAATGGAGGATTTATAACAGAGTAGCAATCACACACTTATTACATCGAATATCTCCAAAGAGATTAAGTATGATAAACATGGCTTAAGGCCATCTAACAACGATAACAGCGGAAGACTTGGAAGAATAGTGAGTCCATCAACTCCAGCGGCATCACTGAGTATAAGACCACGACCTAAGGCACCTTACTCGTCGTCTGAAAAGTCTGCAACATGAAACGTTGCAGCCCGAGAACGGGTCAGCACATAGAATATGCTGGCAAAGCAACACATAGAGAGCAATGAACAATGATAAGGCTATACTATATGCATATATGGCTGGTGGAAAGGCTCTATGGTTACAGTTTTTGCGAAAAGCCAATTTTATCCTACTGCAAAGGAATAAATTTTATCCTGCAGTGGTCAACTCCCTTCCAACTTTGCGGAGCCAATCATCTGCTACAATCGGCTCGGTGCTACTGGAAAACACCGGCGGGTTTAGCCTTAAGAAACGGGCTAAGTGATCAACAGGTGGTGGTGGCGGTGGGTTGTTGTTGTTGTTGTTGCCTTGGTTCTGCACTAACACTTGCATCAGGGCATTCTGTTGCTAAATCAACTGGGTGATCTCTGGCGGGAAAACAAATCCGGTGTCACGTCTCGGAGGCATCTGATAGGTTTAGAAAAGATGAGAGTTAAGAATAGAATGAGGTCTAGAGGGAAAACACTACCCATATGCTCATGAGACAAATCAATCAATATCACTCAATCAATTCAACAAGGCAAAACAACCGATCTAACTAGCGTTACAAAGTGCTTGAACTATACTATTAAATGGGGGAAAACTACTACTGATATGGTGGTCTACTAGAAATTCTGATCCGTTGAAGACTCCATGATGTCTGCTCCAGCTTCATCAACCCAGTCGTCTTCACTTGGTTCTGAGTCGGTGTCTTCGATGATGATGTAGTTATCCGGACAAGTGCATTCGTCGACTTCTGCTTTTGGCACTGGATTTCCCATGAATACTCCAATCTTTTTCTCCAGGTCGTCATTCTTCCCTACTAATGCGTTGATTTCCTCCAAATAATCTTCGCGTGTAGCCTTGAGTTCTTCTTGGAGTTCTTTGATCTTGGTTAATGCCTTCTTCAGTTCTTCCTTGTCCGTGCACATCTGGTTCTCCTGGCGACGAATATGTTGGTTCTGCTCCTGGATGAAAGCTGCAATTGATCCATCCTTCTTGGTTCTGATCATCTCCCATTGCGCGTCTCGACGTCCACAAATTTGATAAATTGTATCCTTAAGCTCCTGGTGGTAGACTTCTCCAATGCGTCCCATGGCGATGTGTGCGGCCATGCTCTTCCCTAAACTCCAGGTTGGTGCTTCGAAAACCAATCTTATGGGTTCCGTAGTTGGCACAAACGTCCTTCCTGGAATAAGAACTTGAATCTTCCAGCTCTCCTCTTCGGGTAATGTGGCGTTGTAGGTTCCGGTGATGCTTGGTATTCCTATGTTCAAGTACTTGGTGACTTCCTTCAAATGTCGACCAAACGGCGTGTCTTCATCTGGTTGCATAAACTTGCTCCTTGCATTCGCCATTCCTAAAAGAGTAGAAAGTGGAGAGGGGTCAGAAATGAGAAGAGAGAAGCTTTCTAGGGCTTAAGCTTAGTGGTCGTGTCCTACAGTCAGCGTGTGCTCTGATACCAACTTTGTAGCGACCAGACCTTAAATGGTCTGTGCTGCTGTGCACCAGTGTCATCCCTGGATCAGTAATGCTGACACGCACAGTACAAATGGAGGATTTATAACAGAGTAGCAATCACACACTTATTACATCGAATATCTTCGAAGAGATTAAGTATGGTAAACATGGCTTAAGGCCATCTAACAACGATAACAGCGGAAGACTTGGAAGATAAGTGAGTCCATCAACTCCAGCGGCATCACTGAGTATAAGACCACGACCTAAGGCACCTTACTCGTCGTCTGAAAAGTCTGCAACATGAAACGTTGCAGCCCGAAAACGGGTCAGCACATAGAATATGCTGGCAAAGTAACACATAGAGAGTATTGAACAATAATAATGCTATACTACATGCATATATGGCTGGTGGAAAGCTCTATGGTTACAGTTTTGCGAAAAGCCAATTTTATCCTACTGCAAAGGAGTAAATTTTATTTAACTATCATGGTGGTTGTGAATCATTGAGAAGGTACCTCCAACTCAATCCCAATTAGGTGTCATCAATAACCCAACAAAATTAATTAAAAGTAACATGGTGATGAGATTCAAATGATAATCCAGGTACTAGATACTCAAGTTGTCCATAACCGGGGACACGGCTAACCATGATTAGTTTGTACACTCTGCAGAGGTTTGCGCACTTTTCCCCACAAGACTCGATCGCCTTCGTTTTTATTTCTCGCACTGCATGGTGTTTGAGAAACGGATGACCGAGACACAGTCTTTCAGAAACAATCTCTCTTTACTCTGGATGGACCGGTACACCTACTTTCCCCTACATCTGCTAGCCCACCTCTTCAAGAGATCCTATAACCTACTCAACTATGCTAGAGCCCATAATAGCTTGTGGCTGCACACGGAAGTTTCTAGCATGAATAATCTTATGATCCCTTTGAGCCTGGGTGGCGGTCCTTATACATACAGACAACACTGGGTTCTCCAGGTGCCTCAATCCACCCAAATGTGAGTTTTAGTTGCCACCTTAAGTTGAACCATTAATAAACATCTCACATCCGTCATGAATATCTCTCAAACCCAATCCACGTCTACGAGCATAGCATAGCAATATAATAGCAACGTAGAAGTAACTCCCAAGGGTTTGATAAGAAAACAGGTAATAGGTACTACCTCAACTACTACCCAGTTCCCACAATTTAATCAGATCCTAATCATGCAATTGTTTGAGGAAAAGATCTAATGCAATAAAACTGGGTATGAAAAGTATGATCAAAGTGTTACTTGCCTTGCTGATGATCCGCAAAACCTAGCGATTCGAAGTAACAAGCGGCACACTCCGGATACTCTATCGCAAACAAACAAGCATACAATCAGTACTCATCTAATGCACAGGTAAAACTCGAATGACAGATCCAACCAGAAAGTTTAACTTAAGAACTCCGGTTTGCAAAAAGAATCAACTCGAAAGAAGCAACGAAAGTCAAACGGCGAAAGAAAGTAGCTTCGTTTACTAATCTGGATCTAGGTCAAATTTTACTGTAGCAAAAACTTGTTTGAGTAGGTTGAACGGAAAGAGAATTTCGAGATGAAACTCTAGGCGCTTGAATCGCCTGATTCCGATAAACGAGCGAGAAGTTAAACAGAACCGAAGATTCGATCAGAAATCGAATCTGAGATAATCGTAGAAAAATCCGACGAAAAGAAAAACGGACGAACGGTTAAAGAACGGACGTTCGTTAACAGAGAAAAACCGACGAACGCGTTCGTTAAAACGAACGGTTCAGTGAACGCTCGTAAAATAATAAAACTGAAAAAAACCGATCTAGGTTTTTTTTAAAACGAATGGTTTTTTTAAAGAAAACCGGCAACCAAATGGGCGGCGAGGTACCTCGTCGGGGGCGTGCTCCGGCGGGGCTCCGGCGGCTCGAGGCGAGGGGCGGCGGGGTCGGGCGGCTCGGGGCGAGGGGCGGGGCTCCGGCGGCGGCTCCGGCGAGTGGCGGCGCAAAACGGCGGCGGCGCGGGCTCCGGTGCGGGCGACGGCGGGTGCGATGCGGCGGCGGCGGGGTGAGGTGAGAGGAGGGGGGGTATTTATATGGGGGGGGCCGGAGGTGGCTTGGGGAAGGGGGCGCCGGCGGGGGCGTGCGGAGCTCGGACTCCGAGCGGCGGCGGCGGCCGTGCCGTGCGCGAGGAGGAGAGGCGCGGGGTTGGGCCGGCGCTCGGCTGGGCTTCGGCCCGGCGGTCGTCGCGCAGTTTTTTTTTAAACGTTCCGCGGAAAATAATTCACAGAAAAATAAATAAAAATAAGAAAAATATAAAATAAATATTCCCCGTCTAGTTAGATAATCTAGAATAGGGTGAACATTTTTTTATCACGATATAAATATTTTGAAAACATGCAATATTTTTAATGCAATAAAAATTGCAAATAAAATCCAAATAAATTTCAATAAATGATTTTAACCTTTTTCCTCCAGTATTTCAATTGTTTTGGAGAAGTCATATTTTCTCCTCTCGTTTATTTTTAAAATGAAATATTTTTCCGGAGAGAAAAATAATTAAAACCAAAATCCTCGTCTTATTATTTGATGAGAATCAAATATGAAAATTTGAGAAAATCCCCAACTCTCTCCGAGGGTCCTCGAGTTGCTTAGGATTTATCGAGGATTTGTCAAAGTGCAATAAAACATGATATGCAATGATGATCTATGTATAACATACCAAATTGAAAATTTGGGATGTTACAGCTGGGTCATGGCCCAGTTGGCCAGGGGGTTCTGTTTTTATGTGTTCTTTTTGTTTGACCTTTTTCCTTTTATCTATTTTTCCTTTCTAACTTAGTTTCTATTTATTTAAGTTTTATAATATACCGAGTCAACACCTAAATTAGTATCATTAATATAGGCCACTGCCAAACCTAGTTTGATACCAAAACAAGTTAGTTTAATATTTCTATAATTTAAAAAGCAATTAAATTGTTATTTCAGCCACTGTTTTTATTTAGCTTAGGGCATTTAAACATTTTGAAAAATGTTGGTTCCAACACCAAAATAAGTTAGGGATTATTTGCCACATGATGAACATTTTAGTTTTCATGTTTGAGAATTTTAGAATTTCACTTATTATTTGAATTTGAATTTGAACCGGATTTGGATCAACGTGAGATTAGTAACAGTAATAGTGGTGATGTGGCATCATTAGCGTCGGATTACTGTAGCTTAATTATCCGGGCGTCACAATTGTCCTCTACTACAAGAAATCTCGTCCCGAGATTTAAGAGGTGAAGTAAGGGGGAAAGTTCTGGCTACGAAATTCTATCGAGTCTTCTCGGTCTTGGTTGCTCTTCTCGAAGAAGTTGATCCATTACATTGACATCTTCATTTCTCTGCATCGATGCCTCATGATGAAGTTGTCGTCCTTTCTTCAGGATCTCCATCGAACTTATGAAAAGATAAGGGGGAAAGACTCGGGAAGGACGAAGCTCAACACACGTTAGGTACTTGGGGGCTATCTTAGTGAATATCTCTCACGTTGAAATTCAAGAAAGTTATCGAGAGCAAGGTAAAAAGGCACAGTTAGAAATTTCAAGCAAATAGGCAATCGTTCGTTGCCTAAAACAAGGTGTGAAAGGGTTTTAGAGCAACGGGAATAATTATTATGTCTGATACCAGACTTGATGATCTCTTGGAAGGTGGCTCGTGAATTACATACGAAGCCAAACATGAGGAATAACTTTTAGAAACTGAGGCGTACAGGAGAGTCAGGTTTCGTTCCCGTGGAACTGTGGGTTATGGGCCCACCATGTGGGTTAAAAGTAGTAGGAGCGGTGACATCTTGCGTGGTCATGATAGCAAGGCATGTCAGAGGGTAGCCTATCGATTATGTCGGCAACAACGTCAGTACCAAGGGCGAGGGATGATGAGAACCATTTTCCTGGTCGTTAAACGAGGCGGACCAATAGGCAAAGTTCTCATCCATCGGTGGCTACCGGAATGTCATCAACAATAGTAACAGGGTCTTACTGACTAGGTTGTACGACGAGGTGTTTACATAAGCAAGAGAATATTACTGCTTAGATCATATAGACCACAAAAAAGGATAAACAAGACAATGGAATGAAAAGTGTGATTATCATTTTAAATAGAACAATGGAAAGGAAAATGTGTTTAAACACATATATCAGGAGTATATCCTTCCCAAGGACAAAACAGAGCATGATATCCATGTCAGGATATAATGTAGAAAACTTTTAGGTAGGGGAGAGAAATTTCATGATATTACCCATATAGCGGTGTTTGGATAATTGAGCAGGAAACATTTAGCATTGGGCTTCAAATGTTCTTGTTGAAAATCGGAGTACCATAGACATGCTTCGAGATAGCATTGACATGGTCATCAGGTGAAGATCAGACTTTGGAAACACAAAGGATTCATCGAAAACAACTTATAGGATAAGTCTTACAATTTCCTCATGGAAGAATGGATAACCTTGCTGAAAAGGACTCTATAACAATAGGGCCTCCGGCCAGGTGTGCTAGGATGACATCACCTTACCGGGTCATATAACGACCAATGTTATAACTCTTGGAAATATCTCCCAGCCATCATATCTGACCGAGATTCAGATCTGATTGGTGTGAGGATACCTCAAACTCACGATACTCGAGGAGAAAAGGTGTGACACAAATTGACGAGATGACGTCGAAGATTCTCGGGAAATGAACTATGGAAGCGAGTTTCGAAACAAGAGTTCATCATTAAATCAAGAAGAGGATGAGGAGGTGGCTGATGGACTCAGTGTTAATTCAACGAGGTATCCAAAAAGATGGATCTCCACAATTATGTGGATAAGGAGATAACATTTGTCGGATCAAATGATATAAGGAAGTATGCTCGAGGAAAACATACACAATTAAACATTGGTTGAGAGGTGCGCCCGAAATATGGGTTGGGTTGCACGAGCAATGTTAGAACGGTGATTCAATAATCAATAGTCTAAGAATGAACGGCCGACCATTAACTTCAAAGCAATAGGGTTGCTAGAAGTGCAGAATCCAAATAGCACCGTTCACTTGTTGGTACCCCGGTTGGAATCAACACGAGGAACAAGAAAGAATGGTGATGGTGAGAAGTATCACTATACCAAGAATTCTTAAGAGGTGGTGAAATTCCCACGACATTCTTGACATAAAAGGTGGTAATACTCCAAGGTAAAGAGGAACAAATGCTAGATAGCAAGGATCTCAAGGTATAACACAAAACACAAACAAGTTTGTGTTAAACGGAAGGCAATAAAGTGGTCGATGATAAGACAAATCATCGAGGGCTAGGATGGTATTTCTCATTATGAATTCGATTGATATCCTGGAAGAGCTCAAAATGTTGGTGATGATCATGACACATTTGTCGAGAGATTTCATGAAGATGTAATCTATCGGCGATGACATCAAGTCAAAGGAATTATGAAGCAAAAGGTTATTGGAACTATGGGTACGACACAAACTCGAAATCAAGCTTGTTGTTCAAGGTGAAATGATATGACGAGGAAAATCGACGTAAGCTTAGATCATCGTCGAAAATTGTGCTCCGGGAAGAAAGGACCAGGTAGCACAGTTGAAATTTACCATGATAATGATATGGCCAATCAGGCTAGGAGTGACGTGATGGAGTATTAAACTTCTCAACAACAAAGTACTGAGAGTACTGAATCTCAGTATTGATTCGATTCACAAATCGGTGTTCTCGGTTGACGACAACCCAGAACCCGTGGAGTGACTATGATGGGAAAAGGTACTACTTCATCAGAATTTCATAAGATGAAGTGCAATGGGTGGATATCCTCGAGATACCAGGGGGTAATACTCGAAGGTAGAACAAAATAGAGGTTGGGAAGGCGTACTGATCTGCAGAAGGCAAGTACTTTAACTTGTCCGAGTAATAGAATCAAAGGAGAACAATCATGGTTGGAACCACGGTTGCAAAGGATCAATTCACATATACCAGATGATATTTATCAAGGAAATATTTATTATTACAAGAAGTTTCCATGATAGGATCTACATCATGTCCATGGGCATGAACACAAAGTTCAAGGTCGACTCCCACTTCTTCAATGCATAACCTTTCATTCACTTCCCGTCTTCGAAGAATTTATAGAGTTGAATTTTTTTCCGACAAAACACCAATAGATATAACCTGCAAAAACTTCGGGTTCACACAGACTAAAGAAGGCATAGGTTCAACCCATAGGGGCATCTTAGGAACATATACCACGAACTTCAGGAGTAACTAACAGAAGCTCAAAAGCTGAGCATGGTTGACACAAGTAGAGGATACAATTTACCAAAGGCATTATGTATCAGGGAAGAACTCACGAGAATTTTGGATGTGAAGGACACTGTCGGATAATAACCCGCAATGGTTCTGGCGGTCCACAACAGGGTTGATGTGAGTATCGGTACTCATTCAGAGGAAGAAGGAGTGCAAAGGCATCGGATTATAGAAACTACTGACTAATTCCAAGCTCAAATGCAAAGTAAATATGATTTCCAACTCAAAGGATCAGAAGCAAACGCTCTGATCAAGGATGGATAAATTCAATAGACCTAAGGGTACAATTGACGGCAAATAGATTGGTCGAGAACAAGCTCATGTTCAAAATGACGCCTGAGCCGGAAGGATAATTTAGAAGGATCAACTGACGATTGCGTGCATTCGCACTCATGTTGAATCAATAGGATCAAAATGACGGTGTCTAAGGATACTAACGAATATTGCCAGACATATGGAAAGCATCCATAATGCAAGCAGACAAGTATTGCAGAGCAATAAGCTACTGAGGAATTTTGAAGGATCGAATAGTATTTCGAAGACAATTGTGAAACACATGAACAACTAGGTATGAGCGGATACTCGATAAGGGCGAGAAATTATCCGTAGGGGTATTCAGGTGGCAAGGAACTGCAAGGCAGTAGGCACAAAAAAATTCTCTGAACAATAGAGGGGATTTCAGGGTATCTTGTTAGAACAAGATCAACTGGGAATAAAAGTAAGAACGGTAAGTGTATGTATTTATCCATAGGGATATTTCGGTGGTAGGGAATTGCAAAAGCAACGGGCTCAAAGTCTCGAGAGAACATCGGAGAGTATCTTCAAAATCCTTCAGTGGACCAAGTAATCATCTGGAGTAAGGGGCTCTCCGGGTGGAAGTAGTTACGAGAACCTAGAGTCGGCGTTAGTAAAATCATTTAAACCGAATAGAGGAGAGATTAGAGTCCCAGAGTATAGGTCGAGGAATAAAAGATGCTAATTCCACCCAATGGCGACGTGGGTCCGTAAGGCACACGGCCATGTTAGTAAAAGTTTTGCAATGTCTAGACTCGACTTCGGCCAAGGAGTGTGGAAGGGGGATTCCTACAGGCAGTCGGCTCTGATACCAACTTGTGACGCCCCCGATTCAATCGTACACTAATCATGCATGCAAACGTATACGATCAAGATCAGGGACTCACGGGAAGATATCAAAACACAACTCTAAAACATAAATAAGTCATACAAGAATCACAATACAAGCCAGGGGCCTCGAGGGCTCGAATACAAGTGCTCGATCATAGACGAGTCAGCGCAAGCAACAATATCTGAGTACAGACATAAGTTAAACAAGTTGCCATAAGATGGCTAGCACAAACTGGGATACTGATCGAAAGAGGCGCATGCCTCCTGCCTGGGATCCTCCTAAACTACTCCTGGTCGTCGTCAGCGGCCTGAACGTAGTAGTAGGCACCTCCGGTGTAGTAGGAGTCGTCATCGACGGTGGCGTCTGGCTCCTGGGCTCCAGCATCTAGTTGCGACAACCAGGTAGAAGGGAAAGGGGGAAAAGAGGGAGAAAAGCAACCGTGAGTACTCATCCAAAGTACTCGCAAGCAAGGATCTACACTACATATGCATGGGTATCTGTGTAAAGGGGGCTATATCGATGGACTGAACTGCAGAATGCCAGAATAAGAGGGGGATAGCTAATCCTATCGAAGACTACGCTTCTGGCAGCCTCCATCTTGCAGCATGTAGAAGAGAGTAGATGGTAAGTTCACCAAGTAGCATCGTATAGCATAATCCTACCCGGCGATCCTCTCCTCATCGACCTGTGAGAGAGCGATCACCGGGTTGTATCTGGCACTTGGAAGGGTGTGTTTTATTAAGTATCCGGTTCTAGTTGTCATAAGGTCAAGGTAAAACTCCAAGTCGTCCTGTTACCGAAGATCACGGCTATTCGAATAGATAAACTTCCCTACAGGGGTGCACCACATAACCAACATGCTCGAACCCATTTGGCCGGACACACTTTTCTGGGTCATGCCCGGCCGCGGAAGATCAACACGTCGCAGCCCTACCTAGGCACAACAGAGAGGTCAGCACGCCGGTCTAAATCCTATGGCGCATTGGTCTGGGCCCATCGCCCATTGCACACCTGCACGTTGCGTGGGCGGCCGGAAGGAGAACTAGCCCCCTGAATACAAGAGCAGGCTTACGTTCCAATCCGGTGTGCGCCGCTCAGTCGCTGACGTCACGAAGGCTTCGGCTTATACCACGACGTCGAGTGCCCATAACTGTTCCCGCGTAGTTGGTTAGTGCGTATAGGCCAGTGGCCAGACTCAGATCAAATACCAAGAACTCGTTAAGCGTGTTATTTTAAAGTAACCGCGAACGCTGACCAGGGCCAGGCCCACCTCTCGCCTAGGTGGTCTCAACCTGCCCTGGCGCTCCGCCACAAAGATCCACTCGCGGGTACTCCTACGAGTCGACCCGATTTTAGTCACCACAGGTATCATATATCTTATGTATATAAGTATATACCCGTGATCACCTCCCGAGTGATCACGGCCCGATAGTATAGTATGGCAGACGGACAAGAATGTAGGGCCACAGATGGAATACTAGCATCCTAAACTAAGCATGTAGGATTGCAGGTAAAGGTAACAACAGTAGTAGCAAGGACAGGCTATGCAGCAGAATAGGATTAACGGAAAGCAGTAACATGCTACACTACTCTAATGCAAGCAGTAGAGAGTAGAATAGGCGATATCTGGTGATCAAGGGGGGCTTGCCTGGAAGCTCAGCCGAGAAGGAGGGGTCGTCAACACCGTAGTCGTACTGGGTAGCAGTGGCGTCGGTCTCGGTGTCTAACGAGAGAAGAGGGGGAAGAAACAATAAATATAATGCAAACATAAGCATGACGGTGCATGACAAGACAATGCGCGGTGCTAGGTGTGCCCTAACGCGGTAGGAGGTGATACCGACGAAGGGGGGAAACATCCGGGAAAGTATCCCCAGTGTTTTGCGTTTTCGGACAGATGTACCGGAGGGGGAAAGTTGTGTGTTCGATATGCTAGGGGTGTGTGGCGGACGAACGGGCTGCGTATCCAGATTCGTCTCATCGATCTGAGCAACTTTCATGTACAAAGTTTTTCCATCCGAGTTACGGTTTATTTTCTATGATTTATCAAAGTTTTATGCATTTTTGAAATTTATTTAATTAATTAACTTTCCAGAACAGTGAAAGGTGATGTCAGCATGACATCACCATGACATCAGCAGGTCAAACCCAGCTGACCAGAGTCAAACCTGGCCTGTGGGTCCAGTGGGACCCACCTGTCATAGACTAACATGTTAATTAGGGTTTAATTAAGCAGGACTAATTAAATTTAATTAAACTAGATTAATTAAGTTAATTAACTAATTAATTATCATTTATTTAATTTTATGTATTTATTTATTCTTTTTCTGCTTTTCCTTTTCGTTCAAAAAAAAGGGGGGTCGGGCCCCAGTGGTCAGTGACACATGCCACTGCTGGCGCCCCGTAACGGGCTAATGGGTGCGGGCAATCCCCCGGTTGGCCCCGGGCACCGGTCGGGGCGGAGGAGAGCACCGGCCAGGGCGGCCAGGGAGCGCCGGGCGCAGCTGGGGGAGGTAGCGGGCGGCTGGGGGAGTGGAGGTGGTCACGTGGGGGGACCAGAGCGGCGCGGTGGAGCAGTCGATGGCGGCAGCGCAGCAGAGATGAAGCAGCTGCGGCGGTGACATTTGCGGCTGCACGGGAGCGCCAAGGCGAGGCGCATGACGCGCAGGCCAGCAGCAGGGGGCGTTGTGGCCATGGCGAGTGCGCGGTGCAGGCGAGCAGTGGCAGAAGACGAAACATGGGCGTGCAGGGGGTGGCCGGGGCGTGAGCGGCCGGGAAGGGGACGTGGGCGCCGCGGAGATGCAGGGATGGCGAGCGGGACGGGCGCGAGTGGCGTGGGGAGCGCGCGCGAGGCGCAGTTAGAGCGGTCCGCGGCTGGGCGAGAGCGCACGGGGCGTGGGCTCCGGCCAGTGAGCGGAGGCGCTGGCGCGGGGCGCGCGCGTGCTACGGAGCGGGACGAGCGAGGCGACAGGCAGCGCGGTGACCGGGTGAGGAGAAGGGGAGCTCACGGGAAAGTGTAGGGTTCGCGGGCAGCGGTGCTTGGGAAGGAAGACGAGGACGGCCGCGTTGACGGGGACGACGACGACGATGGAGTCCGGTGAGCGGCTTGAGGAGGAGACGAGGAGGCCTTGGCGAGGTCTTCGGGCGGCGGTGGTGGGGCGGCGCCGGCGAGGCGTGGCAGCGTCGGGGCAGTTGGAGTGCAGCGACGGGGTGGGTCGCCGGCGTCGGGGCGCGGTCGTCGGCCTGATCCCGATCCAGAACTGGATCGGGGGGAGGAGGAGACCGAACAAGTGGGAGGAGTGGGGTGTCAGTTAGGGTTTCGGGTGGGGTGTGAGAGGCCTTGTAGGCCAGGGGTGCGGTTGGGCCAATGGGCCGGCAGGCTGGGTCATGGCCCAGTTGGCCAGGGGGGTTCTGTTTTTATGTGTTCTTTTTGTTTGACCTTTTTCCTTTTATCTATTTTTCCTTTCTAACTTAGTTTCTATTTATTTAAGTTTTATAATATACCGAGTCAACACCTAAATTAGTATCATTAATATAGGCCACTGCCAAACCTAGTTTGATACCAAAACAAGTTAGTTTAATATTTTTATAATTTAAAAAGAAATTAAATAGTTATTTCAGCCATTGTTTTTATTTAGCTTAGGGCATTTAAACATTTTGAAAAAGGTTCGTTCCAACACCAAAATAAGTTAGTGATTATTTGCCACATGATGAACATTTTAGTTTTCATGTTTGAGAATTTTAGAATTTCACTTATTATTAGAATTTGAATTTGAACCGGATTTGGATCAACGTGAGATTAGTAACAGTAATAGTGGTGACGTGGCATCATTAGCGTGAGATTACTGTAGCTTAATTATCCAGGCATCACAAACTATTATCGCCCACAACTCGTTGTGTTCTACTCGCATATCATCTACGCATAGACCTGGCTCTGATACCACTGTTTGGGAACGTAGCATGCAATTTCAAAAAAATTCCTACGATCACGCTAGGAGATGCATATCAACGAGAGGGGAGAGTATGTCCACGTACCCTCATAGACCGAAAGCGGAAGCGTTATGTTAACGTGGTTGATGTAGTCGAACGTCTTCACGATCCAACCGATCCAAGTACCGAACGTACGGCACCTCCGTGTTCAGCACACGTTCAGCTCGATGAAGTCCCTCGAGCTCTTGATCCAGTAGAGGGTCAGGGAGAGTTGCGTCAGCACGACGGCGCGGTGACGGTGATGGTGATGTGATCCGCGCAGGACTTCGCCTAAGCACTACGACGCTATGACCGGAGGAGTAAACTGTGGAGGGGGCACCGCACACGGCTAAGACAAATCTTGGTGTGCCTGTGGGGTGCCCCCTGCCCCTGTATATAAAGGGGGGAGGAGGAGGCCGGCGGCCTAGGAGGGGCGCGCCAAGAGGGGAGTCCTAATTGAACTCCTAGTCCAAGTAGGATTCGGCCCCCCTCATTCCTTCCAACGAAGAGGGAAAGGGGAAAGGGGGGAGAGGGAGAAGGAAAGGGGGGTCGCGCCCCCACCCCTTGTCCAATTTGGATTGGGCTTGGGGGGTGCGCGCCACCTCCTGTGGCAGCCTCCCTCTTTCCACTATGGCCCAATAGGCCCATTAACTTTCCCGGGGGGTTCCGGTAACCTCCCGGTACTCCGAAAAATCCCCGATCTTCTTCGAAACCATTCCGGTGTCCGTACATAACCTTCCAATATATCAATCTTTACCTCTCAACCATTTAGAGACTTTTCGTCATGTCCGTGATCTCATCTGGGACTCCAAAAAAACTTCGGTCACCAAAACATATAACTCATAATACAAATCGTCATCGAACGTTAAGCGTGCGGACCCTACGGGTTCGAGAACTATGTAGACATGACTGAGATACATCTCCGGTCAATAACCAATAGAGGAACCTGGATGCTCATATTTGTTCCTACATATTCTACGAAGATCTTTATCGGCCAAACCGCATAACAACATACGTCATTCCCTTTGTCATCGGTATAGTACTTGCCCAAGATTCGATCGTCGGTATCATCATACCTAGTTCAATCTCGTTACCGGCAAGTCTCTTTACTCGTTCTGTAATGCATCATCTCGCAACTAACTCATTAGTCACATTGCTTGCAAGGCTTATAGTGATGTGCATTGCCGAGTGGGCCCAGAGATACCTCTCCGATACACGGAGTGAAAAATCCTAATCTTTATGTATGCCAACCCAACAAACACCTTCGGAGACACCTGTAGAGCATCTTTATAATCACCCAGTTACATTGTGTTGTTTGATAGCACACAAGGTGTTCCTCTGGTATTCGGGAGTTGCATAATCTCATAGTCAAAGGAATATGTATAAGTCATGAAGAAAGCAATATCAATCAAACTTAACGATCATTATGCTAAGCTAACGGATGGGTCTTGTCCATCAAATCATTCTCCTAATGATGTGACCCTGTTCATCAAATGACAACACATGTCTATGGTTAGGAAACTTAACCATCTTGGACTAACGAGCTAGCCAAGTAGAGGCATACTAGGGACACTTTGTTTTGTCTATGTATTCACACATGTATCAAGTTTCCGATTAATACAATTCTAGCATGAATAATAAACATTTATCATGATATAAGGAAATATAAAATAACAAATTTATTATTGCCTCTAGGGCATTTTTCCTTCAACATTGGGGTAATCTATGCGTAGGGGTTGATGCACGTTCTCGTCTTGTTTCTCCACTAGAAATCTTGGGGCACTCTTTGAGGTTCTTTGTGTTGGACTGAGTGTTATGAATCTGAAATTGTTTGATGCATATTGTATAATCAACTCACGGATACTCGCGGTGACATTGGAGTACCTAGGTGACATTAGAGTTGGTTGATGTGTATCATATGGTGTTATTTTTGTACGAACTCTAGGATAGATTGATCGGAAAGAATAGCTTTTTGGTGGTTTCATACCCTACAAACAATTTATTCTTATGTTCTCCGCTAGATAAGAACTTTGGAATGATTCTTCATCGCACGTGAGGGATGGTTATATGAT
The DNA here is from genome assembly GCF_018294505.1 of Triticum aestivum. NCBI lineage: Eukaryota > Viridiplantae > Streptophyta > Magnoliopsida > Poales > Poaceae > Triticum > Triticum aestivum. Next base: position 198,457,932 of record NC_057799.1, read on the forward strand.
CCAATTATATTAGCATTATTGAGAGATTGCACTAGCGAAAGTAAGGACCCTAGGCCTCATTTTCAAGCATTGCAATACCGTTTATGCTCCATTTTATCAATTGCTACCTTGTTGTTTTTTATTGTTCCTATTACAAAAATTAATACCTACTATCATTACTACACTTCTATCACCATCTCTTCGCCGAACTAGTGCACATATACAAATTACCATTGTATTTGGTGTGTTGGGGACACAAGAGACTTTTTATTATTCGGTTGCAGGGTTGTTTGAGAGAGACCATATTCATCCTACACCTTCCACGGATTGATAAACCTTAGGTCATCCACTTGAGGGAAAATTGCTACTGTCCTACAAAACTCTGCGCTTGGAGGCTCAACACGAGTCTACAAGAATAAAGTTGCGTAGTAGACATCAAGCGCTTTTCTGGCACCAGTGCCGGGGAGGTGAGTGCATGAAGGTATATCTTTAGATCATGCAATCGAATCTTTTAATTTCTTGTTTTATCACTAGTTTGGTTTATAAAAGAAAAGTACGAACAAAATGGAATTGAGGTGGTCTCATATTATTCGTCTTTATCATGTCTTTCTTAAAAATGATGGAAAGGAAAATTGTGCTCAATTGATGGAACAAGAATTCAATAAAATGTTTGGCATAAATGATGAGCATGATTGCAATGTTATTAGTATGAATTCTTTGAATATTCATGATGCTAGTGATATGCAAAGCCATAAGCTTGGGGATGCTATGTTTGATGAAGATGATATTTTTAGTCCCCCAAGTTTTGATGAGAATATTTATTATGTTGATTGCATGCCTCCTATTTATGGTGATGACAATGATGAAAGTTGATTTGGGGAGGCCGTGACTTTATTTAATGATGATTCCACTGTGTTGGAAGAGGTTTCAATTGATTATGACAACAAATTTCCTTTCTATGATGATTATGGTGATGACATGTATGCTATAAAGAATAACAATAACCATGAAACTTGTCATCATGATTTTAATTTTCAATCACATGATAGTTATTTTGTTGAGTTTTCTCCCACTACTATTGATGAGAATAAATTTGCTTATGTGGAGAGTAATAAAAATTCTATGCTTGTGGATCATGAAAAGAATGCTTTATGTGATACATAGCTAGAAGAACTATTGCAGGATGCTGCTAACGCGACACTACGATCAGAGACCCTTTGACAAAACTGTGTGCGATGCATTCATCGCAAATGGTGATGTAAAATAACTATCAAAAAAGATGCGAAACGTTTGCGATGAAGGATACATCAAACACGGTCCAGATTTTAGTTCCGTGTGCGATGTCGGGCATACGATTCAGTTCAATTAACTGTTTGCGATGAGGCAGAACAGAAAAACGGGCGTTGGGGAACGTAGTATTTCAAAAAAAATCCTACGATCACGAAAGATCTATCTAGGAGAAGCATAGCAACGAGCGGGGAGAGTGTGTCCATGTACCATCATAGACCGAAAGTGGAAGCGTTTAGTAACGCGGTTGATGTAGTCAAACGTCTTCGCGATCCAACCGATCAAGTACCGAACGCACGGCACCTCCGCGATCTCAGCTCAGTGACGTCCCTCGAACTCTAGATCCAGCTGAGGCCGAGGGAGAGTTTCGTCAGCACGACGGCGTGGTGACGGTGATGATGAAGTTACCGACGTAGGGCTTCGCCTAAGCACTACGACAATATGACCTAGGTGGAAAAAACTGTGGAGGGGGGCACCGCACATGGCTAAAGATCAACTTGTGTGTCTATGGGGTGCCCCCCTCCCCCTTATATAAAGGAGGGGAGGAGGAGGTCGGCCGGCCACAAGGGGCGCGTGTAGGATCGGAAGTATGTCTAGAGGGGGGTGATTAGACTACTTGACCAAATAAAAATATAGCCTTTTCCCAATTTTAGTTCTTGGCAGATTTTTGCAACTTAGCACAAGTCAATCAATCAACCTACACATGCAATTCTAAGAGTATAGCAAAGGAATGTAAAACAATTGCATATGAAGGTAAAGGGACGAGTTTGAAGGAGCAAACACAATGTTGACACGGAGATTTTTTATCCGTGGTTCCGGTAGGTGGTGCTATCGTACATCCACGTTGATGGAGACTTCAACCCATGAAGGGTAACGGTTGCGCGAGTCCGCGGAGGGATCCACCCACGAAGGGTCCACGAAGAAGCAACCTTGTCTATCCCACCATGGTCGTCGCCCACGAAGGACTTGCCTCACTCGGGTAGATCTTCACGAAGTAGGCGATCTCCTTGCCCTTACAAACTCCTTGGTTCAACTCCACAATCTTGACGGAGGCTCCCAAGTGACACCTAGCCAATCTAGGAGACACCACTCTCCAAGAAGTAACAAATGGTGTGTTGATGATGAACTCCTTGATCTTGTGCTTCAAATGATAGTCTCCCCAACACTCAACTCTCTCTCATAGGATTGGATTTGGTAGAAAGAAGATTTGAGTGGAAAGCAACTTGGGGAAGGCTAGAGATCAAGATTTATGTGGTTGGAATGGAATGTCTTGACCTCAACACAAGTGTAGGTGGTTCTCTCTCAGAAAATATGTATTGGAAGTGTAGGCATGTTATGATGGCTCTCTCCATGAATGAAGAGTGGGTGGAGGGGTATATATAGCCTCCACACAAAATCTAACTATTACACACAAATCACCAAACTCGGTGGGACCGAGTCATGAAACTCGGTCGGACCGATTTAGTTCAAAATGTGAACATTAGGATTCTCGGTGGGACCGACTGGATCAACTCGGTGGGACCGATGTCATTAGGGTTAGGGCATAACGTAATCTCGGTGAGACCGATTACACAAACTCCGTGAGACCGATTTTGGTAATAGTCAAACAGAGAGTTGGTCAGGCAAACTCGGTGGGACCGGTTCGCTCATCTCGGTTGGACCGAAATGTTACGAAAGGGAAACAGAGAGTTTGCATTGCAATGTCGGTGGGACCGATCGCTCATCTCGGTTTGACCAAGACGTTACGAAAAGGAAACAGAGAGATTACAACCCCATCTCGGTGGGACCGAGATCCCTATCGGTGAGACCGAATTGATTAGGGTTTCTGGCAGTGGCTATGACAACTGAACTCGGTGGCTCCGGATATGAAATTTCGGTGGGGTTGAGTTGGACATTTTGGATTAGGACATATGTGGATATGAGAAAGTAGTGGAGGTTTTGGAGCATATCACTAAGCATTTTGAGCAAGATCCTCATTAAGCAACACCTCATCCCTTCTTAATAGTATTGGCTTTTCCTATAGACTCAATGTGATCTTGGATCACTAAAATAGAAAATGTAGAGTCTTGTGCTTTGAGCTTGAGCCAATCCTTTGTCCTTAGCATTTTGAAGGGTCCACTTTCTAATCCATGCCATGCCAATCATTGAGCTTTCCTGAAATATTTATCTTGGAATAGCATTAGCTCAATGAGCTATATGTTGTTAGGAATTACCAAAACCACCCATTGTCTTTAGATCTTCTGCGCTATAAATGTGCGACAGAACAGCCCAGGTGCGGTTGAGGGTTTCATGAAGGTAGTAGTGGTTTTTCTTCACTGCATTGTGGGTAGCAGTCATGTTGTAAAGAATTGAACCAAACTGACGCTTGACCCATTTGTGATTACGATCAACCTTCTGGTGAAGACTGAGGAGAAGCTCACGGTCAGTCATCACCCTGGGAGCTGTGCCTTGAGGATTTGGCTTGGTTGCGTTGGCGGCAGAGTCATCAGTGGTGGAGTAGGATGCAGCCTTGCGAAATTGACCATCCAATGGACGAATGCCTTCATCAATGACAGCCGTAGCCTTGCCCTTTTCATCAGCTGAGGAAAATGTCCGTTTGAGGTCTTCAATCGGGGGTAAGTAGCTGCAATGGTTCAGTGTATCAGCTTTGTAGTTGAGTGAAGACCTTGTTCTGATGAATCTCATAATCCACAGAGCATAAGGCTTCAACTCAAACGGTGACATTGCGACATTGGCCAGAGTCCTCATGAAGAAATCATGGAAGTTGACAGGAACGCCATGAATGATATTGAAAAGCAGATTCTTCATGATGCCAATGACTTCTTCTTCATTCGAGTCGTGGCCCTTGATAGGACTCGATGTCTTCGTCAGAATGCGATAGATAGTCCGAGGCACATATAACAATTCCTTCACAAGGAATTTTGTTCTTAGGGCCTAACCTGGCTTCAAAGGCTTCATCAGCACTTGCATATAGTGATCTGTAAGCTCAGGTTCACTGTGGACGCAACGAGCAGCTTCAAGGGGAGGACTGAGAGGCAAAGCCCGAAGCAATTCAGTAGCTGGTGCCTTGTAGTGAGTATTTTCAGACATCCAGTCCAGCACCCATGAATTCACATCTTCAGAGTCTCCGGTGATGTGCGGAGTTGCATAAAATTGAAGAATGAGCTCTTCATTCCAATCACATATATCAGTGCAGAAATTTAACAGTCGCGCGTCGTAAAGAACACTGAGGACTGGCCCGAAAGAAAGGCAGAGATTCCATATCCACGTGAGGAATGTGCTCATGATCGAAGACTTTGTCTTTGTTGAACAGCACTGAGGAATAAAAATTTGCCTGGCTGGCAGTCCAGAAACGCCTCTTCCTAATGCGAGCAGAGTCATAGGGGTTGTAGTCAGTGAAGAATACGTGTCCTTGAGAGTTTGCTTCATCCACAGCAATTGAGCACAGCAAGAACCAACAGCAATGTACTCAGCTTCAGCAGTAGATAGTGATACGCAGTTCTATTTCTTCGAGGACCAACAGACCAAAGATCGTCCGAGGAAATGACATGTACCAGATGTTGACTTGCGGTCCACACGATCACCAGCATAGTCAGAGTCAGAATATCCAATGAGATCAAAAGCCGAGCCCTTGGGGTACCATAATCCAAGTGTTGGTGTGTGAGCTAGATATCGAAGAATATGCTTCACAGCCTTATGGTGTGATTCCTTCGGTGTAGCTTGAAATCGGGCACACATGCAAACACTAAGCATAATATCTGGCCTAGATGCACATAAATACAATAAAGAACCAATCATGGAGCGGTATACCTTTTGATCGAAGTCAATACCATTTTCATCAGTGCACAGATGGCCATTTGTGGGCATCGGAATTTTGACGCAATTGCAATCTTGCATGCCCAATTTCCTCAGTACATCCTTGAGGTATTTCTCCTGAGATATGTATATGCCATTGCGCTGTTGACGAATTTGAAGACCTAAGAAGAATTTCAATTCTCCCATCATAGACATTTGATATTCTTCACTCATTATATAGGCAAATTCATCACTATAACGTTGGTCAGTACAGCCAAAGATAATATCATCAACATATATTTGGCACACAAACAATTCACCATCATAAGATTTAGTTAAAAGAGTAGGGTCGAGTGAACCGGGTTTGAAGCCTTTCTTCATGAGGAATTCCTTCAAAGTATCATACCATGCCCGAGGGGCCTGCTTGAGGCCATAGAGGGCCTTATTGAGTCTGAAGACTTTGTCAGGATGCTTTAGATCTTCAAAACCTGGGGGTTGAGCAACATATACTTCTTCCTCAAGCTTACCATTGAGGAATGCACTTTTCACATCCATTTGATATAAAGTGATATCATGATGGTTAGCATAAGCAAGTAATATGCGAATAGCTTCAAGTCTGGCAACAGGTGCAAAAGTTTCATCGAAATCAATTCCTTCAACCTGTGTGTAGCCTTGAGCTACAAGCCGTGCCTTATTCCTCACCACAAGGCCATTTTCATCTTGCTTATTGCGGTAGATCCACTTTGTGCCAATGATATTGTGCTTGCGAGGATCTGGACGTTTGACCAGTTCCCAAACGTTGTTGAGCTCGAACTGATGTAATTCTTCTTGCATGGCCTGAATCCACTCAGGCTTCAGAAATGCTTCATCTACCTTAGTGGGCTCTGTGATAGAGACAAAAGCATAGTGCCCACAAAAGTTAGATAAATGTGAAGCTTTTGAGCGTGTGAGAGGACCTGGTGCTTCAATGTCCTCGATGATCTTTTCAACTTGCACTTCTTTTGCAACGCGAGGATGAGCTGGTTGTCGTCGAGGAATTTGATCAACATTTTCTTCAGCACCATTTTCTTCAGCATTTTCTTTAGGTGCATTAGCTCGACGTTCTTCACGTTCTGGAATGAATTCTTCAGCAGATTCTTTGGTAGGAATGACATCCTCAGTAGCCTTGAACTTGATAGTTTTCTCAGGTGATGGTTCATCTATCACAAAGGGTAGGTGCTCTCTTTGCGAGCCATTAGTTTCATCGAACCGCACATCTACAGTTTCAACAACCTTGTGAAGAACGTTGTTGAAGACTCTGTAGGTGTGCGAGTCCTTTCTGTAACCAAGCATAAAACCTTCATGTGCTTTCGGTGCAAATTTAGCATTGTGATGAGGATCTCTAATCCAACATTTAGCACCGAAGACTTTGAAATAACTCACATTGGGTTTCTTGTCAGTGAGGAGTTCATAGGCAGTCTTCTTGAAGAATTTGTGAAGATATACCTGTTGATGATGTGGCATGCAGTATAAATTGCCTCAATCCAGAAGTGACGAGGCATCTTGTACTCATCAAGCATAGTGCGAGCCATCTCAACAAGAGTTCTGTTCTTGCGCTCCACGACGCCATTCTGCTAAGGAGTGTAAGGAGCAGATAACTCATGAGTAATACCAAGTTCATCAAGATAGTCATCAAGACCAGAATTCTTGAACTCAGTTCCATTGTCACTTCTGATGTGCTTGATCTTCACACCAAAGTTGGTTGAAGCCCTCGAGGAAAATCGTTTGAAGACTTCCTGCACTTCATGTTTGTAAGTGACAATATGTACCCATGTGTAACGAGAGTAATCATCAGCATAACAAATCCATAGAGAGATGCATCATTTGTGACTGCAGAATAATGGTTAGGACCAAAGAGGTCCATGTGAAGCAATTCGAATGGTCGAGTGGTAGTCATGATAGTCTTCGCTGGATGCTTAGCCTTTGTCATCTTCCCAGCTTCACAGGCTCCGCATAAGTGATCCTTGAGGCTTCGCAAGCGTGTGCAAATTCCTCATGCCTGCATGACCAAGTCGTCGATGCCATAGCCAACCTTCTGAAGCTTTTGCAAGTAGGCACACGGCTGGTTGTGGTCCTGTAGAGAAATCAATAATATACAAGTCTCCTCTCCTAAAGCCTTCGAAGACTTTAGAATTGTCAGCTTCCATGATCACAACACAACGATACTTGCCAAAGACAACAACCATATCAAGATCGCAAAGCATTGAGACAGACATGAGGTTGTGTCCTAAGGACTCGACAAGCATGACTTTGTCCATGTGTCGATCCTTTGAGATCGCAACCTTACCTAGACCCAATACCTGACTTTTGCCTTTGTTAGCGAAGATGATATGCTTCAGATGAGATGGTGATAAGGGAACATCCATCAATAGATTCTTGTCACCAGTCATGTGATTTGTACATCCAGTATCGAGGACCCACTCAGTGGCTTTGAGTTGATCATCCTGCAGATGAATTAGTGCAGCTTACGAACTCATATACTTCATCAGTGAAGAATATGACATCAATTCATCAGATCAATTTCATCAAGTAATAGAACAGATAAAGCAGTATGAGGACGTGAGAAATGAAAGTTCATTTCTTCATGATTAGCCTGCGTCCTTTCAGACACTTTTCACGTCTCCAACAAATTCTTCAGACGTTTGAGCATGTCTGGAGACCTGACCCTGCATAAGAGATTAGTCCTTTTTCTTCACCACCCACATCTGAAGGGGTGGCAAAGAGTTCATCACTCTGCGAGCTCCATACGAGAAAGGTGGCATAGAAGCCAATCCATTTCGTTTCACATAAGAGGAGTTAGGGTAAGCATATGAATAAGCAGAGAAATTCTTCAAGGACTTATGAACATAATGATTAGAAGAATAATGCTCATATTCATAGCCCTTAGCTCTTCCCTGCGAAATAGAGTTTTTAGCACGATGATGTTCATATGAGGACTTTGATCCTTTTGAGGAATATGATCCACATGAGGAATTCGATCCGTATGAGGACTTGGATCCATATGAAGAATTTGGTGCATATGAAGAATTTGATCTGGGGTTCCTATTCTTCACTGGTGGTGTCATGAGGACATTCACCTGAAGACTTTCAAGGCACCTTTTGGGAACCCAGATTTTCTTCATAGGAGAACCGTTCCTGCAGTTAGTGCCAATATATCTAGCAAATACTTCACCATTCTGATTTTTAAACAGTTTATAGTTGGAGTCAAATGACTCATCAGATGAATGAGAAGATTCACATGTAAAGCCAGATAGATTAGATGGATCAACTGGAGGTCCCTTTGCAGCAACCCATGAGGTTTTGGGGTACTGCTCAGGCTTCCAATATGTACCATCAGCATTGAGTTTCCTCTCAAAGGCAATACCCTCTTTCCTAGGGTTCCTGTTGAGAATCTGCTTTTTAAGCACATCACAAAGAGTCTGATGCCCTTTGAGGCTTTTGTACATGCCTGTCATGTACAATTCCTTCAGCCCTGCATCGACAGTGATACTAGCAATGTCCTAAGATGAGGAATTAGTGATAGCAGAGACAATTGAAGAATTTGTAGCATTAGAAGCATTTGAACATTCAGGTGAAGAATTAGCAGATTCACGTTCAATGCATTTCAAACATGGAGGAACAAATTCTTCCTGAGCAGCGCTGATTTGTTGAGCAAGTAATGAATCGCGCTCCTTCTGAAGATCTTCATAACTCACTCTTAGCTTTTCAAGATCTTGCTTTCTCTGAAGAAATTCATAAGAAAGCTTCTCATGATCAGATAAGAGAGTGTTATGATGACCTTGAAGGTTGTCAAATCTAGACTGAAGTCTCTGAAGATTTTCAGTCAAGGTTTTAGTGCGATCCATTTCTTCACCCAACGTATCATCACTTTTATCTAGCATGTTTTGAACCTTTTCCAAGGCCTTTTGTTGTTTAGTGGCAATACAAACAAGCTTGGTATAGCTAGGTCTAAAATCATCATCAGATTCATCATCACTAGACTCGGATGAGGAACATTCGGTTACCTTGGCACCTTTTGCCATGAGGCATGGTGCAGAAGATGATGGTTCAGGTTCGAAAGTCATCGTTTTGAGTGATTCCCTGAAATCCTCAAACCAGGGATCATGACAACTTCGATGACCTTCATAGACGTCAGAGATTCGGTCCCAGATAAGCTTCGCATTGCAAAGATGCATAATGCGCCTGAATTCATCTCTGGATAGGCAGGAACAGATGATATCCTTCGCCATGATGTCAAGTCGAGTGTACTTGCGAATATCATCAGTGTCCGCCATCTTGCATAGATCGGTAAGACCAATCTCAGTGACGGTCCACAGCTCGATGTTCAGTGCCATGAGGCGCTTCCTCATCATGGCCTTCCTCAGAGACCAGAAGAACTTAGTCTCTGTCACTGAAGAATATGACTGGACTGTATGAGATTTCCAATGGCTTCACTCGAAGGGATTGGTAGGTGTAGGATTTTGAGTTGAGCATCACATGGAAATTTTTCCTTAGTATTTCCTCGACCCCCTTTAACAGTACGGTGTTTCCTATGACTCAAGAAAGAGAAAATGAAACTACGAAAACCAAAGTCTTCACGCTTCATGTTCCTCAAATGAATACCAAGTCTTCAAGGTCACACCAATTTCTTCACTTTCAAAGTCTTCAGAAAGTCTTCAGAAATTCAAAGTCTTCAGTCGAAGAACTTCATTTTTAGGGGTCGACTTTCTCTGTAAATATCAAACTCCTCATAGACTTATAGACCTGTGTACACTCATAAACACATTAGTCCCTTAACCTATAAGTCTTCAATACACCAAAATCACTAAGGGGCACTAGATGCACTTACAGTGGTACCGAGACTGCTAGGGTTTCACAGAGAATCGAACTCGGTCACACTGATTTGCAATTTTCGGTCAGACCGAAAATGCGTGTGCTCTGGCCTAAGCCAAAATCGGTGAGACCGATTTCTACAACTCGGTCGGTCCGAGATGAGTTCGGCGGAGACCTAACCCTAAATTTTCAAATCAAAACTAATCTATGGGATGTTTTTGCTGGACAGGATGATTTCAACCGTGGCAAAGATCATGGCAAAACAATGTGCTAAGAATCGGAGTAAAGGATTAGCACAATGATCAAGTTCGTACCCTAGTTCGGCGACGAACTTGCTACGGCGGCAATGGCGGTGAAGATTTCCGTTGACGGCGGCGGAGACCAGCGGCGGGAGGTCGCTGGCGACGACAGGACGATCTGGAGACCAGAGTAGGTTACGCGCGGGCGAAGAGGTTCGGAGAAATTTCCAAAATTTGGCTTGTCGGTATATATAACCTGACCCTGTCGGTGTGACCGAGTGGAACGACTCGGTGGCACCGAGATGCAAAACTGCAAGTAGTTACTGCAACTCGGTGTGACCGAAAAGTTCTAATCGGTTGCACCGAGATTGAAAACCCTAGATCAACTTGGTGACTTGGTAGGACCAAAAAAGATGAATCGGTCAGACCGAGATGCACAAAGAGATTTTGGAGGTTTAGGTCTATGACGAATCGGGATCTCCGAGTGCTCCTCACACAGAGTGGTTCAAACTGACTTGATCAAACTTTGTGATGTAGCATGAATAGAGTTTGAGACAAGAAAAGCATAGATAGCTAGAGGGTGTTCTTAGGCATTCTTGTCCATCCATTTGGCAAAAAGAGAAAAAGCCAAACAATCAAAGCAACAAATGGATGTCCTTGAATGAGTAAAATATGCAACCAACATGCTCACACAATAAAATGGCAAATGAAATATGTGACAAAGCATGCACAAACATTCTAGCATCTATCAAGCAATTGGCGATGACTAGGTCATCTATATATGAGTATATTGACTTAGGAGTCAAATGAGAACACTTGATCATAGGTCATACTCATCGTTTAAGCACAAGTGGGGTTACCACTTTTACATAAAGCATTGTTGTGATCACATCATTAGAGTTGCTTTAGCTCATTGATTTGAGTAAAGCTCCCCCTAGATGTGATATTCCCCTAAAAGGGATGAACTAACCTTGGGTTTTGTCGATGATGACTTCATGTAGGTGTTGAAGATGTAGATGCTCAAAGTTGATGTAGATCATTCGGAGCGATCCTTTGGAGTGAGTTGCACTTTCAATACCTACACGGGTTAGTCCCACAAGGAACAAACAAGGATATCCATAGACATAGAGTGATGCATACACAAGATGATGTCCATGAAAGCATTAGGTTACCTTGTCCCTTGTCTTACCAACAAGAGGGTTTGTGACTCCTTGAACTAGTGCAAGATATGGAAGTTGTTTGCACTTGTCCTCGCCAAAATGATAAGAGTGAAGTATGTTGGCGGAGTCACCTTCAAGAACTCTCTAGTTCTTCTTCTTCGGGATCCACATCATCTTGATGGGAATCCTTGGAATCATAGTTGTGCTTGATGAAGTAGAACTTGATGTGGTCTTGGGAACCCACTTGACCAAGGCCTTAGGTGCTTCTTCAAATGCATCAATTTCCTCTTGAAGCTTGTCCTTGCCTTTTTGCTTGTGGTCTTGTGGTGGAAGACCATCTTGAGCTTGTGTCCCTTGGAAAGAAGTAGGATCATACTTCTCTTGTTGAGGAACAAACTTCGTCTTAGGGTATTGATCTTCTTCCCACTCAACTCCATTGGCATTGAACTTTCGTTCAAAACCAACACCTTGATTCTTCTGGAGTCTTCCTTGCTTGCGCACAATTTCCTCAAATTGCTTACTTCCGGCAAGGCTCTTGTAAACACCTTTCTCTATAATTCCCTTCAATAAGCTATTTTCTTGCTCAAGTGTAACTTGGCTAAGAGAATCATTAGTGGAATCAAGAGAACTACTAGAAGCAACAACATTTGATTTAGCATGATTGTTGTTACTACTAGATGAAGAATCTTTCTTGTTCTTGTTGCTAGATTTAACTTGTGGCATGTAAGTAGACAAGAGTAAACGCTTGGCAATGTAAGAAGAACTTTTCTTGCGAAGATCATCATTGATTGCCTTTAAAAACTCATGCTCTTGCTCAAGGTTGAGCTTTTCAAAGCATAGCTTATCATGAGTCTTTAAAAGTTCTCGATGATTTTCCAAGGTAGTTTCATGAGCTAACTTAAGAGTGTTTAGTTCTTTAGTTAGACGCTCAATCTCCTTCTTATCATCATCATTCGTTTTATCTTGATTAGCATGATTAATTGACGTTTCATCATAGTCTTCATCACTAGAGTTGTCAACAAGTAAATCATCATCACCTAGCAAATCATCTTCATCACTATTGAAATCAACATACTCAGGATGTGTTACCTTTGGACCTTTGGCCATGAAGCATCTTCCAATTCCTTCATTTGGTGAGTCAAATATGTCGTAGGAGTTGGTTGACACAAGTGCTAGACCGACAACACCTTCATCTTGAGTATATTCGGAGTCGGAGTGATAACTTCTTTCGGAGTGATTGTCGGAGTCGGAGCCGGATACCCATTCACCAACATGAGCTTGATGTCTTCTTTTTGTGTAGCTCCTTGATGACTTTTCCTTCCTTTCTGAATCCTTCCTTCTCCGAGAGGGTCTCCGTTCATAACGATCATCTCTACTCCTTATTTCTCTTGGTGGTGATTCTTCTCTTCTACTTCTTATTTTGGGAGAATCTTCTCTTCTTTTGTAGGGGGGCGTACACTCATTAGAGTAGTGTCCGGGTCTTCCACAATTGTAACAATTTCGCTCACGACTAGAAGATCTTTTGTCATTGTAGGACCTTGACTTGGAGCTTCTTTCTTTGCTTCTACTCTTGTAGAACTTGTTGAAGTTCTTCACCATTAAGCTCAATTCTTCATTGAAGGTTTGCTTCTCACTTGATGATGTGGGAGCATCACACGAGGCTTTGTAAGCACCACTTGACTTGTTGTGAAGCTCTTCCTTATCCTTGAGTGACATCTCATGAGCAATAATTCTTCCAATGACTTCCGTTGGCTTGAGATCTTTGTAACTGGGCATCATTTGGATCAATGTGCACACGGTATCATATTTTCCATCCAAGGCTCTTAGGATCTTCTTGATGATCAATCTATTGGTCATATCTTCACTTCCTAAGCCGGCAATCTCATTTGTGATGAGAGCAAGCCTAGAGTACATTTCAGCGACACTTTCACCATCCTTCATTTTGAACTTGTCAAGTTGACTTTGAAGCACATCCAATTTGGATTCCTTACCGGAGTCGGTACCTTCGTGCATATCAATCAAAGTATCCCAAATTTCCTTTGCATTCTCAAGACGGCTGATTTTGTTGAATTCTTCGGGGCACAATCCATTGAAGAGAATATCACAAGCTTGAGCATTGTATTGTAGCATCTTCAATTCTTCCGCGGTAGCTTCACAGTTTGGTTCTCTCCCATCAAAGAATTCACCTTGCAAGCCAATACACACGATAGCCCAAACGGCGGGGTTATGTCCAAGAATATGCATTTTCATCTTATGCTTCCAACTAGCAAAATTAGTACCATCAAAGTAAGGACCTCTACGGTGATAATTTCCCTCGCTAGACGCCATACTCTCCTAGGTTGTGAAACCAAGGCTATGACCACCAAAAGCTATGGAAATCAAAGCAAATGGAGACTAAAGCTCTGATACCACTTGTAGGATCGGAAGTATGTCTAGAGGGGGGTGATTAGACTACTTGACCAAATAAAAATCTAGCCTTTTCCCAATTTTAGTTCTTGGCAGATTTTTGCAACTTAGCACAAGTCAATCAATCAACCTACACATGCAATTCTAAGAGTATAGCAGCGGAATGTAAAACAATTGCATATGAAGGTAAAGGGATGAGTTTGAAGGAGCAAACGCAATGTTGACACAGAGATTTTTTATCCGTGGTTCCGATAGGTGGTGCTATCGTACATCCACGTTGATGGAGACTTCAACCCACGAAGGGTAACGGTTGCGCGAGTCCACAGAGGGCTCTACCCACGAAGGGTCCACGAAGAAGCAACCTTGTCTATCCCACTATGGCCGTCGCCCACGAAGGACTTGCCTCACTCGGGTAGATCTTCACGAAGTAGGCGATCTCCTTGCCCTTACAAACTCCTTGGTTCAACTCCACAATCTTGACGGAGGCTCCCAAGTGACACCTAGCCAATCTAGGAGACACCACTCTCCAAGAAGTAACAAATGGTGTGTTGATGATGAACTCCTTGCTCTTGTGCTTCAAATGATAGTCTCCCCAACACTCAACTCTCTCTCATAGGATTGGATTTGGTAGAAAGAATATTTGAGTGGAAAGCAACTTGGGGAAGGCTAGAGATCAAGATTTATGTGGTTGGAATGGAATATCTTGACCTCAACACAAGTGTAGGTGGTTCTCTCTCACAAAATATGTATTGGAAGTGTAGGCATGTTCTGATGGCTCTCTCCACGAATGAAGAGTGGGTGGAGGGGTATATATAGCCTCCACACAAAATCTAACCGTTACACACAAATCACCAAACTCGGTGGGACCGAATCATGAAACTCGGTCGGACCGATTTAGTTCAAAATGTGAATGTTAGGATTCTCGGTGGGACCGACTGGATCAACTCAGAGGGACCGATGTCATTAGGGTTAGGGCATAACATAATCTCGGTGAGACCAATTACACAAACTCGGTGAGACCGATTTTGGTAATAGTCAAACAGAGAGTTGGTCAGGCAAACTCGGTGGGACCGGTTTGCTCATCTCGGTTGGACCGAAATGTTACGAAAGGGAAACAGAGAGTTTGCATTGCAATCTCGGTGGGACCGATAGCTCATCTCGGTTTGACCGAAACGTTACGAAAAGGAAACAGAGAGATTACAACCCCATCTCGGTGGGACCGAGATCCCTATCGGTGAGACCATGACAACTGAACTCGGTGGCTCCGGATATGAAATTTCGGTGGGGCCGAGTTGGACATTTTGGATTAGGACATATGTGGATATGAGAAAGTAGTGGAGGGTTTGGAGCATATCACTAAGCATTTTGAACAAGATCCTCATTAAGCAACACCTCATCCCTTCTTAATAGTATTGCATTTTCCTATAGACTCAATGTGATCTTGTATCACTAAAATAGAAAATGTAGAGTCTTGTGCTTTCAGCTTGAGTCAATCCTTTGTCCTTAGCATTTTGAAGGGTCCACTTTCTAATCCATGCCATGCCAATCATTGAGCTTTCCTGAAATATTTATCTTGGAATAGCATTAGCTCAATGAGCTATATGTTGTTAGGAATTACCAAAACCACCCAAGGATAGTTGCACTTTCAGCGCGCCAAGGGGGAGGAATCCTACTCCTAGTAGGAGTAGGTTTCCTCCTTTCCTAGTCCAAGTAGGAGAAAGGGGAAGGAGGAGGAGGAGAGAAGGAAGGAGGGGGCGCCGCCCCCTCCCCTTGTCCAATTCGGATTGGGTCAAGGGGGGCATGCGCCACCTCCCGGCCAGCCCTCTCTCTTCTCCACTAAGGCCCTTGAGGCCCAATAGCTTCCTCGGGGGGGGGGGGTTCCGGTAACCCCCGGTACTCCGAAACTTATCCGATACGACCCGAACCATTCCGGTGTCCGAATATAACCTTCCAATATATGAATCTTTATGTTTCGACCATTTTGAGACTCCTCGTCATGTCCGTGATCTCATCCGGGACTCCGAACAACCTTCGGTACGTCAAATCACATAAACTCATAATACCAATCGTCATCGAACATTAAGCGTGCGGACCCTACGGGTTCGAGAACTATGTAGACATGACCGAGACACATCTCCGGTCAATAACCAATAGCGGAACCTGGATGCTCATATTGGCTACTACATATTCTATGGATATCTTTATCGGTCAAACCGCATAACAACATATGTTGTTCCCTTTGTCATCGGTATGTTACTTGCCCGAGATTCGATCGTCGGTATCATCATACCTAGTTCAATCTCGTTACTAGCAAGTATCTTTACTCGTTCTGTAATGCATCGTCCCACAACTAACTCATTAGTCACATTGCTTGCAAGGCTTATAGTGATGTGCATTACCGAGAGGGCCCAGAGATACCTCTCCGACAATCGGAGTGACAAATCATAATCTCGATCTATGCCAACTCAACAAACACCATCGAAGACACCTGTAGAGCATCTTTATAATCACCCAGTTATGTTGTGACGTTTTATAGCACACTAAGTGTTCCTCCAGTATTCGGGAGTTGCATAATCTGATAGTCATAGGAACATGTATAAGTCATGAAGAAAGCAATAGCAATAAACTAAACGATCATAGTGCTAAGCTAACGGATGGGTCTTATCCATCACATCATTCTCTAATGATGTGATCCCGTTCATCAAATGACAACACATGTCTATGGCTAGGAAACTTAACCATCTTTGATTAACGAGCTAGTCTAGTAGAGGCATACTAGGGACACTCTGTTTGTCTATGTATTCACACATGTACTAAGTTTCCGGTTAATACAATTCTAGCATGAATAATAAAAATTTATCATGATATAAGGAAATATAAATAACAACTTTATTATTGCCTCTAGGGCATATTTCCTTCAGTCTCCCACTTGCACTAGAGTCAATAATCTAGATTACATAGTAATGATTCTAACACCCATGGAGTCTTGGTGTTGATCATGTTTTGCTCGTGAGAGAGGCTTAGTCAATGGGTCTGCAACATTCAGATCCCTATGTATCTTGCAAATCTCTATGTCTCCCTCCTTGACTTGATCGCGGATGGAATTGAAGCGTCTCTTGATGTGCTTGGTTCTCTTGCGAAATCTGGATTCCTTTGCCAAGGCAATTGCACCAGTATTGTCACAAAAGATTTTCATTGGACCCGATGCACTAGGTATGACACCTAGATCGGATATGAACTCCTTCATCCAGACTCCTTCATTTGCTGCTTCCGAAGCAGCTATGTACTCCACCTCACACGTAGATCCCGCCACGACGCTCTGCTTGGAACTGCACCAACTGGCAGCTCCACCATTCAATATAAACACGTATCCGGTTTGTGACTTAGAGTCATCCGGATTAGTGTCAAAGCTTGCATCGATGTAACCGTTTACGACGAGCTCTTTGTCACCTCCATAAACGAGAAACATATCCTTAGTCCTTTTCAGGTGTTTCAGGATGTTCTTGACCGCTGTCCAGTGATCCACTCCTGGATTACTTTGGTACCTCCCTGCTAAACTAATAGCAAGGCACACATCAGGTCTGGTACACAGCATTGCATACATGATAGAACCTATGGCTGAAGCATAGGGAATGACTTTCATTTTCTCTCTATCTTCTGGAGTGGTCGGGCATTGAGTCTGACTCAACTTCACACCTTGTAACACAGGCAAGAACCCTTTCTTTGCTTGATCCATTTTGAACTTCTTCAAAACTTTATCAAGGTATGTGCTTTGTGAAATTCCAATTAAGCGTCTTGATCTATCTCTATAGATCTTGATGCCCAATATATAAGCAGCTTCACCCAGGTCTCTCATTGAAAAATTCTTATTCAAGTATCCTTTTATGCTATTCAGAAATTCAGTATCATTTTCGATCAACAATATGTCATCTACATATAATATCAGAAATGCTACAGAGCTCCCACTCACTTTCTTGTAAATATAGGCATCAGCAAAAGTCTGTATAAAACCATATGCTTTGATCACACTATCAAAGCGTATATTCCAACTCTGAGATGCTTGCACCAGTCCATAAATGGATCGCTGGAGCTTGCACACTTTGTTAGCACCTTTTGGATCGACAAAACCTTCTGGTTGCATCATACACAACTCTTCTTTAAGATATCCATTAAGGAATGCAGTTCTGACATCCATTTGCCAAATTTCATAATCATAAAATGCGGCAATTGCTAACATGATTCGGACGGACTTAAGCATCGCTACGGGTGAGAAGGTCTCATCGTAGTCAACTCCTTGAACTTGTCAAAAACCTTTCGCAACAAGTCGAGCTTTGTAGATAGTAACATTACCGTCAGCGTCAGTCTTCTTCTTGAAGATCCATTTATTCACTATGGCTTGCCGATCATTGGGCAAGTCAACCAAAGTCCACACTTTGTTCTCATACATGGATCCCATCTCAGATTTCATGGCCTCAAGCCATTTTGCAGAATCTGGGCTCATCATCGCTTCCTTATAGTTCGTAGGTTCGTCATGGTCAGGTAACATGACTTCCAGAACAGGATTACCATACCACTCTGGTGCAGATCTTACTCTGGTTGACCTACGAGGTTCGGTAGTAACTTGATCAGAAGTTTCATGATCATCATCATTAGCTTCCTCACTAATCGGTGTAGGAATCAATGGAACTGATTTCTGTGATGAACTACTTTCCAATAAGGGAGCAGGTACAGTTACCTCATCAAGTTCTACTTTCCTCCCACTCACTTCTTTCGAGAGAAACTCCTTCTCTAGAAAGGATCCATTCTTAGCAACGATTATCTTGCCTTCAGATCTGTGATAGAAGGTGTACCCAACAGTTTCCTTTGGGTATCCTATGAAGACACAGTTATCCGATTTGGGTTCGAGCTTATTAGGTTGAAGCTCTTTCACATAAGCATCGCAGCCCCAAACTTTAAGAAACGACAACTTGGGTTTGTTGCCAAACCACAGTTCATAAGGTGTCGTCTCAACGGATTTAGATGGTGCCCTATTTAACGTGAATGCAACTGTCTCTAAAGCATAACCCCAAAACGATAGCGGTAAATCAGTAAGAGACATCATGGATCACACCATATCTAATAAGGTACGATTACGACGTTCGGACACACCATTACGCTGTGGTGTTCCGGGTGGCATGAGTTGTAAAACTATTCTGCATTGTTTCAAATGAAGACCAAACTCGTAACTCAAATATTCACCTCCATGATCAGATCGTAGAAACTTTATTTTCTTGTTACGATGATTTTCCACTTCACTATGAAATTCTTTGAACTTTTCAAACATTTCAGACTTATGTTTCATTAAGTAGATATACCCATATCTGCTCAAATCATCTGTCAAGGTCAGAAAATAATGATACCCACCGCGAGCATCAACACTCATCGGACCGCATACATCAGTATGTATTATTTTCAATAAGTCTGTTGCTCGCTCCATTGTTCCGGAGAACGGAGTCTTAGTCATCTTGCCCATGAGGCTTGGTTCACAAGCATCAAGTGATTCATGATCAAGCCCATCAGCATGGAGTTTCTTCATGCGCTTTACACCAATATGACCTAAACGGCAGTGCCACAAATAAGCTGCACTATCATTATTAAACTTATATCTTTTGGCTTCAATACTATGAATATGTGTATCACTACTGTCGAGATCCAATAAAAATAGACCACTCATCAAGGGTGCATGAACATAAAAGATATTACTCGTATAAATAGAACAACCAGTATTCTCTGATTTCAATGAATAACTGTCTCGCATCAAACAAGATCCAGATACAATGTTCATGCTTAACGCTGGCATCAAATAACAATTATTCAGGTCTAAAACTAATCCTGAAGGTAGATGTAGAGGTAGCGTGCCGACGGCGATCACATCAACTTTGGAACGGTTTCCCACGCGCATCGTCATCTCGTCCTTAGCCAAGCTTCGCTTAATCCGTAGCCCCTGTTTCGAGTTGCAAATATGAGCAACAGAACCAGTATCAAATACCCAGGCGCTACTACGAGCATTAGTAAGGTACACATCAATAACATGTATATCAAATATATCTTTCACTTTGCCATCCTTCTTATCCGCCAAATACTTGGGGCCGCTTCTAGTGACCAATCCCTTTGCAGTAGAAGCACTCAGTCTCAGGCTTAGGTCCAGACTTGGGCTTCTTCACTTGAGCAGCAACTTGCTTGCCGTTCTTTTTGAAGTTCCCCTTCTTCCCTTTGCCCTTCTTCTTGAAACTAGTGGTCTTGTTGACCATCAACACTTGATGCTCCTTCTTGATTTCTACCTCCGCGGCCTTTAGCATCGTGAAGAGCTCGGGAATTGTTGTATCCATCCCTTGCATATTATAGTTCATCAGGAAGCATTTGTAGCTTGGTGGCAGTGATTCAAGAACTCTGTCAATGACACTATCAACCGGAAGATTAACTCCCTGCTGAGTCAAGTGATTGTGGTACCCAGACATTCTGAGTATACGCTCACTGACAGAACTATTCTCCTCCATTTTGCAGCTGTAGAATTTATTGGAGACTTCATATCTCTCAATCCGGGCATTTGCTTGAAATATTAACTTCAACTCCTGGAACATCTCATATGCTCCATAACGTTCAAAACGTCGTTGAAGTCCCGGTTCTAAGCCATAAATCATGGCACACTGAACTATCGATTAGTCATCAGCTTTGCTCTGCCAGACGTTCATAACATCTGGAGTTGCTCCTGCAGCAGGTTTGGCACCTAGCGGTGCTTCCAAGACGTAATTCTTCTGTGCAACAATGAGGATAATCCACTACTGCAGGATACTGCTAATGCGACACTACGATCAGAGACCCTTTGCCAAAATTGTGTGTGATGCAATAATCGCAAACGGTGGTGTAAAAAACCCGTCAAAAAAGGTGCAAAACGTTTGCAATGGCGGAGCCATCAAACACGGTTCAGATTTTAGTTGCGTGTGCGATGCAGGACACACGGTTAACCCATTCAAACTGTCTGCGATGATGTAGAACAACAAAAACGGGCAGCTATAACAATGTGTGTGCGATGCAGGACACACGGTTAATCCATTCGAACTATTTGCGATGAGGTAGAACAACAGAAACGGGCAGCCATATCAATGTGTGTGCGATATACGGCATACGGTTAACTCGGACGAACTGTTTTCGATTAGGGAACACAACAGAAATGGTTCAACTTAACAAGATGTGTGTGATATGCGGCATACAGTTCACATGGATGAACTGTTTGCGATGAGCCAAAAGAACACAAACGAGTCGTGTAAACAAGATGTGTGTGATACGTGGCAAACAGCCGACTCGGATGAACTTTTTGTGATAAGAAATTACAACACAGACGGCCAATGTAGTTACTTTGTGTGCGATTCTGTGTGCACAAAAAACTTTGAAAAATGCAAACTAGTTGCTTGCGGTGGCGGAGTATCGCACACGCGTCTGCGAGTACTCGTGTGCGATGATTAGTATGTTACACATACGTTTCCTTATGTTAACATGTGTGTGAATTTGCAATATGGACATTTAATATGCAAATGCCTTCTGGTCATTGGGCACACGCTTAAACTCAATGAACTGTGCACGATACTAATACTTTCCATGAAAATTTATGAACTTGGGTAACAGCATTTGAGTAACATATATATAGTGGTTACACTATTCGACAAAAGGAGGATCTTCGTAACATGGTTTTGACAACCATATGGTCCATATCTACATACTTAACATAGTAACAACTATCACATTTTAAGAGGCTAAGGGCCAACAACCATATGGTCCATATCTACATACTTAACATATATAGTAACAACTAGCACATTTTAAGAGGTTAAGGGCCAACAACCACAACTATCCACTGGAAGCAGCTTGATCACGGCGACTCGGCATCTCGTTAATGAAAAGGGAGAGCCCTCCTATGCCTTGGTAGATCATGAGTAGAATAGTGTCTCCAATTTTCCAATATGGATGCATTGCCACGAGAAGCGAGAACTTGTTAATTTGAATGGTTCCATTTCTGCGGGAAATGCAGTACCTTGCAATCACTTTGGCGTTATTAGCAAGCACAAGTGTAATTCGACCACGCCGGGAAATCGATCCAGGAACTGCTAGAGGGGGCAATTTCTGTTGACATGTAGAATAAAAAACAATTGTAACATATCGTTGAAGATATATATAGTTTATGAGCATCAACATTAAAATAAGACTTTTTACCAGCGTTTTGCGCACACAATTGGTCTTGTTCAGTGTGTGCACCATAGGTCTAATTAATCCCATCCAAAATCCAGCGTTCATACGCTGTGCTATCTCTGTTAGATTATCAACAAAGTTTATGACATGCTTCAAGTCCTTCTAGTGAAATTTGGTACGCTTAGTAACATACAGATCATTCACTATGCATCCAACATATCCTGCTTAAAAGGTGGAAAGGTATTATTTATTCAGAACATGGCAGAAGAATATATAGTGCGCATAAATTGGTAAATAGAATTTGTTACTGCCTAGGAATGGAGTCAGAATATGATATCACAATTGGTTGCTTAAATAGTGATCAATTGGTTGCTTAAGTGCTAATATGAGAGCAAGGAGAAAGTTGAAAGGACACTAACCTCGATCAGACTTCGATCGGCTGATGCCATTGGGGAAGTAAACATCCATGTTAATTAGACCAGGCTGTGGTGCACGCACTAGAATTTTATTGCCATCTTTCAGTTCATAACACTTAGAAATTTTTCTCCAAAGGTCCGCATTAAAATAGGAGTGACCATCTTTATCAAGTTTTACGCTAACCGTCATTGTAAATCCATGTTGCGTTGTCAATATGACATCCTGGGAGTCATCAGCAAAGTAAAGCCCAAGATTTCCTTCTACTCCTGTTCTTGCAAAGCAAGGGATGTACTGCTTGAAATGAAAATTAAGATCGTAAATTAGATATATTGAAATAACAGAGAAAGATGCAAATATGGGAGTAACTGATAGAACAGATCCATATATATATATATATATATATATATATATATATATAGAGAGAGAGAGAGAGAGAGAGAGAGAGATGAAAGCAAAGTACAAATATAGATGAAAGCAAAGTACAAATAGATAATGTAACAAAGATTTGATGCAAATATATAGATAATGTAGCAACAGACGGTATGTGTTCACAAATTTAGGCCATGCCGACCGTGGTAGGTTGAGAGCGCTCCCTGAAGTCATCCGAAATGGTGAGATAGAACTTCGTTTCCGACTAGCCACGACCACAGTTGCCCGATTTGTGCTCCCACTGTGGACACATGAATGAACACCCACGCATCAGCTAGAACAAAATTGATTCCACGGAGATTTCCGCCGGTTGATTAACAGCGACGGACGGACTGCGATAAGAGATGAGTGAATATTTTGCTAATTAAGTTGATTACCTTCTCCATGAGAAAAATCCCCGGCCCAATCCCGCAGAAAACCCCAGCCGACCAGATTCTAGAATGTCGGTGCAGATAGGCGGCTGAAAGCGGTGGAGGCGAAATCCGGTGCCGTTTGGAGCGCGACCTACGCCCGCCGCCAACAGCCGTCGAGCTTAGGGTGCAGAGTTGCGGAGGAGTACGCGGCAAGTGAGTGGGGACGAAGTGGGCGAGGGTTTTCTTTTCCTTTTGCATGTGTGAGTGAACACGCACGGTTCGCAGAGGCGACGATGATGAATCGTGTGCGATAGTAAATCACCGAGATTGAATAGGAATCCAAATTTCCTTTGCCCTTCATCCATGAGTTTTTTTATACGATGAACATAAACCCTGCTAATCACCGTGTTCAAATTTGACACTTTTCCGGGTTCATTTACAATATTTAGGGGATTATGTGCATTTTGTAGGCATTAATGCACGTAATTCAAATTCAAACAATCGGTGCATGAAAGGGTGCACAATAACGGTCTGGAAAAACCATACTCGTGGTATTTAGTAATTTCTCAAGCCTTTTACAAGGAATGGGCAGAGATTTCAATGGAATGCGTGGCAATAGTCAACCACAAACGCGTCATTTACTCGGTTATCAACTATAGAACAATGAAATATGTGCTTGAAAAACATGACGGATGGCATGGTGCCATGGTATGGCCTCACCGTGCCCTGGTTAAAAGCTGAGAAGGTTTGATTTATGTCATCATGCACGCCCTTCATAAATCAAACCATCAACGAGGAAGTTCAATGCTTTCGAGAGGGAAATCACCAAGATTGAAGGGGAATCCAAATTTCCGTCCTAGTTTGTCATTCAGTTTTTTTCGAACGATCAACATACCGCCTCAAATGCAACATGTTCAAATTTGACATTTTTCCAAACTCATTTACCATATTTAGGGGATTATGTGCATTTTCTAGGCATTAATTATGCACATAATTCAAATTCGAACAATCGGTGCATGAAAAGGTGCACAAGAACGGTCTGGAAAACCATGCTCGTGCTATTTAGTACATTCTCATGCCCTTTACAAGGAATGGGCAGATATTTCAAGGAAATATGTGGCAATAGTCAACCATAAACGCGTCGTTTACAGGGTTAACAACTATACAAAAATGAAATACATGCTTGGAAAAACATGATGCCTGGTGTGGTGCCATGATATGACCTCACTGTGCCCTGGTAAAAATGTTGTCATGCACGCCTTTCATAAAACGAACCATCACTGAGGAAGTTTCATGGTTTCGAGGGGGAAATCACCAAGATTGAAGGGGTGTCCAAATTTCCTTTGTCCTTTGTCCATGAGTTTTTTTCTATGATGAACATACAACCTACAAATCAATGTGTTCAAATTTGGCACTTTCCCAGGTTCATTTGCCATATTTAGGGGATTATGTGCATTTCCTAGGCATTAATGCACATAATTCAAGTTCAAACAATCGGTGCATGAAAGGGTCCACAAGAACGGCCTGGAAAACCATGCTCGTGCCATTTAGTAAATTCTCATGCCTTTTACAAGGAATAATGGATAGATATTTCGATGAAATGTGTGGCAATAGTAAACCACAAATGTTTGTTTGTTGGGTTTTCAACTATAGAAAAAATGAAATAAATGCTTAAAAAATATGACGCCTGGCATGGTGCCATGGTATGACCTCACCATGCCCTGGAAAAAATTTGAGAAGGTTTGGCTTATGTCGTCATGCACGCCCTTCATAAATCGAACCATCACCGAGGAAGTTCCATGCTTTCGAGAGGGAAAATCCCCAAGATTGAAGGGGAATCCAAATTTCCGTCCTAGTTTGTCATTCAGTTTTTTCCAACAATCAACATACCGCCTCAAATGCAATGTGTTCAAATTTGACATTTTCCCGGGCTCATTTATCATATTTAGGGGATTATGTGCATTTTCTAGGCATTAATGGACATAATTCAAATTGGAACAATCGGTGCATGAAAAGGTGCACAAGAACGGTCTGGAAAACCATGCTCGTGTTATTTAGTACATTCTCATGCCTTTTACAATGAATGGGCAGATATTTCAAGGAAATGTGTGGCAATAGTCAACCATAAACGCGCCGTTTACTCGGTTAACAACTATAGAAAAAATGAAACACATGGTTGGAAAACATGACACCTGGCGTGGTGCCATGGTATGGCCTTGATAACCCACAAGTATAGGGGATCAATTGTAGCCTCTTTCGATAAGTAAGAGTGTCAAACCCAATGAGGAGCTAAAGGTAGAACAAATATTCCCTCAAGTTCTATCGACCACTGATACAACTCTACGCACGCTTAATGTTCGCTTTACCTAGAACAAGTATGAAACTAGAAGTACTTTGTAGGTGTTGTTGGATAGGTTTGCAAGATAATAAAGAGCACGTAAATAAAATCTAGGGGTTGTTTAGATAAAGATAACTAAATTAGTTTTAGTAAAGAGCTTTTTGTCACGAGAAAGTTATTTGTCCCTAGGCAATCGATAACTAGACCGGTAATCACTATTGCAATTTTATTTGAGGGAGAGGCATAAGCTAACATACTTTCTCTTCTTGGATCATATGCACTTATGATTGGAACTCTAGCAAGCATCCGCAAATACTAAAGATCATTAAGGTAAAACCCAACCATAGCATTAAAGTATCAAGTCCTCTTTATTCCCATACGCAAACAACCTACTTACTCGAGTATGTGCTTCTGCCACTCACGCCACCCACCATAAGCAAATCATGAACATATTGCAAACCCTACAGCGGGGATCCCTCACGCTTGCGCGACATGGAGAGCACCATAGGACAGCACCAATAATAAAACATGCAACTCAAACCAATCACGATCATCAATTAACCCATAGGACAAAACGGATCTACTCAAACATCATAGGATAGCCATACATCATTGGGAAATAATATATAGCGTTGAGCACCATGTTTAAGTAGAGATTCCAGCGGGTAAAAGAGGGGTTACACCGCTGCATAGAGGGGGGAAGAGTTGGTGATGAGAGCGGTGAAGTTGTTGGTGTAGATTGCGGTGATGATGATGATGGCTCCGGCAGCGTTCCGGTGCCACCGGAAGCGAGGGGGGAGAGCCCCCCTCCTCCTTCTTCTTCCTTGACCTTCTCCCTAGATGGGAGAAGGGTTTCCCCTCTGGTCCATGGTCTCCATGGCGTGGGAGGGGCGAGAGCCCCTCCGAGATTGGATCTGTCTCTCTGTCTCTCTCTGTTTCTGCGCTCCAGATTCTTCCCTTTCACCGTTTCTTTTATAACCGGAGATCCGTAACTCCGACTGGGCTGAATTTTGGACACGATCTCTATCCGGATATTAGCTTTCTTGCGGCAAAAGAAGGGCTCCAACCGCCTTACGGGGTGGCCACGAGGGTCCAGGGCACGCCTGACCCCCTGGGGCGCGCCCCCCTGCCTCGTGGCCCCCTCGGGCATCGTCTCGCGTTTACTCTTCTTCCCAAAAATCATAAGTATTCCAAAAAAATCTCCGTCAGTTTTTATCCCGTTTGGACTCCGTTTGATATGGGTTTTCTATGAAACAAAAAACATGCAACAAACAGGAACTGGCACTGGGCACTGGATCAATATGTTAGTCCCAACAATAGTATAAAAAGTTGCCAAAAGTATATGAAAGTTGTAGAATATTGGCATGGAACAATCAAAAATTATAGATACGACAGAGACGTATCAGCATCCCCAAGCTTAATTCCTGCTCGTCCTCGAGTAGGTAAATGATAAAAAAGATAATTTTTTATGTGGAAAGCTACCTAGCATAATCTTGATCATGTAATCTAATCATGGCATGAATATGAAGACACGAGTGATTCAAAGCAATAGTTTGTCATTTGACATTAAGATAATAATACTTCAAGCATACTAATAAAGCAATCATGTCTTTTCCAAACAACATGGCCAAAGAAAGTTATCCCTACAAAATCATATAGTCTGGCTATGCTCCATCTTCACCACACAAAATATTCAAATCATGCACAACCCCGATGACAAGCCAAGCAATTGTTTCATACTTTTGATGTTCTCAAACCTTTTCAACTTTCACGCAATACATGAGCGTGAGCCATGGACATAGCACTATAGGTGGAATAGAATATGATGGTGGAGGTTATGTGGAGAAGACAAAAAGGTGAAAGTCTCACATCGACGCGGCTAATCAACGGGCTATGGAGATGCCCATCAATTGATGTCAATGCGAGGAGCAGGGATTGCCATGCAACGGATGCACTAGAGCTATAAGTATATGAAAGCTCAAACTGGAAACTAAGTGGGTGTGCATCCAACTTGCTTGCTCATGAAGACCTCGGGCATTTGAGGAAGCCCATCATCAGAATATACAAGCCAAGTTCTATAATGAAAATTCCCACTAGTATATAAAAGTGATAACTCAAGAGACTCTCTATATGAAGAACATGGTGCTACTTTGAAGCACAAGTGTGGTAAAAGGATAGTAACATTGCCCCCCCCCTTTTCTTTTTTTTCTTTTTTTTGGCGGGCTTCTTTGGCCCCCTTTTTTTATTTAGGCTTCTTTGGCCTCTCTTTTTTTTGAGGGGCAATGCTCTAATAATGATGATCATCACACTTTTATTTACTTACAACTCGATACTAGAACAAAGATATGACTCTATATGAATGCCTCCGGCGGTGTACCGGGATGTGCAATGATCTAGCGTAGCAATGACATCAAAAAAAGGACAAGCCATGAAAACATCATGCTAGCTATCTTATGATCATGCAAAGCAATATGACAATAAATGCTCAAGTCATGTATATGATGATGATGGAAGTTGCATGGCAATATATCTCGGAATGGCTACGGAAATGCCATGATAGGTAGGTATGGTGGCTGTTTTGAGGAAGATATAATGAGGCTTATGTGTGATAGAGCGTATCGTATCACGGGGTTTGGATGCACCGGTGAAGTTTGCACCAACTCTCGAGGTGAGAAAGGGCAATGCACGGTACCGAAGAGGCTAGCAATGATGGAAGGGTGAGAGTGCGTATAATCCATGGACTCAACATTAGTCATAAAGAACTCACATACTTATTGCAAAAATCTATTTGTCATCGAAACAAAGTACTACGCGCATGCTCCTAGGGGGATAGATTGGTAGGAAAATACCATGGCTCGTCCCTGACCACCACTCATAAGGAAGACAATCAATAAATACCCCATGCTCCAACTTCGTTACATAACGGTTCACCATACACATGCTACGTGAATCACAAACTTCAACACAAGTATTTCTACAATCCACAACTACCCACTAGCATGACTCTAATATCACCATCTTTATATCGCAAAACTATTGCAAGGAATCAAACATATCATATTCAGTGATCTACAAGTTTTATGTAGGATTTTACGACTAACCATGTGAGTGACCAATTCTTGTCATCTCTCTAAATAGATATAAGTGAAGCAAGAGAGTTTAATTCTTTCTACAAAAGATATGCCCACGCTCTAACAAATATAAGTGAAGCAAAAGAGCATTCTACAAATGGTGGTTTTCTATGTGTAGGGAAACAGGCAATCCAAACTTCAAATGATATAAGTGAAGTACATGAAGCATTCTATAAAGCCATACTGAAAGAATATAAGTGAAGTGCAATGAGCATTCTATAAATCAACCAAGGACTATCTCATACCAGCATGGTGCAAAAAATAAAAGTGAAAACTAAATGCAAAAGACGCTCCAAGATTTGCACATATCGCATGAACGAAACGAATCCGAAAACATACCGATACTTGTCGAAGAAAGATGGGATGCCTTCCGGGGCATCCCCAAGCTTAGACGCTTGAGTCTCCTTGAATATTTACTTGGGGTGCCTTGGGCATCCCCAAGCTTGAGCTCTTGCCTCTCCTCCTTATCCTCATATCGAGACATCCTCGATCTTCGAACACTTCATCCACACAAAACTCAATAGAAAGCTCGGTAAGATCCATTAGTATAATAAAGCAAATCACTACTCTAAGTACTGTTGCAAACCAATTCATATTTTGTTTTTGCAATGTAGCTACTGTAATATAACTTTTTCATGGCTTAATCCACTGATAGGAATCGATAGTTTCATCAAAACAAGCAAACTATGCATCAAAAACAGAATCTGTCTTCAACAGGACAGTCTGTAATAATATGAACATTCACCATACTTCTGGTACCTCAAAAATTCTGCCAAAATTTGGAAAAATAATAATTTGTATAGAAAGTGCAAAAAGTTTCAGAACCATTTAACGTTCCAGTAAAAAATGTAAAATCGCGCACTACAGCCAAAGTTTCTGTCCTGCGCCGCACAAACCAACAAGCATTGTAAACATCCTAAAGGCAAACCTTGGCACATTATTTTCATTATACAATGGAATTGTACAAGGGGATAATTATTTTTGTTGAAAAGTTTCTGTAATCAAGATTCACAAAGTTTCCGTGAGCATGACCAAAGTTCAAGGCTAGCTCCCACTTTAACAATGCTCGCCTTTCTCACTTTCGCTTTTCTTTTTGAAAAAGTTTTAGGTTCCTCTCTTTATTTTTTGTTTTTAAACTATATAAAAGCACTCAACAAAAATAAATGAATCTCTAAAACTTCCGGGTTGTCTCCCTGGCAGCGCTTTCTTTAAAGCCATTAAGCTAGGCATATAGTGCTCAAGTAATGGATCCACCCGGATCCCAAGGTATATCAAAGCCAATTTTAATTAACAATGATTTGTAATTTAGTAGTGAGCACAAAGTAACATATATCATGTAATGATGAAGTCTAACTCTCTTCCTATGCATCGGCATGTCATAAAAGAACAATTCATGCACACAAAGTAAAGGCCAATGCATAGTATAAATAGTTTCTTGCAATTTTATCATGTGGGAAACATAGAAAGGTGGAGATATAGTTCCTCTCTCATAATAATTGCAGGTAGGAGAAGCAAGCACATGCATATTATATCTATCAAAATCATCATGTGTAACGGTAAAAGGCAACCCATCATATAATCCTTAATAAGGGCAAACTTCTCCGATATAGCGTAGTTTGGAGAATTCAAAAAGATAAATGGACTATCATGCGTGGGTGCAATAGCAACAGTTTCATGTTTAACATAAGTAACTATAGCAAGTTCATCTCCATAAGCATAATTCATATTGGCATCTTGGCCACAAGCATAGCAAGCATCATCAAAAAGGGATATTTCAAAAGAATCAACGGGATCATAACAATTATCATAGCAATCATCCTTCGGTAAGCACGAAGGGAAATTAAACAATGTATGAGTTGAAGAGTTACTCTCATTAGAAGGTGGGCACGGGTAGCTAATCCGCTCTTCCTCCTTTTGTTCTTCGCTCTCCTCATCATCTTTTTCATCCAATGAGCTCACAGTTTCATCAATTTCTTCTTCCATAGACTCCTGCAAAATATTAGTCTCTTCTTGGACAGCGGAGGAGTCCTCAATATGTGGTTTAACATAGGCATTAGAAGCATAATTATCATAACAATATTTAAGTATGGCAAAATTTTCAGATTTGTAAAGAGTAGCATCATACTTTCCAATCAAAGAAGCAATTTCATAAGCACCCTTAAAAGCAACAAATTCTTCAATTTGTTGAACATCATAGTAATTATAAACACCCTTAGCATACGAAGATACGATTCCATTATCACTAAACTCACATTGGTAGGGAAGGTGTTTCTTAGGGTCTTCAGAACAACAAGTAAAATCATATATTTCACATAAATTCCAAGCATAGCATTGTAAACGATGAATTTGATCCAGTAAAAGTTTCCCTTTTTGAGATAATCGGTGTCGCACATAACAAGCATGCTCATCTAAAGATTTGCCCTCAACTAAGCTAGTTGGGGTTTCAGCACGAGCACATAGGGATCGAAGATGATCCAAGTAAAAAGCTTCAGGAGTGTGATACATTTTGAGTGGTTCTTCAACCATTGCTGTAGTAGGTACAACTAATTTTTTTGGTATTTTGCGTTTCCTACCCATAACTAAAGATAGAGAACAACTTAGAACAACAAATAAAAATTACTTAGTGATAAAGCAAACAAGCACGCACGAGAATATTCAGCCCACGCTATTGCTCCCCGGCAACGTCGCCAAAAAAAGGTCTTGATAACCCACAAGTATAGGGGATCAATTGTAGCCTCTTTCGATAAGTAAGAGTGTCGAACCCAACGAGGAGCTAAAGGTAGAACAAATATTCCATCAAGTTCTATCGACCACCGATACAACTCTACGCACGCTTAACGTTCGCTTTACCTAGAACAAGTATGAAACTAGAAGCACTTTGTAGGTGTTGTTGGATAGGTTTGCAAGATAATAAAGAGCGCGTAAATAAACTCTAGGGGCTGTTTAGATAAAGACAACTAAATTAGTTTTAGTAAAGAGATTTTTGTCACGAGAAAGTTATTTGTCCCTAGGCAATCGATAACTAGACCGGTAATCACTATTGCAATTTTATTTGAGGGAGAGGCATAAGCTAACTACTTTATCTTCTTGGATCATATGCACTTATGATTGGAACTCTAGCAAGCATCCGCAAATACTAAAGATCATTAAGGTAAAACCCAACCATAGCATTAAAGTATCAAGTCCTCTTTATTCCCATACGCAAACAACCTACTTACTCGGGTCTGTGCTTCTGTCACTCACACCACCCACCATAAGCAAATCATGAACATATTGCAAACCCTACAGCGGGGATCCCTCACGCTTGCGCGACACGGAGAGCACCATAGGACAGCACCAATAATAAAACATGCAACTCAAACCAATCACGATCATCAGTTAACCCATAGGACAAAATGGATCTACTCAAACATCATAGGATAGCCATACATCATTGGGAAATAATATATAGGATTGAGCACCATGTTTAAGTAGAGATTACAGCGGGTAAAAGAGGGGTTACACCGCTGAATAGAGGGGGGGAAGAGTTGGTGATGAGGGCGGTGAAGTTGTTGGTGTAGATTGCGGTGATGATGATGGCTCCGGCAGCGTTCCGGTGCCACCGGAAGCGAGGCGGAGAGAGCCCCCCACCTTCTTCTTCTTCCTTGACCTTCTCCCTAGATGGGAGAAGGGTTTCCCCTCTGGTCCATGGTCTCCATGGCGTGGGAGGGGCGAGAGCCCCTCCGAGATTGGATCTGTCTCTCTGTCTCTCTCTGTTTCTGCGCTCCAGATTCTGCCCTTTCACCGTTTCTTTTATAACCGAAGATCCGTAAGTCCGATTGGGCTGAATTTTGGACACGATCTCTATCCGGATATTAGCTTTCTTGTGGCAAAAGAAGGGCTCCAACCGCCTTACGGGGTGGCCACAAGGGTCCAGGGCGCCAGACCCCCTGGGGCGCGCCCCCCTGCCTCGTGGCCCCCTCGGGCATCGTCTCACGTTGATTCTTCTTCCCAAAAATCATAAATATTCCAAAAAAAATCTCCGTCAGTTTTTATCCCGTTTGGACTCCGTTTGTTATGGATTTTCCGTGAAACAAAAAACATGCAACAAACAGGAACTGGCACTGGGCACTGGATCAATATGTTAGTCCCAAAAATAGTATAAAAAGTTGCCAAAAGTATAACAAAGTTGTAGAATATTGGCATGGAACAATCAAAAATTATAGATACGACGGAGATGTATCAGGCCTCACCATGCCCTGGTAGAAATTGGAGAATGTTTTCCTTATGTCGTGATGCGCGCCTTTCATAAATCGAACCATCACCGAGGAAGTTTCATGGTTTCAAGGGGGAAATCATCAAGATTTAAGGGGGGTCCAAATTTCCTTTGTCCTTTGTCCACGAGTTTTTTTCTACGATGAACATACAACCTGCAGATCACCGTGTTCAAATTTGGCACTTTTCCGGGTTCATTTGCCATATTTAGGGGATTATGTGCATTTCCTAGGCATTAATGCGCATAATTCAAGTTCAAACAATCGATGCATGAAAGGGTCCACAAGAACGGCCTAGAAAACCATGCTCGTGCCATTTAGTAAATTCTCATGCCTTTTACAAGGAATGGACAGATATTTCGATGAAATGTGTGGCAATAGTCAACCACAAATGTTTGTTTGTTGGGTTTTCAACTATAGAAAAAATAAAATAAATGCTTAAAAAACATGACGCCTGGCATGGTGCCATGGTATAACCTCACCATGCCCTGGTAAAAATTTGAGAAGGTTTGGCTTATGTCGTCATGCACGCCCTTCATAAATCGATCCATCACCGAGGAAGTTCCATGCTTTCGAGAGGGAAATCTCCAAGATTGAAGGGGAATCCAAATTTTCTTTGTTCTTTGCCCTGGAGTTTTTTTCTATGACGAACATACACCCTGCAAATCACCCTGTTCAAATTTGGCATTTTTTCGGGCTCATTATCCAAATTTAGGGGATTATGTGCATTTTCTAGGCATTTAGCGCATATAAATCCAATCCAGCTACAGGTGCACGAGTGTGATGTGAGGGTCGTGGATTGTCGTTCTATCGCGGCGCATCCAACGGTGCACACGCGCGATCCGCGTGGCTGGGGTTCCGGCCAATCATAACACAACACACTGCGCACACTGTTTTCGGAAGCGACGGAGATGAACCATGTGCGATAATGAACGAGCAAAATTGTAAGGGAAGCCAAATTTCTGTTGTCGTTTATCGTTGAGCTCTTGAATACCACCAAACTGTACGGCTTCCCGGCCCCTCCGTCCCAGAGCTCTCTCCAGGCGTCGTCCATGGCACCGCGGCGCACAGTAACTGCTAAGGAAGCGATGGCATTGCTACCTCTTGAGCACTGCGTTGGTTTTCCCTTGAAGAGGAAAGGGTGATACAATAAAGTAGCGTAAGTATTTCCCTCAGTTTTTGAGAACCAAGGTATCAATCCAGTAGGAGATCACGCACGAGTCCCACGCACCTACACAAACAAATAAGAACCTCGCAACCAACGCGATAAAGGGGTTGTCAATCCCTCAACGGTCACTTACGAGAGTGAGATCTGATAGATATGATAAGATAATATTTTTGGTATTTTTATGATAAAGAGAAATAAAGATGCAAAGTAAAATAAAAGGCAATAAAAATAACTAAGTATTGGAAGATTAATATGATGGAAAATAGACCCGGGGGCCATAGGTTTCACTAGTGGCTTCTCTCAAGATAGCATAAGTATTACAGTGGGTAAACGAATTACTGTCGAGCAATTGATAGAATTGAGCATAGTTATGAGAATATCTAGGTATGATCATGTATATAGGCATCACGTCCGTGACAAGTAGACCGAAATGATTCTGCCTCTACTACTATTACTCCACACATCGACCGCTACCAGCATGCATCTAGAGTATTAAGTTCATAAGAACAGAGTAATGCTTTAAGTAAGATGACATGATGTAGAGGGATAAACTCATGCAATATGATATAAACCCCATCTTTTTATCCTCGATGGCAACAATACAATACGTGTCGTTTCCCCTACTGTCACTGGGATCGAGCACCGCAAGATTGAACCCAAAGCTAAGCACTTCTCCTATTGCAAGAAAGATCAATCTAGTAGGCCAAACCAAACTGATAATTCGAAGAGACTTGCAAAGATAACCAATCATACATAAAAGAATTCAGAGGAGATTCAAATATTGTTCATAGATAATCTTGATCATAAACCCACAATTCATCGGATCTCGACAAACACACCGCAAAAGAAGATTACATCGAATAGATCTCCAAGAAGATCGAGGAGAACTTTGTATTGAGATCCAAAGAGAGAGAAGAAGCCATCTAGCTAATAACTATGGACCCGAAGGTCTGAGGTAAACTACTCACACATCATCAAAGAGGCTATGGTGTTAATGTAGAAGCCCTCCGTGATCAATGCCCCCTCCGGCGAAGCGCCGGAAAAGGCCCCAACATGGGATCTCACGGGTACAGAAGGTTTCAGCGGTGGAAATAGGTTTTTGGCTCCGTATCTGATAGTTTGGGGGTACGTAGGTATATATAGGAGGAAAAAGTACGTCGGTGGAGCAACATGGGCCCCATGAGGGTGGAGGGCGCGCCTGGGGGGTAGGCACGCACCCTGCCTCGTGCTCTCCTCGTTGATTGCTTTGCGTAGACTCCAAGTGTAACGCCCATGATGCGGCTATAACTCCCACGTGTCGAGGCACGACTTAGAGGCATAACCGCATTGTGGTTTTGTCGCAAGAAGGGTCATCTTCACACAATCCCATGTAATGATCAAGAATGGGATAACGAGAGTTGGCTTACAATCGCCACTTCACACAATACATAAATATAATTCATACATCATCCAAAATACACACATAGACCGACTACGGTCAAATCCAAATGAAAATAAGATAACCCCAAATGCTAGATCCCCGATCGTCCCAACTGGGCTCCACTACTGATCATCAGGAAAAGAAACATAGTAACGACCACGTTCCTCGTCGAACTCCCACTTGAGGTCGATTTCATCAACTGCACTGGCATCGTCGGCACCTGCAACTGTTTTGGTAGAATTTGTGAGTCACGAGGACTCAGCAATCTCACACTCGCGAGATCAAGACTATTTAAGCTTATAGGAAAGGATGGTGTAATAAGGTGGAGCTGCGGCAGGCACTAAGCATGTATGGTGGCTAACATACGCAAAAGAGAGCGAGAAGAGAAGCAACGGAACGGTCGTCATCTAGTAATGACCAAGAAGTGATCCTGAACTCCTACTTACGTCATTCATAACTCAAACCGTGTTCACTTCCCGGACTCCGCCGAGAAGAGACCATCACGGCTACACACGCGGTTGATGTATTTTAATTAAGTCAAGTGACAAGTTCTCTACAACCGGACATTAACAAATTCCCATCTGCCTCATAACCGCGGGCACGGCTTTCGAAAGATAATACCCTGCAGGGGTGTCCCAACTTAGCCCATCATAAGCTCTCACGGTCAACGAAGGATAAACCTTCGCCCGGAAAGACCCGATCAGTCTCGGAATCCCGGTTTACAAGACATTTCGACAATGGTAAAACAAGACCAGCAAAGCCACCCGAATGTGCCGACAAATCCCGATAGGAGCTGCACATATCTCGTTCTCAGGGCACACCGGATAAGCGAAGCGTACAGGTACCAACATAACCCAAGTTGCCAAGGGACGGTCCCGCACGGTGCTCTAGTTTGGACCAGCACTCAGAGGAACACTGGCCCGGGGTTAAAATAAAGATGACCCTCGGGCTCGCGAAAACCCAAGGGAAAAGGCTTAGGTGGCAAATGGTAAAACCAAGGTTGGGCCTTGCTGGAGGAGTTTTATTCAAGGCGAACTGTCAAGGGGGTCCCATAAATCACCCAACCGCGTAAGGAACGCAAACTCAAGGAACATAATACCGGTATGACAGAAACTAGGGCGGCAAGAGTGGAACAAAACACCAGGCATAAGGCCGAGCCTTCCACCCTTTACCAAATATATAGATGCATTAATATAATAAGAGATATTGTGATATTCCAAAATATCCATGTTCCAACATGGAACAAACTTCAACTTCACCTGCAACTAGCAACGCTATAAGAAGGGCTGAGCAAAAGCGGTAACTTAGCCAAACAACGGTTTGCTAGGAAAGGATGGTTAGAGGCTGACATGGCAAAATGGGAGGCATGATATAGCAAGTGGTAGGTAGCGCAGCATGGCAAATAGAACGAACAACTAGCAAAGCAAAGATAGAAGTGATTTCGAGGGTATGGTCATCTTGCCTGCAAGGTTCTCAGAGTTGTCGAAAGCTTGATCCTCGTAAGCGTACTCAACAGGTTCCTCGTTCACAAACTCGTCTCCCGGCTCTACCCAAACAAGAACACAAGCAACGGAACCACAATCAATCACGGGGAATGCACAAGCAACATGATGCAATACATGAATGATATGCAAGATATGATATGCGATGCATATGCGTGCTCCGGACGAAAATTGATGAACAAGGCAGTAACTTGGCAAACCAAGCATGCCACTGGAAAGATGAGATAATTTCGGTCGAAATCGATATAAAGATCACCGGAAATGGATGCACGGTTTGCAAATGGCGAGCAAAACAAGAATGACACGAATCTGCGATTAACAGCATGATAGCACTTAGAATGCAACAAATAACAATGCTACAGCACTCCAACGTAGCTACAAAGCATATGGCAGTAATCTACAGAAGATGCTTGACGAAAGATGAACACTGAGCTACGGCTAGATCACAACACAGCAGGTTCAAACAAGCATGGCAAAAGTGCAAAAGATAACAGGTTCACAGACTTAGAGAAATTACTCGACATGGCAGAAACAGCATCAGGTAGCAATGTTCAGAGCACGAAATCATACAGGAACTTAACATGGTAAAACCAGGCATGGCATGAATCTACTAAATACATATGACAAAATTCCCTTACTGACCATGAGCCAAAAAGGCACAGAAGATATGATGGCACCCATGTTAACATAGCAAGTTCCGTTAACAGGTTTCAGACTTAGCAGAAAAGAGAGCATGGCAGAAACAATAATATGAAGGCATCTTTGTGAGCTTGATGCACTCACCACAAAGAAATGGATTTCAAAACAAGCATACCTACAGCAAGATGGCAAGTTCATTAATCTATCCATGGCAAGAGCAAATACATAGCATGAAAGTATCAACTACAACAAGCTTGGCAAAATTGGATATCATGTTAACAATCTGCCAGAAATATTTTATAGCAAAAGTAGAGCAAGATTGAGTAATGCAATGGCACTCCATAATTGCAAACAAAGACATGAATGGATCAATTACAACAATATCTACAAAACATCCTTATTTAACATCACCAAAATAAGCATGGATCTCTCTGTAGCATCAAGTTTACATGGCAACAAAATAACAGCAGTCACAGACTTGGAGAAATCACCAAGTCCCTGAAATTAGAAACATTACAAAGCCTAGTTTGCATGCTTGTGCTAGTTACCACAGAGATCACAAAAATACATGGCATACACCTCTGTAAAGATGGCATGGCATACATCAAAACACATGTAGAGCTCATGCCCATAAGATGCACAGATTAAATGCAACAAAAATAACAAAACCCTAAGTTCTGATAAGTAACAGCAGTTAACAGCA
This sequence comes from Triticum aestivum, assembly GCF_018294505.1. Lineage (NCBI taxonomy): Eukaryota > Viridiplantae > Streptophyta > Magnoliopsida > Poales > Poaceae > Triticum > Triticum aestivum. The sequence continues at coordinate 198,496,225 of NC_057799.1, forward strand.
ATTAGCACTCTTGCATCAGAGATTTGGGCATCAATATGGACTCAAATAAACATGGTGCAACAGAACAAAACAAAGAGCATCCTGAGTCGAACATTTTGATATAATACCCGCGCGAAACGGAGCTATATGCAGAGAGTTATGATGCGATGAACAGGTGCATATATTGTAAAAATATTAGGACTTAGAAATTTTAGAGGAGAGGAGAAAGTCAACCCTAGGCTTTGTTCATATCGGATCGGCCGAAGCTCGCCGGCGATGGAGCTGGCCGGAGCAGGGAGACGACAGCGAGGGGAAGGACGACGCGGCGCGGCTCCGGCGTCCGTAGCTCGGGGAGGGGCGCGGGAAGGCGCGGCGGAGGAGATATGAGGCGGCGGCGGGGAACAGGTGCCCGCGGGGCGGCGACCGCGGGCGGCGGCGGCGGCGCTCCCCGGCGCGGGTGGCCGGAGACGACGACAGGCGTGGACGGGCGAGCTGCGGGAGGAGGCGACGGTGTCCCGGGCCGCGGGGGCCGGGAACGGGCTTCGGCGGGCCGCGCGGTGAAGGAGAGAGAGGGCGGCCGGCGGCGGTGACGTGGCGCGTCCTGGTTGGTCGGGCGCGGCGGCGGGTTTCGTCCGGCGCCGGGCGGACACGTCCGGCGCGTGGAGGGAGAGGCTAGGGTTTCGGGGATCCGGAAATTTCGGGGGGTCTCACATATATATAGCTAGAGTGAGCTAGGGGACTCCAAATGGAGTGCGGTTTTCGCCCACATGATCGTGATCGAACGACCTAGAGCATGGGAGAGACTTAGAGAGGTTTTGGGCTGTTTAGAGAGGGGTTTTGCTGTGACACACAAAAGGACTTTGCGGTTGCCCGGTTAACCGTTGGAGTACCAAACGACCTCCAAATGGCACGAAACTTGACAGGTGGTCTACCGGTGGTATACCAAGGCCACTTGACAAGCCTCGGTCCATTCCGAGAATGTTCAACACCCGCTCACGAAAAGAAAACAAGAGGGGTGCGCCGGAGGAGGTGGGAGTGCCGGATTGCAAAACGGACAACGGGGAAAATGCTCGGATGCATGAGACGAACACGTATGCAAATGCAATGCACATGATGACATGATATGAGATGCATGACATGAACAAAATGCAAAACAAGAGACAAAACCTAACCACGAAGGGAATATCATAACACATAGCCGAAAATGGCAAGAGTTGGAGTTACAAATATGGAAAGTTACATCCGGGGTGTTACAACACTCCACCACTACGAGAGGATCTCGTCCCGAGATCTAGGACTGAAAGAACTCCGGATATTCGGAACGGAGGTGGTCCTCGCGTTCCCAGGTGGCTTCTCGGTCGGAATGGTGCGACCACTTCACTTTCAGGAATTTGATTGACTTGTTGCGAGTCTTGCGCTCAGTTTCTTCAAGAATAGCAACGGGGTGCTCATGATAAGACAGATCTTCTTGGAGGTCAATCTCTTCGAAGTTGATGGTGCGCTCAGGCGTCTTGAAGCACTTGCGAAGCTGTGACACGTGGAACACATCGTGCACGTTCGCGAAGTTGGAAGGAAGCTCAAGTTGATAGGCGAGGTCGCCTCTTTTGCCAATGATCTTGAAAGGACCCACGTATCTAGGGGCAAGCTTCCCTTTGATACCGAAGCGACGAGTGCCTTTCATTGGAGAGACGCGGAGGTAGACATGGTCTCCGATCTCGAAAGCCACATCACGGTGCTTACTATCATAGTAACTCTTCTGGCGCGATTGCGCGGCTTTGAGATTTTCACGGATGACTTTACACATTTCTTCAGCCTCTGTGATTAAGTCATTGCCAAGAAGTTGGCGTTCACCAGTCTCTGACCAATTGAGAGGAGTACGGCACTTTCTGCCATAGAGAATCTCGAATGGGGCCTTGCCCGAACTCGCTTGGAAGCTGTTGTTGTAGGAGAATTCGGCATATGGAAGACAATCTTCCCATTTCATGCCAAAGGAAATGACACAAGCCCTGAGCATATCTTCAAGAATTTGATTGACTCGCTCGACTTGGCCACTAGTTTGAGGATGGAAAGCTGTGCTGAAGCGAATGTTGGTGCCCATGGCCTTCTGGAAGGAGTCCCAGAACTTAGAAGTGAAGATGCTTCCACGATCTGAAGAAATCAATTGTGGAATGCCGTGCAAGGAGACAATCCTGGAGGTGTATAGCTCTGCCAACTGAGCTGCTGTGATAGATTCTTTGATTGGAAGGAAATGAGCCACTTTAGAAAGCTTGTCGATGACAACGAAGATAGCATCATTTCCGCGCTTGGACTTTGGAAATCCAGTCACGAAGTCCATTTCGATATGATCAAACTTCCACTCTGGGATAGCAAGAGGTTGGAGGAGACCAGCTGGTCGTTGGTGTTCTGCTTTCACTCTTCGACAGACATCACATTCATTCACGAATTGAGCGATTTCTCGCTTCATTCGAGTCCACCAATACGACTGCTTGAGGTCATGGTACATCTTCGTACTTCCAGGATGAATGGAAAGAAGAGAATTGTGCGCCTCGTTCATAATGACTTTCCTTAGATCACCTTTAGGAACCACAATCCGGTCCTCGAAGAATAAAGTGTCTCTGTCATCAATGCGATAGCACTTGTATTTGGAAAGACCCTTGTCGATACCACGTTTCACCTTCTTCACCATGGTATCCAGGAGTTGTGCCTCACGAATTTGATCTTCCAAAGTAGGAGAGACTATGAGGTTGGCAAGAAAGCCTTGAGGAACAACTTGGAGATTCAGCTTGCGGAAAGCTTCACAAAGATCCGGTTGGAATGGCTTGAGAATTAAGCTGTTGCAATAAGCCTTCCTGCTCAAAGCATCTGCAATGACATTGGCCTTGCCTGGAGTATATTCAATACTCGGATTGTACTCTTGAATCATTTCGACCCATCGAGTCTGCCTGAGGTTGAGGTTGGGCTGAGTGAAGATGTACTTGAGACTCTTGTGATCGGTGAATATGTCCACTTTTCTTCCCAACAAGAGATGTCTCCATGTTATTAATGCATGGACAACTGCCGCCAACTCAAGATCGTGAGTGGGGTAGTTCTTTTCATTGGGCTTCAACTGACGAGAGGTATAGGCCACAACTTTCTTCTCTTGCATTAACACAGCACCGAGACCTTGGAGAGAAGCATCACAGAAAACTTCAAATGGCTTGGATTCGTCAGGAGGAGTTAAGACAGGAGCTGTGACGAGTTTCTCTTTGAGAGTGTTGAAAGCAACGTCACACTCAGGAGACCAGACATACTTCACATGCTTCTGGAGGAGGTTGGAAAGAGGCTTTGCAATCTTAGAGAAATTCTCAACGAATCTTCGGCAATAGCTTGCAAGACCAAGAAAACTGCGAAGCTGCTTGACATTCTGAGGAGGTTCCCAATTCACAATTGCGGACACCTTCTCGGGATTAACAGCGATGCCCTTGGCAGAGATGATGTGACCAAGGTAAAGAACTTCATCGAGCCAAAACTCACATTTGAAAACTTCGCATAGAATTGATACTCTCTGAGCTTGTCGAGCACCAATCGCAAATGTTTGGCATGATCCTTCTTATTCTTGGAGAAAACCAAGATATCATCGAGATACACCAGGATGAATTGGTATATGGGTTGAAGATGAAATTCATCATCTGAGAGAATGTTGGAGGAGCATTGACAAGGCCGAAAGACATGACAGTATATTCATAAGAACCAAAGCTTGTTCTGAATGCTGTCTTGGGAATATCCTCTTCACGAATGCGAATCTGATGATAACCCATACGAAGGTCAAGCTTGGAGAATACTTTGGCACCTTTGAGTTGCTCAAGTAGCTCATTGATGTTGGGAAGTGGGTACTTGTTCTTGATTGTCTTCTTGTTCAATGGACGGTAGTCGACACAAAGTCGGTCCATGCCATCCTTCTTCTGGACAAAAAGAACACCACAACCCCACGGAGAAGAACTCGGTCTGACCAAACCCAGACGCTCTTGTTCATCGAGCTGTTTCTTCAATTCCTTCAGCTCCTTGGGTCCAAGCTTGTATGAACGCTTGCAAACGGGTTCAATGCCAGGCTCAAGATCGATAACGAACTCAACTGGCCGGTGAGGAGGCATACCCGGAAGCTCTTCTGGAAAGACATCTTGATACTCACAAACGACTGGAATCTGAGAGATGGCATTCAATTCGCCCTTCTCATTGAGAGAAAATAACCGAATGGTTTCATCACGAGCGGCATAAATGATAACATCCTCAGAAGAGTGTGTCAATTGAATTTCCCTGGCAGCACAATCAAGTTGAGCCTTGTGCTTAGAAAGCCAGTCCATCCCGAGAATTAGATCAATATCCGAGTCACCAAGAACAACTGGAGAAGACAGAAATTTATAGTTCCCCATCTTGATGGAAACATCCGGAACTATCGAGTTGGCTCTCATTGACTTCCCCAGAGAAACAACACCCAATGGTTTATCCAGATAAGACCAAGTAAAATCATTCTTTGCAAAGAATGATCTCGACATGAAACAAAGCGATGCACCAGTATCAAAAAGAACTTTTGCAGGAATATCATTAACTGAGAGATTACCCATTATCACATCAGTAGATTCCTCTGCTTGAGCTGCATTCATCATGTTCACCTTTGTAGACTTGGGATTATGCTTGACCACTGTATTGCTGGAAGATCTCACAGGAGGAGGAGGCGGAAGGCGCCTTTGGTTGAAGCACTTGTTAGCATAGTGACCTTTCTGCTGACACTTGTTGCAAGTCACCTCTGAGAGTGGACGATGATAAGGAGCATTCGGCCTTGGAGCTTGATTCTGAGACTTGTTCTGATAGCCAGAGTTGGAAGAGTGGGAAGATCCATGGCCACCTTTGTTCTTCTGCTGGTAAGGCTGACGAAACGGAGGAGGAGGAGGCAACCAGAACTTATGTTGCTTAGCAGCCACTAGTGAGGAAGAAGAAGACTGAACTGCGTCCCTGACTCTCTTCTTAGAAGCCTCACACTTGAGCAGAGCAGCCTCTTGCTTCAGTGCCATATTGTAGAATTGATCAAACTGAGTAGGCTCAACAAGAATGAGAGCTAACTGCAGATCCTCTCTAAGGCCACCTCTGAAGTGATAGATCATGCTCTTTTCATCAGGAACGTCTTGTTTAGCGAAGCGAGCAAGTTTCTGAAACTGGATGTTGAATTGATACACAGACATGTTGCCTTGCTTGAGATTGCGGAACTCCTCACGCTTGCTCTCAACAACACTTTGTGGAATGTGGTGCGCTTTGAAGTCCCGACAGAAGTCAGTCCAAGTGATCACACGACCTCCTCTGGAATCTTTGTATTGTTGATACCAATCAGCAGCTTGGTCCTTGAGCTGAAAAGAAGCGAACTTGACATAGTCCTCAGGCCTGACATTGCTACATTCAAAATGCTTGTTGATGTCCACGAGCCAATCATCGGCATCCGTGGCCTCGGCACAGTAGCTGAAAGACTTGGGCTGATTTGCGAGAAACTGGTTGAGGGTAGCGAAGTGAGGCTGATTGTTGCCTTGACCTTGATTTCCTTGATTGCCTTGCCCTTGGGTGCGTTCTTGCAAGAGTTGCAGAATCATCTGAGCATTGGCGTTGGTGGCTGCCATGATAGCTTGCCATGCCTCCGGAGGCGGAGGTGGTGGCGGAGGGTTCGCCTGACTCCCTTCATTGCGTTCCGGATTCTGACGCGTTGGCGGAGCCATCCTGAAGAGGGTGACATCCGTTAGCATCTTGATAGACAAATAGACAAGTAGAATCAACGGATAGAAATTGCAACATATAGTCTTCACAATAAACATTCGAACGAGGATGAACGAATGAATTCCATAGTAAATCATCACACTTCCATTAAGTTGAGAAGCCACTTAGAAAAAGGTATGGAATCAACATTTGACTTCGAAGCAACTCGAATACCACAATTCAAAACAAAACAAAGTATTGGCTTGCAGAATAAGCCGGAACAAACATATGATAGAGATTTCGTCCGAAGTTTTCGTGGTGGGGCCCACACGGGCTCGATCGTACAGCACCATCATGTACAAGGCAGTGCACATGACATACGAAGCGTCCCCGAGTCGGCATAGCCAAGGACTCTTTAAGACACTACGAGACCACTGTAAAACCAACCGTGGAAAGGCGGACCACTAGACGTCGAACCCCAATCTCATATCATGCGTCTGTCGGAAAGATATCCTAGGAGCTACTTGAATTCCCACTTATAAACTCCCGAAACTTTCTGGTTATGCAATCTGGTGTTGGGGATACAGGGGACACAAAATATATCACCCAAACTAGCAATCCCTAGATCCAGCTGTATCCATCCGTCAACACATAACCAAGAAACCTTCGGAAATCGTGTACCTCAACCTTCGAAAAGCATCCGTTATACGAGTTATGGCAATACTCCCGAACTCCCGCCCCAGTACTGGGTGGCGTCGAGGTGATCTCACCAACAACTGCATAAAAGAGATTTCGATGTCGGCGAAACTCAGGTATTCCAGAACTGCAACGATAAAATTGTGACGACAACACCTCGGAGCTCAACTCCCCGGGACACTGCCACAACCCCTAAATGTCAGGAGGCACCAAGAACAATGTTCTCGTCACAAAACCATCGGAACGATTCTAAGATACCCGCGTGATCCTAAAAAATTTTTAGTGAAATTTGAGGAGAGAAGAGTCAAAACATCTACGTCAGGAGACCTCACCAGAGCGACGAAGGGACTGAGGAGTAAAAAGAATCCTACTCTCCGATATATATAATCCTAAGACTCAAAACATTTTTGTTCTAGACTCAACAACGCCAGCGATTCGATCAAGCAGGGGGCTCCTAAGTCGGGGATGGCTCTGATTACCAACTTGTAACGCCCACGATGCGGCTATATCTCCCACGTGTCGAGGCACGACTTAGAGGCATAACCGCATTGTGGTTTTGTCGCAAGAAGGGTCATCTTCACACAATCCCATGTAATGAACAAGAATGGGATAACGAGAGTTGGCTTACAATCGCCACTTCACACAATACATAAATATAATTCATACATCATCCAAAATACACACATAGACCGACTACGGTCAAATCCAAATGAAAATAAGATAACCCCAAATGCTAGATCCCCGATCGTCCCAACTGGGCTCCACTACTGATCATCAGGAAAAGAAACATAGTAACGACCACGTTCCTCGTCGAACTCCCACTTGAGGTCGATTCATCATCTGCACTGGCATCGTCGGCACCTGCAACTGTTTTGGTAGAATCTGTGAGTCACGAGGACTCAGCAATCTCACACCCGCGAGATCAAGACTATTTAAGCTTATAGGAAAGGATGGTGTAATGAGGTGGAGCTGCAGCAGGCACTAAGCATATATGGTGGCTAACATACGCAAAAGAGAGCGAGAAGAGAAGCAACGGAACGGTCGTCATCTAGTAATGACCAAGAAGTGATCCTGAACTCCTACTTACGTCATTCATAACTCAAACCGTGTTCACTTCCCGGACTCCGCCGAGAAGAGACCATCACGGCTACACACGCGGTTGATGTATTTTAATTAAGTCAAGTGACAAGTTCTCTACAACCGGACATTAACAAATTCCCATCTGCCTCATAACCGCGGGCACGGCTTTCGAAAGATAATACCCTGCAGGGGTGTCCCAACTTAGCCCATCATAAGCTCTCACGGTCAACGAAGGATAAACCTTCTCCCGGAAAGACCCGATCAGTCTCGGAATCCCGGTTTACAAGACATTTCGACAATGGTAAAACAAGACCAGCAAAGCCACCCGAATGTGCCGACAAATCCCGATAGGAGCTGCACATATCTCGTTCTCAGGGCACACCGGATAAGCGAAGCGTACAGGTACCAACATAACCCAAGTTGCCAAGGGACGGTCCCGCACGGTGCTCTAGTTTGGACCAGCACTCAGAGGAACACTGGCCCGGGGGTTAAAATAAAGATGACCCTCGGGCTCGCGAAAACCCAAGGGAAAAGGCTTAGGTGGCAAATGGTAAAACCAAGGTTGGGCCTTGCTGGAGGAGTTTTATTCAAGGCGAACTGTCAAGGGGGTCCCATAAATCACCCAACCGCGTAAGGAACGCAAACTCAAGGAACATAATACCGGTATGACAGAAACTAGGGCGGCAAGAGTGGAACAAAACACCAGGCATAAGGCCGAGCCTTCCACCCTTTACCAAATATATAGATGCATTAATTAAATAAGAGATATTGTGATATTCCAAAATATCCATGTTCCAACATGGAACAAACTTCAACTTCACCTGCAACTAGCAACGCTATAAGAAGGGCTGAGCAAAAGCGGTAACTTAACCAAACAACGGTTTGCTAGGAAAGAATGGTTAGAGGCTGACATGGCAAAATGGGAGGCATGATATAGCAAGTGGTAGGTAGCGCAGCATGGCAAATAGAACGAACAACTAGCAAAGCAAAGATAGAAGTGATTTCGAGGGTATGGTCATCTTGCCTGCAAGGTTCTCAGAGTTGTCGAAAGCTTGATCCTCGTAAGCGTACTCAACAGGTTCCTCGTTCATGAACTCGTCTCCCGGCTCTACTCAAGACAAGAACACAAGCAAAGGAACCACAATCAATCACGGGGAATGCACAAGCAACATGATGCAATACATGAATGATATGCAAGATATGATATGCGATGCATATGCGTGCTCCGGACAAAAATAATGAACAAGGCAGTAACTTGGCAAACCAAGCATGCAACTGGAAAGATGAGATGATTTCGGTCGAAATCGATATAAAGATCACCGGAAACGGATGCACGGTTTGCAAATGGCGAGCAAAACAAGAATGACACGAATCTGCGATTAACAGCATGATAGCACTTAGAATGCAACAAGTAACAATGCTACAGCACTCCAACATAGCTACAAAGCATATGGCAGTAATCTACAGGAGATGCTTGACGAAAGATGAACAGTGAGCTATGGCTAGATCACACCACAGCAGGTTCAAACAAGCATGGCAAAAGTGCAAAAGATAACAGGTTCATAGACTTAGAGAAATTACTGGACATGGCAGAAACAGCATCAGGTAGCAATGTTCAAAGCACGAAATCATACAGGAACTTAACATGGTAAAACAAGGCATGGCATGAATCTACTAAATGCATATGACAAAAGTCCCTTACTGACCATAAGCCAAAAAGGAACAGAAGATATGATGGCAACCATGTAAACATAGCAAGTTCCGTTAACAGGTTTCAGACTTAGCAGAAAAGAGAGCATGGCAGAAACAATAATATGAAGGCATCTTTGTGAGCTTGATGCACTCACCACAAAGAAATGGATGACAAACAAGCATACCTACAGCAAGATGGCAAGTTTATGAAGCTATCCATGGCAAGAGCAAATACATAGCATGGAAGTATCAACTACAACAAGTTTGGCCAAATTGGATATCATGTTAACAATCTGCCAGAAATATTTTATAGCAAAAGTAGAGCAAGATTGAGTAATGTAATGGCACTCCATAATTGCAAACAAAGGCATGAATGGATCAATTACAACAATATCTACAAAAAACATCCTTACTGAACATCACCAAATTAAGCATGTATCTCTCTGTAGCATCAAGTTTACATGGCAACAAAATAACAGCAGTCACAGACTTGGAGAAATCACCAAGTCCCTGAAATCAGAAACATTACGAAGCCTAGTTTGCATGCTTGTACTAGTCACCAAATAGATCACAAAAATCCATGGCATACACCTCTGTAAATATGGCATGGCATACATCAAAACACATGTAGAGCTCATGCCCATAAGATGCACAGATTAAATGCAACAAAAATAACAAAACCGTAAGTTCTGATAAGTAACAGCAGTTAACAGCAACTAGCACTATTGCATCAGAGATTTGGGAATCAAGATGGACTCTAATGAACATGGTGCAATGGAACAAAATGAAGAGCATCCTGATACGAACATTTTGATATAATATACGCGCGAAACGGAGCTATATGCAGAGAGTTATGATGCGATGAACAGGTGCACATATTGTAAAAATATTAGGACTTAGAAATTTTAGAGGAGAGGAGAAAGTCAACCCTAGGCTTTGTTCAGATCGGATCGGCCGAAGCTCGCCGGCGATGGAGCTGGCCGGAGCAGGGAGACGACGGCGAGGGGAAGGACGACGCGGCGCGGCTCCGGCGTCCGTAGCTCGGGGAGGGGCGCGGGGAGGCGCGGCGGAGGAGATGTGAGGCTGCGGCGGGGAACAGGTGCTCGCGGGGCGGCGACCGCGGGCAGCGGCGGCGGCGCTCCTCGGCGCGGCGGCGGCGCGGGTGGCCGGAGCCGCCGGAGACGATGACGGGCGTGGACGGGCGAGCTGCGGGAGGAGGCGGCGGCGTCCCGGGCCGCGGGGGCCGGGAACGGGCTTCAGCGGGCCGCGCGGTGGAGGAGAGAGAGGGCGGCCGGCGGCGGTGACGTGGCGCATCCTGGTTGGTCGGGCGCGGCGGCGGGTTTCGTCTGGCGCCGGGCGGACACGTCCGGCGCGCGGAGGGAGAGGCTAGGGTTTCGGGGATCCGGAAATTTCGGGGGGTCTCACATATATATAGCTAGAGGGAGTTAGGGGACTCCAAATGGAGTGCGGTTTTCGCCCACACGATCGTGATCGAATGACCTAGAGGATGGGAGAGACTTAGAGGGGTTTTGGGCTGTTTAGAGAGGGGTTTTGCTGCAACACACAAAAGGACTTTGCGGTTGCCCGGTTAACCGTTGGAGTACCAAACGACCTCCAAATGGCACGAAACTTGACAGGTGGTCTACCGGTGGTATACCAAGGCCAGTTGACAAGCCTCGGTCCATTCCGAGAATGTTCAACACCCACTCACGAAAAGAAAACAAGAGGGGTGCGCCGGAGGAGGTGGGAGTGCCGGATTGCAAAACGGACAACGGGGAAAATGCTCGGATGCATGAGACGAACACGTATGCAAATGCAATGCACATGATGACATGATATGAGATGCATGACATGAACAAAATGCAAAACGAGAGACAAAACCCAACCACGAAGGGAATATCATAACACATAGTCAAAAATGGCAAGAGTTGGAGTTACAAATATGGAAAGTTACATCCAGGGTGTTACACCAAGTCCTCTGGATCACGTTTGTTCTGAAAATCACGTTCCCGAAGGTTTCATTCCGTTTGGACTCCGTTTGATATCCTTTTTCAGCGAAACACTGAAATAGGCAAAAAAACAGCAATTTGGGCTGGGCCTCCGGTTAATAGGTTAGTCCCAAAAATAATATAAAAGTGTATAATAAAGCCCATTAAACATCCAAAACAGAATATAATATAGCATCGAACAATAAAAAATTATAGATACGTTGGAGACGTATCAGGCATCCCGCCGCGCCACGTTCCTCACCGCCCGCGACCGCACACATGGTAAGGAAGCGATGGCATCTCGCCGCGCCGAGTTCATCGCCGCCGGCGGCCAGAAAGTTAAATGGGTGGACTTTGAGGCTACCATGGCCGAATGAGTGGTGGATCTACAGGCGGCCAAAGCCGCACAGAAGGAGCGGAAAAGGCAGAAAGCAGTCAAGAAAAGAGAGTCCCGCCACCGCAAGAAAAAAGAGGCCGCACGCCATGGTGAGGAGAGCTTGGCGGAGATCGAAGCACGGTGGGTTGCCGCCTACAAGGCCGGGAAGGAGAACGCCAGCGTCTGGCCAACATGCCCTGATGGCAGCATGTGAGAAGTAGTTTAAGTTTGTAGTATTAGAGCAAATTACCAGTAGTACTTTAAGTTTGTAGTATTAACGTACAATGTCGGTAAGAGCATCCTTTGAGGGCTTTGAGTGTTGATTAGCATGTGTGCCCGTGTGCGTCTTTTTGCGTTAATCATTAGAAGATCACAAAACACACAGTTTCTATGCCGTACCCGTCTGCGTTTTTTTGCGTTAATGACCCATAATTCAATTACCTGTGCGATATTTCCTAATAAACCACGCGTACCATTGACAGAAAAAATCAAGTACATGTGTACATTTTTTTGGAGACGGGATCTGCCAACTTTCTTTTTTCTCGCACACGAGTATTTTACGCGCTTTGTCTGTGTTGTGTGTTTCCCCCGCCCAAGTTTCAAGTTTCGCACCGAAATTTTCATTAGGCGCATGATTTTAGAATTTATTCCTCCAACCACATCCCCTTCCCCTCAGTATCCCCCTCCCTCGCGCCTCCCCGTACCGGCATCTCAAACCTCCGCCACCGCAACCACAGATTCAACCACATCTACGTTCTGCTCGAATCTAGTCAGGTAACCCACCGATCTCTATCACGTCCCCGACCTGATTGCTTAAATGGCGCCTGCTAAACATCCTCATGCCTCCAAATCCCCCCCCCCCCGCCAGGAGCTGATGGCGGTCCATGGCGCGATGGTCGCTGTGCGTGTTGACCCGGAGGAACACCTCGCCTCCACCGCCGCTGTCGACATGGTGCAGGCTCTGGCCCAGATGAAGTCCCCCAGCGACTACCCCCCAGGACTTAACAGGTAAGGTCTGACCAGCTAAATCTTACCAATACCACTTGCAACGGCTATGATTTGTACGGTTGATGTATTAAGCATGTTCGTGCCTTGTTTATTTTAGTACTGCACACTGTGTGATGTTCAAATATTACCGTGTCCAGCTCAATTTCACCAATACCAGCAACTTACAATACATGACTCAGGATATCACTAGAGATGCTGCCCATTTGCTATTTTTAGTGGATGCTAACCCTGTTGTACTTAACATGCCTGTCCATATACTTACGCAGGGTCATAACGACCGATGCTTTTGTTTGCCGTCGAGGTGAGCCGCATCCCATGTCTTACAGTATTTCACATAATTTGTACAATTGCAGTTTAACTTCTATCATTTACTGGTTGCCTGTAGGTACACATGTCAGTGGCACTGATCCACGCTTCGACCCAGAGGAACAGCTCGCCTCCCCCGTCGCTGACTTTGGGCGAGCTCTGGCCAAGATGAAGTGCCCCAGCAACTACCTCTCAGGACTTACCAAGTATGTACTCACCAGTTCAATCTTACCAATACCAGTTGCAATTAATGGCTATGTTCTGTACGGTCGATGTATTAAGCATGTTCTCGTAAACATGCCTAACACGTTTTTGCTACTTTCCCTACCTTTTTATAGACATCTGGGCCATTCTCTGCTCTGGCAGCACCTTCCTTGTGATGTTTAACTATGCCAATTTCATTTTTATCAATATCGGTTTCAATGTCTATTAAGCCTAATGCAATTAACAGTTGAATCCATTTTTAAACAGTTGTATTTCAATGGCTATGAACTTACAAAACATGACTTAGGATGTTGTTAAGCCTGTTGCAATTAACAGTTGTATCCATTTTTAATCTGTCCATTTGCTACTATGCTACTCTCCGCAATGAAGATATACTAGAGATGCTGCCCCATTTGCTATTTTTGGTGGATGCTAACCCTGTTGTACTTAACATGCTTGTCCATGTACTTACGCAGGGTCATAACGGTCGATGTTGTTGTTTGCCGTCGAGGTTAGCTGCATCCCATGTCTTACAGTATTTCACATCATTTGTGCAATTGCAGTTTAACTTCTACCATTTACTGGTTGCCTGTAGGTACACATGTGAGTGGCACTAATCCACACTTCGACCCGGAGGAATAACTCGCCTCCGCCGCCGCTGACTTTGGGCGGGCTCTGGCCAAGATGAAGTGCCCCAGCAACTATCTTTCAGGACTTACCAAGTATGTACCCACCAGTTTAGTCTTACCAATACCAGTTGCGATTAATGGCTATGTTTTGTACTGTCGATGTATTAAGCATGTTGTAGTAAACATGCCTAACATGTTTGAGCTATTTTTCCTGCCTTTTTATAGACAACTGGGCCATTATCTGCTCTGGCAGCACCTGCCCTGTGATGTTTCACTCTGCCAATTGCATTTTTATCAGTACCGGTTTTGATGGCCATTAAGCCTGTTGCAATTAACAGTTGTATCCATTTTTAAAGAGTTGTATTTCAATGGCTACAAACTTACAAAACATGAATTAGGATGTTGTTAAGCCTGTTGCAATTAACAGTTGTATCCATTTTTTTAATCCGTCCCTTTGCTACCGTGCTACTCTTTCGAAATGAAGATATCACTACAGATGCTGCCGTTTTATTACCATTTGCTATTTTTGGTGGATGTTAACCCTGTTGTAGTTAACATTGGCTTTCCATGTACTTACACAGGGCTACAATGGGCGATGCTATTGTTTGCCGTCGAGGTTAGATGCATCCCATGTCTTATACACCATCTATTCCTAAATATAAGTATTTTTAGAGATTCCAATATAGACTACGTAAGGAGCAAAATGAGTGAATCTAGATTCTAATCTAAACTATATCTATAATTCTATATACATCCGTATGTAGTTCATATTGAAATCTCAAAAAAAAATACTTGTACTTAGGAACATAGGTAGTTGTATTTTACATGGTTGCTTGTAGGTACATATATGAGCGGTACTGATCCACGCTTCGATCCCTTTTGCGTATGGGGCAATGAGATATTCATGAACAAGCGTCAAGTAAGGAAACTAAGAAAGATTGTTAGGCAAAAGAAACGGGTGATTGGAATTAAGCTCTTTATTTACACTTTGTCGAAGACAACAGTGAACTTTAGGATGGTAAGTAATGTGTTGCCTTTTCCCCCTGCCCACAACAAGTTACTCTTTTAGACCTCAATATCTGATATATTTTTCTCTTTTCAGTGGTTTCAGAAGCTATTTACTGATGATTACCTTGCAAACTACATGACCGGAGTGGAGGCAACTAAGGTTAAAGTATATAATTCATGCTACCATGATAATGCTCTAGAAGTCTTCCTGAAGGCGGTGAAGGATGGGCGGGCGAACGTCACAAGGGGTTGGACAAAAGTGGTTCGTGCCTATGGCATGCAGGAAGGCACATTATGGGCATTCCGCTTCTTCAACACCGTCGGCAGTCAAAATGATTTACACTTGTCTCTTCACCTTTACCGCCTTTAAATACTGTGGTTCATCATAGTTAGTTGTTGCCTAATCCTATAATTACTGAACATATTGTACTGGCAATTTTATTTATGTATTCGTTGTTGAACCATTGTGCTGAGAATTTGAATTGCACATTTCATATTTCAAAATTTCCAATTAGAATAATAAATTATAGGCAAACATAAAAAGAGAACAGACGGTCATGGAACTCTGCAAATGGTTCTGGCAGTAAAAGCGCTTGTGATGGATAGCCCAATGCCACATAATTTTCTACATCAAATCGTGTGTGATGTAGTTAATCAAAGCAAATAGTTAACTAAGGCACAGTGTAACGCCCCGAGACCGACGCTTCAGATGCCTTCCTTGTTTTGCGAGTCAGCCGTGTTATTTATTTGTTTGTTGCATTTCATCATTGCATCATTCACATTGCATCGGCACTCTGTTGCCGTCATTGTTTTCAAACTTGCATCCCCTCGTAGTTGCTGCGTTCCCCTTGCCTTCTTTGACCGTTCCGAGACCAACCGTGTTTTCGATTCCCTCTTTGTCCTTGTCAACCTCTCTCAGACCCCTCGCGCGTGTCCGAAACTTCCCCGAACCCGACCCGCTACATCATCATCGTTGGATTCGGATCATCTCCAAACATCCCTCTAATATCTTCGGTTTATTATTTGATCTTTCTTAACCTTTTTATCTCGACCGTCCGATGCAAATCAGAGGGTCCAAACCTAGACTCATTTTGCTATATATAACCCAACCCCATACCTAATCTAGCCTAACCCTAAAACCTAGGAGGTTTGTCCCTCCCCGCCGCCGCTCCTCTCCCACCTCGGGATCCCCTCCCGATCCAAATCCTTCCTCGATTTTCCAATCGGGCCAACCACTCGTCGCCCCAATTCCATCGATCCATCCCCACCAACCAGTAGCCCCGTCGCGCCGGCCATGCTCCTCCGCGCTGGCCATCAGCAGTGCACCCCGGCGCCCTGCTCCGGACCTCGACCTCGTCGCCCACGACCCCGCTCGACTCGCCGGACAGCCGTCAGCCATGGAGACCACTGCGACAAGGCCAGCCCTCGTCGCCCTTCTCCTTTTTTCCTCCGTCCTTCTTCCACCTCGGTGCCACCAGGGAGTGCCATGGCCTCCACCGAGACCCTTGAAATCATCAAGACCGACAAGTACCACGACATACGGCGCCCGAACGACCACCGCACCGAACGCCAAGTACAGGATGATGACCCGCGAAGCCCTGGACGCCATGTACCACAACCATTGCGTTCTGTTTCATCTCTGCCGAGACCAAGAGGACGCCAAGTACTAGGATGACGACGACCCGTCAAGTTCATCTACGGGCGTGTACCACTACGCCGGAGTCCTCGGATCCGTCAAGTTCCGCTATGAAACGTACAACTACCGTCGACCCCGAAGACCTCGGATTCATCAAGTTCCCACGACAACTTAAGTGTACCCCTCCGGTTCGCCAAGTTCGACTACCGTTGCTACCATGTACAACTACTTCCACTACGCCGCCACGTGTGCCACTACTTCCCACGATGACCCGTGAACAACTACTTCCACTTCGAACCCGTCCGCCCTGAAATGTACGCTTCAAAGGTATAATGACGAGACGACCGCCGTGGACTGAATGCATGTGTTGTATGAGATGCATCGTTTGCGCCGTGTCTGAATTGTCACTCGTTTCCATGCCGCTAACCCGTGGGAACCCGGTAGTCGGGAGCACCCCACCATCTTGCATGACACGCTCACGCCACGCTTCCTTTTGCGCCGGTATCTCCACGAGCTACTGGAACCGATATGTTGCCGTGGCATCATTTTTGGATTCATTGTTGTGGCACCCCTTTCTTCCACCACGGTGACAAATGCTTCATAACATGCTCATGTCAACATTTTCATAAAAAGGCATAAAACTTGCATTGTCATCCGCATCATGATAACAACATTTAAAAATGTTTATAATTGTTGTTTCCTTTAAATTGCTATTGATGCATATGGGGATTTTCCGGAATTGTTGTTTGTTATTTCCGGCCTCATTTAAATTTGCTTAGATAGGTTGTTTAATTATGCTTCACGTCTTGCCATGTTAACCAACATTTAATCTTGTCTTGTTCCTAAACGAGAGCAAACTAAATAACTTGAATGTGGTGTTTCGTCAATATGCAAGTCGTTGCATATTGAGCTCCACTTAATTTGTAGTATTGTTTGTGCACCTTGCCATGCCATGCCTCATTAAACTAGACATGCATCATACTTGATTGTGCATCATGCCATGCTTTTGTGTTGGTTGTTTACCATGCTGTTTGCTTCTTTCCGGTTTACTTCTCTCGTTAGCTTCGGTTTCGTTCCGGAGTTGTGAGGATTCGTTCGACTACGTCCGTTTGTCTTCTTCATGGACTCGTTCTTCTTCCTTGCGGGATCTCAGGCAAGATGACCATACCCTCGAAATCACTTCTATCTTTGCTTGCTAGTTGTTCGCTCTATTGCTATGTTGCACTACCTACCACTTGCTATATCATGCCTCCCATATTGCCATGTCAAGCATCTAACCCACCTTTCCTAGCAAACCGTTGTTTGGCTAAGTTACCGCTTTTGCTCAGCCCTTCTTATAGTGTTGCTAGTTGCAGGTGAAGTTGAAGTTGGTTCCATGTTGGAACATTAATATTTTGGCATACCACAATATCTCGTACTTAATTAATGCATCTATATACTTGGTAAAGGGTGGAAGGCTCGGCCTTATGCCTGGTGTTTTGTTCCACTCTTGCCGCCCTAGTTTCCGTCATACCCGTGTTATATTCCTTGATTTTGCGTTCCTTACGCGGTTGGGTGATTTATGGGACCCCCTTGACAGTTCGCTTTGAATAAAACTCCTCCAGCAAGGCCCAACCTTGGTTTTACATTTGCCTACCTAAGCCTTTTCCCTTGGGTTTTCGCGAGCCCGAGGGTCATCTTATTTTTACCCCGCGGACCAGTGCTCCTCCGAGTGTTGGTCCAAACTAGAGCATCGTGCGGGACCGTCCCTTGGCAACTTGGGTTACATTGGTACCTGTACGCTTAGCTTATCCGGTGTGCCCTGAGAACGAGATATGTGCAGCTCCTATCGGGATTTGTTGGCACAGCGGGTGGTCTTGCTGGTCTTGTTTTATCATTGTCGAAATGTCTTGTTAACCGGGATTCCGTGACTGATCGGGTCTTCCCGGGAGAAGGAATATCCTTCGTTGACCGTGAGAGCTTATGATGGGCTAAGTTGGGACACCCCTGCAGGGTATTATCTTTCGAAAGCCGTGCCCGCGGTTATGTGGCATATGGGAATTTGTTAATGTCCGGTTGTAGAGAACTTGACACTTGACTTAATTAAAATACATCAACCGCGTGTGTAGCCGTGATGGTCTCTTTTCGGCGGAGCCCGGGAAGTGAACACGGTTTGGGTTATGTATGAACGTAAGCAGTTTCAGGATCACTTCTTGATCACTTCTAGCTTCGCGACCGTTGCGTTGCTCCTCTTCTCGCTCTTATGTGCGTATGTTAGCCATCATATATGCTTAGTGCTTGCTGCAGCTCCACCTCATTACCTCATCCTTCCTATAAGCTTAAATAGTCTTGATCTCGCGGGTATGAGATTGCTGAGTCCTCGTGACTCACAGATTCTACCAAAACAGTTGCAGGTGCCGACGATACCAGTGCAGGTGACGCAACCGAGCTCAAGTGGGAGTTCGACGAGGAACTTGGTCGTTACTATGTTTCGTTTCCTGATGATCAGTAGTGGAGCCCAGTTGGGACGATCGGGGATCTAGCATTTGGGGTTGTCTTCTTTTATTTCGGTTCCGTACTCGGACTTCGATTGTACTCTGATTGATGTATGTTTAATTTATGTATTGTGTGAAGTGGCGATTGTAAGCCAACTCTTTATCCCATTCTTGTTCATTACATGGGATTGTGTGAAGATGACCCTTCTTGCGACAAAACCACCATGCGGTTATGCCTCCAAGTCGTGCCTCAACACGTGGGAGATATAGCCGCATCGTGGGTGTTACAAGTTGGTATCAGAGCCATCCCCGACTTAGGAGCCCCCTGCTTGATCGAGTCGCTGGCGTTGTTGAGTCTAGAAAAAAAATGTTTCGAGTCTTAGGATTATATATATCGGAGAGTAGGATTCTTTTTACTCTTCAGTCCCTTCGTCGCTCTGGTGAGGCCCCCTGACGTAGAAGTTTTGACTCTCCTCTCCTCAAATTTCACTAAAAAAATTTAGGATCACGCGGGTATCTTGGAATCGTTCCGATGGTTTTGTGACGAGAACATTGTTCTTGGTGCCTCCTGACATTTAGGGGTTGTGGCAGTGTCCCGGGGAGTTGAGCTCCGAGGTGTTGTCGTCACAATTTTATCATTGCAGTTCTGGAATACCTGAGTTTCGCCGACATCGAAAATCTCTTTTATGTAGTTGTTGGTGAGATCACCTCGACGCCACCCAGTACTGGGGTGGGAGTTCGGGAGTATTGCCATAACTCGTATAACGGATGCTTTTCGAAGGTTGAGGTAAATGATTTCCGAAGGTTTCTTGGTTATGTGTTGAAGGATGGATACAGCTGGATCTAGGTATTGTTAGTTTGGGTGAGATATATTGCGTCCCCTGTATCCCCAACACCTGATTGCATAACCAGAAAGTTTCGGGAGTTTATAAGTGGGAATTCAAGTAGCTCATAGGATATCTTTCCGACAGATGCATGATATGAGATTGGGGTTCGACGTCTAGTGGTCCGCCTATCCACGGTCGGTTTTACAGTGGTCTCGTAGTGTCTTAAAGAGTCCTTGGCTATGCCGACTCGGGGACACTTCGTATGTCATGTGCACTGCCTTGTACATGATGGTGCTGTACGATCGAGCCCGTGTGGGCCCCACCACAAAAACTTCGGACGAAATCTCTATCATATGTTTGTTCCGGCTTATTCTGCAAGCCAAATCCTTTGTTTTTGTTTTGTTTTGTGGTATTCGAGTTGCTTCAATGCCAAGTGTTGATTCCATACCTTATCCTAAGCGGTGTTCTCATATTTCTATGTGGATGATAATCCTTCTTGATTATCGAGATTGTCATGTCAATTCTTTTCCAACCGGCGTGCTTCTCTTCAAGTGGATCCGGTCATTTTTCCACATCCGCAAGGTCAATTCTATGTTTTCTCAACGGCGTTTGTTTCATCCGTCACAAGTTGCCTTTGTTTTCCCTCCCTCCAACCCTTTTTCCTCAAGGACGCGGATTTCTTAATCAAGTATCCTTTTTATTGATGTGAAGTCTCTTCATTTTTTTTGTTCAATCAATGTTTTACCCGGTGTTTCTTATGAAGATGCTAAAGGATTCATCAAGTTCGTCACTCTTCACTCGTTTTCTTTTCCGGTGGATTCAATTCAAGCCTTCAGTGTTGACCACATTCCTTTCCTCGTTTCAAATGCTTTCTCATGCCGGTGCAACTCTTAATCATTCTTCGCGTGCTATTCAATTATTCCGGAGTGTTGAAGATATCCCAGAAGATTCAAGTTTCTATTCGAAATCCTTTCAAGCTATTTCAAGGTCTTACCTTATTCAAGCCATTTAATCTAACCGACACAATCTATCTTTTAAATTGTTCAACGGTGTATCTTTTGAGTGGGCCCTAACCCACAAGTCTTTTCCCAGGATCTTACCTGACTCTTCTAATTTTCCCGGAGCTATTCCCAAATTCTTTTCGAAGTTTGACGTAAGAATGAAGTATCATCAGTCATATTCCTTCTCCAAGATCGCTTTCAAATTCTTTTCATCGTTGGTTCAACCTTTCTAATTTTCATCCCGGAGTATCTCAACAATTCATGGTGGTTTCTCGTCGTCATTCTCGGATTTTGAAGACTGAAGAAGAGTTTCCCTTAAATCTTGTCCATTCTCTTGAAGATTCATGGTTCTAGCTTGATGCCATCCTCTCATAATTGTTTTCGATTGTGAGAATTCTTTTCACCCATCCAGAGCAATTCGGAGTCTTTTCATTTTGATTCTCCGGAGCCCATCATCTCAGAATTATTCATTCTCAGCTTTCAGATATCCTCTAATCAGTTCATGATCTCTTCGTTCTCATGTATCTTAATCTCTCAAGTATATTCGTTCGTTTTCTAATTCTTCCCGGTGTTTCTTTATCTTTTCTTCGTTCATTTTCAATTCTTACGGTGGTTCATTCAAGAATTCTCTTCCGTTGTTATTGTATCAATTCATTCGTTCTTTCCAAATTCTCTTCCGTTGTTACCGGTGGTTCGTTGAAGTCCTTCTCAAGTTTGCGCTATATCTATCTTAATCCTTTCTACGAGAATAAGTAGTATGCCAAATCCGTTGCTTGTCATCAATCTAAATTGGTGAAGGATACGCATAACGTAATTCTTATTATGGTTTCATCCAAGTGATCTAGTTTCTTCTTTCCAGAGTTGCTCATCATGTCATTTTTCTCGGTTCGAGATGCTTCATCTTTTCTTTTCCGGAGTTCCAAGTTTTCCGCATTATCTCGTCACGAAGCTCCATCTAAATCATCGCAAGGCGTCACCTTGTGTTCTCAACTTCTCTTTCGTTTTATCATCCTTTTTACCGTAGTTCTTCATGTAGGCTCTACATGATGGTTCATCAAGGATGCCTTTCATTCTTGAATTGTTCTTCAAGATTTTTCTCGAAGTTAAGATCCGCCAAGCTATATTCAAAGATAAACATGGTGCTCAACACATGTTTTGTCTTGAGGAGTTCCAGCATTCTTCATCTTGCATTCCGAAGTGCAATTCTTTCTACCTTATCTTTTGAGGTGGTGTTATGTCATTGTCGATAATTTCCCTTTGTGTTTCATGATTCACAAGTTTTCAAGAGTGACATATCTAAATCCATCATTTTCTCTTCGCTCAAGACATCTTTTCAACCAATCAACCTCTTCATTGGAGTTATCTTGGGTTATATTTCACCTAAAGCTTTCCCTAAGGATTTTTGCTATTTATGGTGCTCATAAATGACCCAAGTTCTTCATTTATCTTCTCGGTGAAATAAGTTTCTCGTCTCCTTGTTCATATCAATCCAATCTATTGTTTTTCCGTTAGTGGCAGAATTTCACCTCAAGTTTTTGAGATGTTTTCCATAAGCCCACAACAAGCTTGTTCTTTTCGTTGTTGATTTTTCCAACAACTCTGTTCAATCCTTCTTTGTTAAGGATGCTTTTCAAATTCAGTTGTGGTAGAAGATATCATTTTCTTCTCAATTCTTTCCTTTCCAACGATCCAACTTCTATTCTTTCGTTCTGGAGGCATTGTGATGTTGCTCTCTTCACTCATCATCTCGGATTGTGAGGACCATGTTCTTTTCGTGCTTATCCATTCAACCGCAGTGTCGTGTCCTCTTTCCAAGTATAATCTCATCTTGTCAAGATCATGTTCAATTCCTTCCATTTACAGTCGGAGTGCTGCCCAAATTATATCATTGTTATTCCTTCTCTATCTTGTTTTAACTGGAGTGGTTTCAATATCTATCTTGTCACTTAACCACTTAGTTGTCATCGTATCCCATGTTCTTCTTATCTAACAGAGTGTTTTCAACTTCGTTCATCTCCGTTGTATTCTTTTCCAAAATTGTTTAACCTTTGAAGGTTCCTTGGTTTCACTCATTCGTCGAAGAAGCAACTTAGTTTTACCTTTTATCTTCCTCTTCCGTTTCTCTCCGGTGCCATCCTAGATCTCGGGACAAGATCCTCTTGTAGTGGTGGAGTGTTGTAACGCCCCGAGACCGACGCTTCAGATGCCTTCCTTGTTTTGCGAGTCAGCCGTGTTATTTATTTGTTTGTTGCATTTCATCATCGCATCATTCGCATTGCATCGGCACTCTGTTGCCGTCATTGTTTTCAAACTTGCATCCCCTCGTAGTTGCCGCGTTCCCCTTGCCTTCTTTGACCGTTCCGAGACCAACTGTGTTTTCGATTCCCTCTTTGTCCTTGTCAACCTCTCTCAGACCCCTCGCGCGTGTCCGAAACTTCCCCGAACCCGACCAGCTATATCATCATCGTTGGATTCGGATCATCTCCAAACATCCCTCTAATATCTTCGGTTTATTATTTGATCTTTCTTAACCTTTTTATCTCGACCGTCCGATGCAAATCAGAGGGTCCAAACCTAGACTCATTTTGCTATATATAACCCAACCCCATACCTAATCTAGCCTAACCCTAAAACCTAGGAGGTTTGTCCCTCCCCGTCGCCGCTCCTCTCCCACCTCGGGATCCCCTCCCGATCCAAATCCTTCCTCGATTTTCCAATCGGGCCAACCACTCGTCGCCCCAATTCCATCGATCCATCCCCACCAACCAGTAGCCCCATCGCGCTGGCCATCAGCAGCGCACCCCGGCGCCCTGCTCCGGACCTCGACCTCGTCGCCCACGACCCCGCTCGACTCGCCGGAGAGCCGTCAGCCATGGAGACCACCGCGACAAGGCCAGCCCTCGTCGCCCTTCTCCTTTTTTCCTCCGTCCTTCTTCCACCTCAGTGCCACCAGGGAGTGCCATGGCCTCCATCGAGACCCTTGGAATCATCAAGACCGCCAAGTACCACGACATACGGCGCCTGAACGACCACCGCACCGAACGCCAAGTATAGGATGATGACCTGCGAAGCCCTGGACGCCATGTACCACAACCGTTGCGTTCCATTTCATCTCTGCCGAGACCAAGAGGACGCCAAGTACCAGGATGACGATGACCCGTCAAGTTCATCTACGGGCGTGTACCACTACGCCGGAGTCCTCGGATCCGTCAAGTTCCGCTATGAAACGTACAACTACCGTCGACCCCGAAGACCTCGGATTCATCAAGTTCCCACGACGACTTAAGTGTACCCCTCCGGTTCGCCAAGTTCGACTACCGTTGCTACCATGTACAACTACTTCCACTACGCCACCACGTGTGCCACTACTTCCCACGATGACCCGTGAACAACTACTTCCACTTCGAACCCGTACACCCCGAAACGTACGCTTCAAAGGTATAATGACGAGACGATCACCGTGGACCGAATGCATGTGTTGTATGAGATGCATCGTTTGCACCGTGTCCGAATTGTCACTCGTTTCCATGCCACTAACCCGTGGGAACCCGGTAGTCGGGAGCACCCCACCATCTTGCATGACACGCTCACGCACGCTTCCTTTTGCGTCGGTATCTCCATGAGCTACCGGAACCGATATGTTGCTGTGGCATCATTTTCGGATTCATTGCCGTGGCACCCCTTTCTTCCACCACGGTGACAAATGCTTCATAACATGCTCATGTCAACATTTTCATAAAAAGGCATAAAACTTGCATTGTCATCCGCATCATGATAACAACATTTAAAAATGTTTATAATTGTTGTTTCCTTTAAATTGCTATTGATGCATATGGGGATTTTCCGGAATTGTTGTTTGTTATTTCCGGCCTCATTTAAATTTGCTTAGATGGGTTGTTTAATTATGCTTCACCTCTTGCCATGTTAACCAACATTTAATCTTGTCTTGTTCCTAAACGAGAGCAAACTAAATAACTTGAATGTGGTGTTTCGTCAATATGCAAGTCATTGCATATTGAGCTCCACTTAATTTGTAGTATTGTTTGTGCACCTTGCCATGCCATGCCTCAGTAAACTGGACATGCATCATGCTTGATTGTGCATCATGCCATGCTTTTGTGTTGGTTGTTTACCATGTTGTTTGCTTCTTTCTGGTTTACTTCTCTCGTTAGCTTCGGTTTTGTTCCGGAGTTGTGAGGATTCGTTCAACTACGTCCGTTTGTCTTCTTCATGGACTCGTTCTTCTTCCTTGCGGGATCTCAGGCAAGATGACCATACCCTCGAAATCACTTCTATCTTTGCTTGCTAGTTGTTCGCTCTATTGCTATGCCGCGCTACCTACCACTTGCTATATCATGCCTCCCATATTGCCATGTCAAGCCTCTAACCCACCTTTCCTAGCAAACCGTTGTTTGGCTAAGTTACCGCTTTTGCTCAGCCCTTCTTATAACATTGCTAGTTGCAGGTGAAGTTGAAGTTGGTTCCATGTTGGAACATGAATATTTTGGCATATCACAATATCCCGTACTTAATTAATGCATCTATATACTTGGTAAAGGGTGGAAGGCTCGGCCTTATGCCTGGTGTTTTGTTCCACTCTTGCCGCCCTAGTTTCCGTCATACCCATGTTATATTCCTTGATTTTGCGTTCCTTACGCGGTTGGGTGATTTATGGGACCCCCTTGACAGTTCGCTTTGAATAAAACTCCTCCAGCAAGGCCCAACCTTGGTTTTACATTTGCCTACCTAAGCCTTTTCCCTTGGATTTTCGCGAGCCCGAGGGTCATCTTATTTTTACCCCCCGGGCCACTGCTCCTCCGAGTGTTGGTCCAAACTAGAGCACCGTGCGGGACCGTCCCTTGGCAACTTGGGTTACGTTGGTACCTGTACGCTTAGCTTATCCGGTGTGCCCTGAGAACGAGATATGTGCAGCTCCTATCAGGATTTGTCGGCACAGCGGGTGGTCTTGCTGGTCTTGTTTTACCATTGTCGAAATGTCTTGTTAACCGGGATTCCGAGACTGATCGGGTCTTCCCGGGAGAAGGAATATCCTTCATTGACCGTGAGAGCTTATGATGGGCTAAGGTTGGACACCCCTGCAGGGTATTATCTTTCGAAAGCCGTGCCCGCGGTTATGTGGCAGATGGGAATTTGTTAATGTCCGGTTGTAGAGAACTTGACACTTGACTTAATTAAAATACATCAACCGCGTGTGTAGCCGTGATGGTCTCTTTTCGGCGGAGCCCGGGAAGTGAACACGGTTTGGGTTATGTATGAACGTAAGCAGTTTCAGGATCACTTCTTGATCACTTCTAGCTTCGCGACCGTTGCGTTGCTCCTCTTCTCGCTCTTATTTGCGTATGTTAGCCACCATATATGCTTAGTGCTTGCTGCAGCTCCACCTCATTACCTCATCCTTCCTATAAGCTTAAATAGTCTTGATCTCGCGGGTATGAGATTGCTGAGTCCTCGTGACTCACAGATTCTACCAAAACAGTTGCAGGTGCCGACGATACCAGTGCAGGTGACGCAACCGAGCTCAAGTGGGAGTTCGACGAGGAACTTGGTCGTTACTATGTTTCGTTTCCTGATGATCAGTAGTGGAGCCCAGTTGGGACGATCGGGGATCTAGCATTTGGGGTTGTCTTCTTTTATTTCGGTTCCATACTCGGACTTTGATTGTACTCTGATTGATGTATGTTTAATTTATGTATTGTGTGAAGTGGCGATTGTAAGCCAACTCTTTATCCCATTCTTGTTCATTACATGGGATTGTGTGAAGATGACCCTTCTTGCGACAAAACCACCATGCGGTTATGCCTCCAAGTTGTGCCTCGACACGTGGGAGATATAGCCGCATCGTGGGCGTTACACAGAGCGTGTGTGATAGTTACACCTTTCACACACGAGCGTATACATAAAACTGTGTGGGATGTACATCTGAACATAAATGTTTTCCCTGGATTGAATGTGTGGGATGTACATAAGAACGGAAACGTATTCCTTGGATTGACTGTGTGTGATATACATACAAATGGAAATGTTTTTCTGGGATTCACCATGTGGGATGTACATACCTACGAAAATGATTTTCTCGGATTACCGTGTGGGATGTACATACCTACGGAAATGATTGGGTTTCGATGCCTCGCCCGATCTCACACGGCCCCAGCCTGGGTCCCAGGAGGGCCTATCCCCGACGATTTCTGGGTCGGGTGGGAAGGACACCCTATTGCACACACTCCCTTGGCGACGGTTCCAAATACCGTCGCGGAAAGGGGTTAAAACCCGTTTATTTAGGATTGATGCGTACCAGTGATCCTCAAGTTACGGACCCAGTCCGTGTAGTTGCTACCATCATCTTTCAACTTAGCTTTCTCTAGGAACGCATTAAAATTCAACGGAACAGTAGCACGGGCCATTTATCTACAACAACATAGACATGCAAAATACTATCAGGTACTAAGTTCATGATAAATTAAAGTTCAATTAATCATATTACTTAAGAACTCCCACTTAGATAGACATCCCTCTAATCATCTAAGTGATCACGTGATCCATATCAACTAAACCATGTCCGATCATCATGTGAGATGGAGTAGTTTCCAATGGTGAACATCACTATGTTGATCATATCTACTATATGATTCACGCTCGACCTTTCGGTCTCAGTGTTCCGAGGCCATATCTGCATATGCTAGGCTCGTCAAGTTTAACCCGAGTATTATGTGTGTGCAAAACTGGCTTGCACCCGTTGTATGTGAACGTAGAGCTTATCACACCCGATCATCACTTGGTGTCTCGGCACGACGAACTGTCGCAATGGTGCATACTCAGGGAGAACACTTGTACCTTGAAATTTAGTGAGAGATCATCTTATAATGCTACCGCTGTACTAAGCAAAATAAGATGCATAAAGGATAAACATCACATGCAGTCAATATAAGTGATATGATATGTCCATCATCATCTTGTGACTTTGATCTCCATCTCCAAAGCACCATCATGATCACCATCGTCACCAGCTTGACACCTTGATCTCCATCGAAGCATCTTTGTCGTCTCGCCAACTATTGCTTCTATGACTATCGCTACCGCTTAGTGATAAAGTAAAGCAATTGCATGGTGATTGCATTTCATACAATAAAGCGACAACCATATGGCTCCTTCCAGTTGCCGATAACTGTTACAAAACATGATGATCTCATACAACAATTTATATATCATCACGTCTTGACCATATCACATCACACCAAGCCCTGCAAAAACAAGTTAGACGTCCTCTACTTTGTTGTTGCAAATTTTACGTGGCTGCTACGGGCTTAGCAAGAACCGTTCTTACCTACGCATCAAAAACCACAACGATTTTTCGTCAAGTGTGTTGTTTTAACCTTCAACAAGGACCAGGCGTAGTCACACTCGATTCAACTAAAGCTGGAGAAACAGACACCCACTAGCCACCTGTGTGCGAAGCACGGCTGTAGAACCAGTCTCATGAGCGCGGTCATGTAATGTCGGTCTGGGTCGCTTCATCCAACAATACCGCCAAATCAAAGTATGACATGCTGGTAAGCAGTATGACTATTATCGCCCACAACTCTTTGTGTTCTACTCGTGCATATAACATCTACGCATAGACCTGGCTCGGATGCCACTGTTGGGGAATGTAGTATTTCAAAAAAATTCCTACAATCATGCAAGATCTATCTAGGAGAAGCATAGCAATGAGCGGGGAGAGTGTGTCCACGTACCCTCGTAGACCGAAAGCGGAAGCGTTTAGTAACGCGGTTGATGTAGTCGAACGTCTTCACGATCCAACCGATCAAGTACCGAATGCACGGCACCTCCGTGATCTGCACACGTTCAGCTCGGTGACACGCCTCGAACTCTAGATCCAGCGGAGGCCGAGGGAGAGTTTCGTCAGCACGATGGCGTGGTGACGGTGATGATGAAGTTACCGACGCAGGGCTTCGCCTAAGCACTACGACAAATATGACCGAGGTGGAAAACTGTGGAGGGGGCACCGCACACGGCTAAAGATCAACTTGTGTGTCTATGGGGTGCCCCCTCCCCCGTATATAAAGGAGGGGAGGAGGAGGCCGGCCGTCCATAAGGGGTGCGCCAAGGGGGGAGGAATCCTACTCCTAGTAGGAGTAGGTTTCCTCCTTTCCTAGTGCAAGTAGGAGAAAGGGGGAAGGAGGAGGAGGAGAGAAGGAAGGAGGGGGGCGCCGCCCCCTCCCCTTGTCCAATTCGGACTGGGGCAAGGGGGGCACCACCTCCTGGCCAGCCCTCTCTCTTCTCCACTAAGGCCCATGAGGCCCAATAGCTTCCCGGGGAGGGGGGTCTGGTAACCCCCGGTACTCCAAAACTTATCCGATACGACCCGAACCATTCCGGTGTCCGAATATAACCTTCCAATATATGAATCTTTATGTCTCGACCATTTCGAGACTCCTCGTCATGTCTGTGATCTCATCCGGGACTCCGAACAACCTTCGGTACATCAAATAACATAAACTCATAATACCAATCGTCATTGAACGTTAAGCGTGTGGACCCTACGGGTTCGAGAACTATCTAGACATGACTGAGACACATCTCCGGTCAATAACCAATAGTGAAACCTGGATGCTCATATTGGCTCCTACATATTCTATGAAGATCTTTATCGGTCAAACCGCATAACAACATACGTTGTTCCCTTTGTCATCGGTATGTTAGTTGCCCGAGATTCGATCGTCGGTATCATCATACCTAGTTCAATCTCGTTACCGGCAAGTCTCTTTACTCGTTCTGTAATGCATCATCCGGCAACTAACTCATTAGTCACATTGCTTGCAAGGCTTATAGTGATGTGCATTACCGAGAGGGCCCAGACATACCTCTCCGACAATCGGAGTGACAAATCCTAATCTCGATCTATGCCAACTCAACAAACACCATCGGAGACACATGTAGAGCATCTTTATAATCACCCAGTTACGTTGTGACGTTTGATAGCAGACTAAATGTTCCTCCGGTATTCGGAAGTTGCATAATCTCATAGTCATAGGAACATGTATAAGTCATGAAGAAAGCAATAGCAATAAACTAAACGATCATAGTGCTAAGCTAACGGATGGGTCTTGTCCATCACATCATTCTCTAATAATGTGATCCCGTTCATCAAATGACAACACATGTCTATGGCTAGGAAACTTAACCATCTTTGATTAACGAGCTAGTCTAGTAGAGGCATACTAGGGACACTCTGTTTGTCTATGTATTCACACATGTACTAAGTTTCCGGTTAATACAATTCTAGCATGAATAATAAACATTTATCATGATATAAGGAAATATAAATAACAACTTTATTATTGCCTCTAGGGCATATTTCCTTCAACGGGCAGGCAGATGCAGGCATGTGCGATATACGGCATACAATTTACTTGGATAAACTATTTGTGATGAGGCGGAACAACAGAAACGGGCAGCCAGATGAAGGTGTGTGTGATATACGGCATACAATTCACTCGGATGAACTGTTTGCGTTGAGCCAAGAGAACAGAAATGGTTCAACTTAACAAGATGTGTGTGATACGCGGCAAACAGGTCTGTAATCGGAAATGTGTGGGAAGACCGATAACAACACAGACGATTCCTGTTAACAAGTCGTGTGTGTTGTGAGCAAACGATTGCTGGTATACAATTGTGAGTGATTGATGAAAACATCACCGACGGGTTCCATTGTTTAGTCCGTGTGCGATGTGATTTTCTTTGTCCGCACAACATCTACGCTCTGTCTACAGAGCATCAACATATATACTTAAAAAGACAGCATTGCATAACCAAATTAAGCATACAATTACACAAGTGACTACACACATAACATTTCCACACACCAAAGTAAGCAATTACATGCATACTAAACTAGGAGAAACGAGGATCTAATCATCTACTTCTTGTTGTGACGTCGCTTGCCATTGCTCTGCTTCCAGCTGGATCCCTGGCCGTTTTGGGGAAGGAGGCACTTCCTCATGTCAACGATCCGCCTGTACATGTCGTAGCTCGTGTACACCTCCTTGGCCGCATACACGACGTGAGCTTTGTCGAGTTTCTCCATCCAGGCCGAGTGCCAGGCACGCTTGTCCTTGTTGCAGGAATCCTTCATGTCTCTGTAGTAGGGGTCAATGATGGCATCGGCGAGGTGAACCAGTAAGTCCTTCTCATGCTCCTTGCTGCCCCAGATCTTATATTGGCCATGGATGTCGACAAGATTCTGGCAGGCGATGCCCGAATTCTCGAGCGCCTTTACATCGTTGGTGATGTCCACCGTAGCGAACATGTAGTGGGGGTTGTTGACAAACATGGTGGAACGCTCGCAAGGCCTTGTGGCCAGGCAGTAGTGGTAGACAAGGACGTGGTGGCGCACGCACATCTGGGCGACGACGGCCTTGGGACAAGACCCGGCACGAGCGCGGGTGTACTCGAGGTCGAACCCGACCACCTTGTACTTCTCCTCGGCAAGCAACAGCTCCATGATGTGGATGGAATGCTCCACCCAGACCGGGTCGTTGGTGTACACCACCGAGAGGTCCGTGAACCTTCTGTGGGTGTCCACCACGGCATGCATGGTGAACTGCTGCTCGTCGTCGGCAGCCGCTCGGCGCGCCATTGGAGCCGCGCGGGATACCCTCTAAGAATTTGTCGTGGTGGGTGTACCTCCTGTAATGGTGGGGCGCGATCGAACGGTTGAAGAGACACAAGGGTTAAATGGCCACTGTAATAAATGGGGCCCGGCCGACCTGTAACCGTCACGTCTTGTTACGACGTTCATAGCGGAGGATTCCAGTGCACACTTGACAACACCGCACCGCACGCGTTTCGTTTGATCATGTGTGGGCTCGAAGAGGCACCAAATGTATCGTCGGTGAGCATGTTCCCGCGCTACCGCGCAGTTTACCGCGCAAGCTTCCCGCCCGGCTAGTTTGGCCACGTGTTGGCTAGAAGAGGGACAAATCGTGGGCGTTTGTTGGCAAAAAGCTTTGTAAAAACGAAGTGTGTGGAATGACTTCGGTCATAAGTTTACCCGTGGGTGATGAGGTCAAAGTTACACAGAAGGGTGATGATGGACACTCGAGTGCGATAATTAATTCTGCACTCTACAGGGCACACGGTTGAAGCAACCAACTGTGTGCAATAATGTCGAAGATCGCTGTCGAGTTAGCTATACAGATCGTGTGTTGTGAGATCGACAAGGTAAAAAGATTCGAGAATGGTTAATAAAATATAAGACCATTGCATCATATTAAGGCCAAAGGTTACCACTCCAGATGAAAATTGTTGATGCACTTAAGTTGATACCTGATTTAGCCGAGCAAGATATGATGCAATGTTATGGGAGGTTGGTACTTAATGGTCGCCTGTTTCAAGCTTCGATGGAGTTGCCCATCACCATGAGGAAGACATGGTTGCTAATGTTGCCTTGAAGAATGAAGCTTTGCGATATGTGTGTGTTCTTGTATGTCTTGTTAAACTTGGAACTATGTATGAGCTAGTGTTTGGAACTATCTTATTGTTTGGATGTATCATATTTATGTCTATGTACTATTTGAAACTATCATATTCAAGTCCATGTACTGTTTGGAATTGTCATATTGTTTGGAATATCTATGAACTATCATAAGTACATGTGTTGAGTCTATCATATTTGTTGTATCGATGAATATTTGATGCTGAAATATTGTTTGGAACTGTCATTTTTTGAGTCTATGTACCTATGAACTAGTGGTGTGCACAGTTTGGAACTAGTATCATATTTGAGTGTATGTATTGTTCGTTATTGTCTACAATTTGTGTTAATGTTATTATAAGAGAATATTGTTCTTATGTGACCATTAGTGCTGTTGTGATTCATTTCTAGAATATTTATTCTTTGTACTACTATATATTCACTCCATTTTACAGTCACATGTGAGGCGATTTCATTTTTTAGTCATGTAGAACAAGGTATAATCTTCTTTGTAATATAGCTATTGCAATTCCAAAGTTTGTCGTCCAAACAAAATTTGGCATTGTAACCTTAAAGATATTTGAAGGTTCAATTTAGTGAACAAGCAAACCGACGAATTTGTATTTGTGCCATTTTCAGTTTTCTCATTGGATTGGAGCTCCAGCCCAATCCCTAGTACGAACATCCAAACAACGAAACTATTATGTGGACGACTTTAGCCGTGTTTGGAGTCCCTCTGCTCCAGACTCAGCTCGTGGAGTTGGCGGAGCTGCAGGCTAAAATAGTGAAGCTGGAAAATAGGTGCTTCGCAGATCCTATAATTCCACGGAGCTGGCGGATAGCCGAACAGGGACGATAGAGGATTGAATGGTGATAGTCTGTTTTCCTCTATGCATAGACGTTTTTTTTTTAACCTATGCATGGACGGCTTGATGCGCTGTATCGTGCACAAATCGTTCAGATTCTACCGTGTGTGTAGCAGCGTTCTCCAAACAAAGCGCTAGAGTTGTTGTAACTTTGAACATCCAGGCCGGGTCTCCGTACAGATTGAGCAGATGAGCGTTCATTTCGAAATGCGACCGTTCGTGGTCCACCAATAACTTCCCGCTCAAAAACCCCAAATACCCCAACTCCTACCACAATCCCCGCTCCTCCCAGATCCCATGGAAGCGCTACCCACCTGCTCCAGAATCTTCTAGAACGTCTTCCTTCCTCCGTCGCCATGAACCGCTGCGAGCTCACCGACCCCCCCTTCCGCGACGTCTCCAACCTCGGCACCCCAAAACCTAACCCCAACTCTCCCTCCCCGCTCTTCTTCACCGCCTCCAAAACACCACTCCCTGTCCCCACCCCGACACCCCTGGTCCGCAGGAGGCCCCTCGCCGGCGCTGCGCCCCCGACGCCCATCGGCCGCAGGAAGGCCCTCGCCGGCGCGGCGACCCCGACGCCCATCGGCCTCAGGAAGGCCCTCGCCGGCGCGGCGACCCCGACGCCCCTCGCCCGCCGCCTCCGCGCCCTCGAACTCGACCAGTCGCGCTCCGCCCGCCGCGCCGAGTCCGGCCGCGAGCGCGCACTCCGCGCCTTCGCCGCCTCCGCCTCGTCATGGCTCTCCCTCCTACTCCGCGACCCCTCCGCCTGCGGCTGCTCCCCCGCTGCAACCGCCACGGCCACACACGTCTCTGCTGCCGGCAAGCGCGACAGGCTCGACGGGGAGCGCGCGCGGGGCAGCAGCCCGAAGCGGCACCTCGGCAGGGACCGCTACGGGGAGAAGAGGAAGGCGATGACACCTGCCATGGTGGCCGTGTTAAGGGAGTCCCTGAGGGAGGTGTGCAGCTTGGAGGATGTGAAGCAGAGGATGGGCAAGTACATGAGCACGGAGGCGTGCGAGGAGGTGCTCGTCATGATGTGCCAAATTTGTAAGGTGAGGATTTTTCCAGGGCTTTTATTCTACTGTACGTACGAGTTAAGGGATTGGATCTTTTAGACTAAATGGTCCCTCCACCCCAATTTCAACATTCGTTCAACCATCGGCGTTTCAGGCGTATTGCTAGGCAAATAAAGTTAGCTGAATTACCTGGCGTGCCCCTCGCCCCCAGTTCATACACGGTTAGGCTGTACAGTTGGCCTGTTGGGGTTGATCTTAATTTAGTGGCATGGTAAGAGTTGCCATTTGCAGCACATAGGTGATAGTGGACAATGTGGAATCCTCTTTGAAAACAACATACAGGTAACAGAAAAATATTCGCGTGGGTTGGACATGTCATGCTGTATGTTGGGACTTGGGATGTTGCACATCTCTTTATTGTTGGTAATCTGACACTGTGATTTTGTATCTCTAAAATTTACTACAGCTAGAATATCTTAAACAGAGAATTTTTCAGCTGACTTCAGTCGGCAGCACCATTAATAAGATACTCTAAGCAGTAATGTTTCTTCTTTTGCAGAACATTGATGAGAGAAGGCTGAAGATGAGAGCCAATTGCCCAATTGTTACCGATCTTAGGCTGAAAGAGAACGCGACTAGAGTTTTCTTGTGTTACAATCCAGAGTGGCTCAGGATAGGCTTGCATATGGTCCTTGGGGGTGATTGCTTGCTACAGAGTGGATCGTGGAAACGGGAAAAGGAGGTTTCCTTTCTGAAACTTCTTCTGGAGAAGCAGTTGTTTGGTCAAAACGTGGCCCCAACAACTTTTGCTCACAATAAGGTTGTAGAAGGGCTCCACAGAACAGATTATACTGAAGCATTGGGCGACATTATACTGAAAAGAATGTTTCTGCTCGTCGCTGCTCTAGATAGGGCGAAAATGGAAAGAGCCCTACCTCTCAAATTTGGAATCGATAGCCTTGACGGTGGATCCCCTCCATTGTTTTGTCACCGAGCCAACATAAAATCTAGCCAGCAAATTATTCATCGTAAGTAGCAAATCCATCTAATTCTGGTTTATTTTATTTGTGAACTTGCATGTATTTTATTCAACAGACCGTGTCTTCTTTTACTTGTTCCTGAATTGTAGAGTCTTTGGCTGAGGCCATGCGTGGAGAAGGTGATCTCCTGATGCATCTGTCAACCATGGGCTATAAACTGAATTATCAACAGGTATGGTGATAGCTAGGCGACCGTGCTCTAAAATTATGCAATAAATGATCCCAAAAGAACAATAACCATGCAACATATTGCTGTATTTTGACATTTTATATTTTGGCTATAAGTTTCCTTTGAATATTTGGTGAATTTCTCTAATTATGTTTCCTTACCAGCCTGCGCTGTCGGAGTATGATTTCACTATAGGAAACTTATTTGAAGATCTCCATGATGGCATAATTCTTTGTAGAGTTGTTCAGCTCCTGCTTTCTGATGCATCGATTATTTTGGTATGTACTTTACTTGCCCCACACTAGCCGGATGATTATTGTCATTGGATTTACAGAGACATCATGTTTTATTTCAGAAAGTGATTGCTCCATCAGATACACATAAAAAGAAATTGCACAATTGCACCACGGCTATCCAGTATATCAAGCAAGCTGGGGTTCCAATATCTGATGCAGATGGAGTCACAATTTCAGCAGAAGATATTGCTAATGGCGACAAGGAACTAATTCTTTCATTGCTATGGAATATGTTCATTCATATGCAGGTTAATCTAAATATTCAGTATCACGTTACCCCAGTCAAAGTTTTATAATGTTATAACACACCTTTCATTTGTATAAAGAATAAAGATAATGGATTTATTCAATGTTCAGTTTTGTTTTCTCACTCACTTCATAGGCTGGCTTATACTTCATAGGCTGGCTTACAGTGGGGATATGTTGTACTTCTCAGCACTAAATTCTACCCCCAGTCTAAATAGTATCTGATGACTGTTCCTCTACTTGCCTAAGTCAGAAGGGTTGCAGCAGCGAATTTCTACTTAGTGAGAAACTGTATTCTTTAGGTTTTTGGTCCTTCTGTCTTACTATCAATTCTTGTCCAAGTTAATAAATTATGGCACAAACAGGGTATAATTTTTTCCATATGATGTCCTGCACTGTGTAGACTAACTTGTTGCACAATATAACTCGTAAGAAATAGTTATGTTGCAAATAGTGCATAAATTATCTCTAGCATGTCGTTCTTCAAATATATAACCTTGTGCTCTTGTGCAGTTACCCTTGCTAGTAAATAAAACTTCACTAGCTCGTGAACTATCCAGGTTAAATGCATCGGCGGTGGTAAGTTTCTTGTACCCAGAAGATCAAATTTAGCCACCCCCCTAATCTTTTGTACTCCACTTAGACATAAGTATTAAGTAGCACCCTGTTACACAAGATTGCAAGGCGCATTCCTGAAGTAAATTTATCATCACTGGACAGTGTTTTATTCTGGTTCTTGCTTCCATTAAACTACCACTGAATCATATGGCTACTTGTGTAATCGTTCTAAAAAAAGGTCTCTGTCTCTCACTAAACTATTGCCTGCAGTAACAAAATTATTCTTTACTCTGTTCCACTGCACTTCACATTGAAGTTTCAACACTAAACAGCCTGCGTTGCTGGCAAATATGGGACAAGACATATGTGCTTTGCAGTAACTATGTGTTATTTCTCAAGTAAAAGATCAGAATTCCATGATCAAGCAGCCGTATAAGTCTGCTTCTGTTTTTGTGATTTTAATAGGGAATACTATTAGTTTATTGTTTTTGTAAGGGGCTCTACTTCTTTAATGTCAGGAACAACCAATCTCTGTGACCAAGTCGCACATGGCCTTGCTTTACGATTGGATTCAGGTAGGTGTTGATTTTTCACTTCTTTATGTTTTCTACTTGTTCAAATGTATAAGTCTGGCAAATCACCATGATCAAGAGATATAGAGATCAGAGTGTGGCATTTGTAATGGTTTGTGCACATTTCATTTTAGAGTTTTGTACTATTTTTTTGAACGTTTTAGAGTTTTGTACTTTCATTACCACCAAATTATGTGTCCTCTTGAGCTTATTATTTCTTCAACCTGTACGGTGTTAAGTTTTAACCTTACAACATGTTTGGCTGTAAGGTACTCCCTCCGTTCCTAAATATTTGTCTTTCTAGAGATTTCAACAAGTGACTACATACGGAGCAAAATGAGTGAACCTACACTCTAAAATATGTCTATATACATCCGTATGTGGTAGTCCATTTGAAATCTCTAAAAAGACAAATATTTAGGAACGGAGGGAGTATTTGTTTGTGTAATTTCTACACATATTTTCCTTGGTTTTTTTTACAGGCGGTGTGTGCAAAATATGGCTTAAGTGTGGAAAGTTCTCAGATTGACAGGAAAGCACTGAAATACTTCATAAATCACTATCTGAACATTAGCATTCATAGGTGTCCCCTAAAGGTTGTCTTTAACTTCCATCAAAGTTTTTCCTCTTCATTGTTAGTTTCTTCCATCTTTTTTGTTCATTTTTTTTATCTTACGCGCTAATTTTCCTTTGTGTTGATTGTCAGGAGACATTTTCTGATTGTCGAAAGGAATTGTTCAGTTGCCATGAACAAGAGACTTCCACTGTTATCACCAGCTGTCCATCAAGCAAACTAGGAGAAGTTCTTGGAGACTTTCTTCAGGTGGTAGTATCTTATTTATTTGGATTTTAGGAGGTATATGTTTCTCATGCTTTTTCTGCAATGTGCAGGATTTTCCAGCTAGTGGCATCTTAGCCAATGATGTATTATTCGATGAAAAGGGTGCAATAATTTTGATTGCATTCCTTTGTTCACATCTGACTAATGATAAAAGATTGGTATCTTTCTTTCACATTTCTCCCCTTTCATTTCTGTTCAGCATGCATAAAATACCTTACTTGATTTGTATAGGAACAACTACGGAATTTGATCAGTACGAGATTGGACTGCCAAAGCCTGGAGAATAGAGTTTCTGCTAGGCTTAAATCTCCGGGAAAGAATGATGTGAAGTATCAATCCCCTCGGACAGATAACACAGATGATTCATGCACTAGCCAGGGTTTGTCCTTTATCGCTTCATCTGGTTGTCCTGTTTTTACATTGAACAAGATGAAAACTGCCACTTTTGAAGGCTCTGATGCCTATCTAGTGCTGTTCACAAATACTTTAATATGCATTAGCAATTATTTTCTGCTGCTAAAAAATACCTGTGAGGTTTCCATAGTTTGATGGTTTCTAGCTTTGTTGGCAACATAAGATTCTCTGCAAACTAGTGAATGACTGAATGTCATGTTACTATTTCTCCAGAGAAGGCTGCTACAATTATACAAGCTCAAATCAGACGGATAATTGCAAAGAACAGATATCATGAGCTTAGGAAGTCAATATCTATCCTGCAAGGTGCTATAAGAGCTTGGTCATCTGTTATCATGATAAGGAAATCATGCTGTCTAACTGCCGCCTTCTCTACCCACGTGCGAGCACATGGTACATTTCCCTTACTAATTGCTCCTTATTCATGCACTGAAATCGCACCATACTTGTTAATATCCAGCTGTCCATTTCTTTCCAGGCAGCTATAACAGATGGTTAATTTCCATATTAGAAAGGCATAGATTTGTGCGAATGAGAAGATCTGCCATTGTGATTCAGCAAGCTGTAAGGATTTGGATTGGGGAAAGAAAGAGATCTGAGAACATCGAGCCTTTTGAAAGCCATGGGTTCTTGGAAACTACAGCTTCGCCGAAAACTGATTGCATAGAAATGTGCGATGGTGAGCATGAAACAACACCTTGCAAGGATTTGGGTACATCGATAGCTTCTGCTGCCCCTCAATGCCTTGATGAGAGTAACCATATAGATACAGTCACTATTCTGCAGCTTCATGTCAAAAACAGCAACTATGTAACTTCTCCTAGTCCTCATCGGAGTATCATTAAGAGTGGCTCTGTAAATTCCGTCAGCCATCACCCATGTGAGATTGAGACTGCCAGCATAGCATCAGCCACTAAACTTGCGTGCGAGGATGATGTGGATAGTAGAAGCAATATATCTTGTGGAGCTTCATTCGAGCATGAACAGCCTGTATCTGCCCAGCTCGATTTCTCACTTCGCAAAGACATAGTGGCTGTTCAAAAGATACAGTTTGCATATAGAAGATTTGTACACAACAGATCTGAAAGAATATCTGCTGCAACCAAAATCCAGAGCCACTGGCGTGGTTTCACCATGCGGATGTGTTTCACAAAGCAAGTTGAAGCTATCATTGTAATCCAATCTGTAGCCAGACACAACTTGTGCAGCTGGGCCTTTCGGCGGTATCACAATGCTGCACTAGACATTCAGCGTATTGCCAGAGGATGTTTCGCTAGAAAGCGACTATTAGGTTAGTATTTATTCCTGCTTTTGGTGCATTCTTGTTGGCTACTAACCCACATTACTCATGCAGGTTCTTCACTGCAAACCTACACTAGCCTTGTTAGCCTTGACCAAAGTCAGCATAAAAAATCTCACCAGAGTACTGAACTCAAAATTGTGTTGTACTCAGCCTTAAGGCTACAAAGATGGTGGAGGAAGGTCCTATTGCACCAGTCTATCAGACTATCAGCTATCTCAATTCAATCCTCAGTTCGTGGTTGGTTGGCTCGGAAACAAGCCAAACGAATTACCTGCTGCATCCATGTCATTCAAGTATGTGTGCTATTTTTTGCTACTTTCTAGTTGGATTGTAACTGGAGGGAAGGTATATATGATCAGTCTATTTGCAGACATGGTGGAGAAATGTTATGTTTCTTGAATCAAGGAAAAGAGCTGTGACTACTATTCAATCCCATGTTCGTGGTTGGATAGCACGACAGTTTGCTATTAGAAAAAGGAAGTCTATAACTATTATTCAGGTCATGACCAACATCCAACCATATGATTTCTTACATGAGTACACTTCCTTTTCTTTGCAAAAACGATTCAAGTTTTTTCTTCATATGATATTCCAGTTTCTTCAAGAACTTGTGTCAGTGTGCAATGGTGCATTTTCTTTCATATAACATTCTACCACTTGAATTTTGCAGTCATTTGTCAAAGCACACCATGTGAGGAAAGCTTCAAAGCAAGAAATTGTTGACATAAGGTCTAGAATTCAGAAGGCTTCTGCACAAGTTGATGATGACATGCGCCTGATCAATAGACTAATTGCTGCGCTGTCACAAATCACTGGATGTAGAAGCATCAGCAGCATTCGACAAACTTGCACGACACTAAGTAAATATATATTCTTTAAGACTACCTTTTGGAGTATTTCTCTAGCCTGGTTTCATGTCAGTGTTGTTGTGTTCTTTGTTTCATATTGACTTCCTTGACATCCTTAGGACTGTACTGTTTTCTGATCCTTTACTGGGCACTTGCTTCTGGAGTCCTGCGGTTTACTATATCTGTACCGTTTCTCCTCCAGGTATTGCTACAGAGCTTTCTGAGAAGTGTTGTGCGACACTTGTTGATGCCGGTGCTGTAGACATTCTGCTGAAGCAAATCCCTCAACTTAACCGTGGGATCCCTGACCAGGAAGTCTTGAAGCAAGTACTCTATACACTGCGGAACATTGCACGATTCCCAAATGTTCGACCGGTGTTAGCTAACAATCCACAATTGGTTAACACTATTTTCCAGGAGCTGCTGCGGTAATTTCTCTCAGTATTGAGTTCATTTTTTGACTACTCTTAACTCCTAAGTATCATTTTGGTCTTCCTGGTAGTTAATTGCTTGCTCATTCACATGACATGATTACACAATAAGGACCGTGCCAGCGCATTTTTTACATACTCAAAACAGAGGCTCCACTGAAGCTAGTGTTCCATTATAAATGTTCCCTATGTTTAAGTAGTTTGTCCCTGCAGCCTCTGTTTTCTGAACCTTCTGTTAGAGTTATAATATAAGTCATGTACCCCTTTGTATTTATCCCGTTGTATAAGGGGTTTCCTGCATATGTTCCACACCTGTACATGTATATATATCGGCCTATGGCCTCATGGGAATACAAGTTGTTTATTCCTAACATGGTATTAGAGCTCTAGGTTTTTCTTTCGCACGTCGCAACTCGTGCTCAGATCCAATCGCGCCGCCGTGTTTTCCTTTTCCCGGCTGTGCTGCTCCATGTCGTCTGCTACTCCTACCACAGGCGCCTCTTCTCCCACCCACCCCGTCTCGTCCAATCCCGGCGGTGTCCTTGTCAACCTCGTGTTCGCGGGTGTCTCGATTTGGAGGCCTCGCACCGTGCGTCTTTTTCTCCCGCAGCAGGTGCACGCCCTGGCCAGGGGGTTGTCTGCATCCGCCACTGCAGGCCAGCAGCCGATCTCTGCCGCCGACCGCTGGATTCCGCCATCTCCAGTGCCTGGACGAAGCTGCCCACCCATCTCGTCCGCTTCGCGATCTGAGGTTCCCGCCCCCAGCTGCCTTCTCGCTGGGTTTCGCCGGCTTCCCGTGCCAGATCCCGCTCCCAGCCGCCGTCCTCGTCCGGCTTTCTGCTGATTTCGGATCTTTGCTAAAAAAAAATGTCTGCTGCATCGGGCTATGTTGCTGTCCCTCGCTGTCCGGTGATCTTCGATGGTACCAACTACACCGAGTTCGCTGGCTTCATGCGCATTCACATGCGTGGCATTCGTCTCTGGGGTGTTCTTTCTGGCGAGGTCTGCTGTCCGCCACGTCCGGTCCCTCCGGTGGCCCCTACTTCGCCGACTCCACTGGTTCTTCCTACGGACGCTACTCAGGCCGCCAAGGATGCGGCTAAGCTTGCTGATGAGACTGCTGATCGTGCTTATGATGAGAGGGTTTTGGCTTATGAGGAGGCTCTTCAGACGTATCATGGTGCTTTGTCTGTTTACACCCTGTGGCTTGATGATGATGCTCGTGTTGCAGCTGTTCTCACTGCTAGTGTTCTGCCTCAGTTTGCTTC
Organism: Triticum aestivum; assembly: GCF_018294505.1. Taxonomy (NCBI): domain Eukaryota; kingdom Viridiplantae; phylum Streptophyta; class Magnoliopsida; order Poales; family Poaceae; genus Triticum; species Triticum aestivum. The sequence continues at coordinate 198,538,209 of NC_057799.1, forward strand.
TGAGTTTCTGGGTCTTCCTACTGTCTTTCAGATGTGGACCTGCCTTCGTCAGCGCTATGAGCCCTCTGGTGATGCCTTATACCTTTCTGTGGTTCGTCAGGAGCATGCTCTTCAGCAGGGCGACTCTACTGTTGATGACTTTTATGCACAGAGTTTTGCTATCTGGCGCCAGCTTGATTCTCTCCGCAGTGCTGGTTGTCGTACTTGCCCCTGCTGCCAGGCTGTCCAGGCCAACTTGGAGTTTCATCGCGTCTACGAGTTCCTGTCTCGGCTCCGTAAGGAGTTTGAGCCCCGGCGTGCTCAGTTGTTTGCTCGTGGCCGTATTTCTCTCATGGAGGCGCTTTTAGAGATTCGTGCTGAGGAGACTCGCTTACGTGGTGCTGGTTTGCTGGAGGTTCCCTCTGTGCTCGCTACTCGGGCTTCTTCCACTCCACCTGCTGCACCGCCCCATTCTCGCTCGAGTGCTCCGCCGCTCTTGCCCACTCCTTCTGGAGGCTCAGGTCGCTCCCGTTCACATTGTGACTACTGCAACAATGATGGTCATATTGAGTCCCAGTGCTACACGAAGCGGAAACACCTGCGCAAGGCGCGATCATCCTCCTCAGGGACTTCGTCATCTCCCTCGACAGCTTCCGCCATTGCTTTGACTGAGCAGGATATTCTGAGACTTAAGCGTCTGCTCGCGGCTTCAGGTTCTTCCTCGACGGGTACTGCTGGTTCTGTGACTGATGCTTCCCGCACTGAGCACCTGCCCTCTACACAGTCAGGTACATCCCCATGGGTTCTGGACTCTGGAGCTTCTTTTCATATGTCTTCTCATTCTTCCGCTTTGTCCTCTCTTCGATCGCTGGATTCTCCTGTTCATGTCTTCACTGCTGATGGTACTCCACTTTCTGTTGCTAGTAGAGGCCATCTTTCCACTCCTTATTCTGTTCCTGATGTTGCTCATGTTCCTCGACTTACCATGAATCTGTTTTCTGCCGGTCAACTTACTGATTCTGGTTGTCGTGTCATCCTTGATGTTGACTCTTGTTCTGTCCAGGATCGTCGCACGCACACTCTGGTTGGGGCTGGCCCTCGCCGCCGTGATTCTCAGGGTCTTTGGGAGTTGGACTGGCTTCATGTTCCTTCCGCTGCCACCACCATCGCGAGTCCCTCCGCTGCTGTCGCCTTTGTTACTGGTTCCTTCAAGCAGTGGCATCATCGACTTGGTCATCTGTGTGGTTCTCGGTTATCGTCTTTAGTTCGTCGAGGTCTTCTGGGGTCTGTCTCAGGAGATGTCTCTTTAGAGTGTCAGGGTTGTCGTCTTGGCAAACAGATTCAGTTACCATATTCACATAGTGAGTCAGTGTCTAAGCGTCCTTTTGATTTAGTCCATTCTGATGTATGGGGTCCGGCTCCTTTCGCTTCGAAAGGTGGTCATAAATACTATATTATTTTCATCGATGATTTTTCTCGTTACACATGGCTTTATTTCATGACTTCTCGTAGTGAGGTATTGTCTATTTATAAGCGTTTTGCTGCCATGGTTCATACTCAGTTCTCTTCACCCATTCGTGTTTTTCGTGCTGACTCCGCTGGCGAGTATATCTCTAAGATGTTGCGTGGTGTCCTTGCTGAGCAGGGTACTCTTGCCCAGTTCTCTTGTCCTGGTGCTCATGCTCAGAATGGCGTGTCTGAGCGCAAGCATCGTCACCTTCTTGAGACGGCTCGTGCGATGATGATCGCCGCCTCTCTTCCCCCTCATTTTTGGGCCGAGGCTATCTCCACTTCCGCCTATCTCATCAACCTTCAGCCGTCCGCTGCTTTGCAGGGTGGTGTTCCTTTTGAGCGTCTTTTTGATCGTTCTCCCGATTATTCGATGCTTCGCCTGTTTGGTTGTGTTTGCTATGTTCTTCTTGCCCCTCGCGAACGCACCAAACTGACCGCTCAGTCTGTTGAGTGTCTTCTTAGGCTACAGTGCTGAACATAAGGGCTATCGTTGTTGGGATCTTATCGGTCGTCGGATGCGTATCTCTCGAGACGTGACTTTTGATGAGTCTCGTCCTTTCTACCCACGCCCATCTTCCTCGATTTTTTCCGTGGAGGATATCTCTTTCCTCACTTTTCCTGACTCACCTATCACCCCCGTCGCGCCTCTGCCTATTCGTTCCACTCCCTCTGCTTCTCCACCCCTCGTCGATTTACAGCCACCATCTTCCCCGGTCTCCTCACCTAGCATGTCACCGGATTCTACACCTTCATCTCCGGTGACTTCTTCGTCGCCACCCCCCGATTCTACCTTGGCGATTCCTCCTTCTATTGTTCCCTCTTTTCCTCAGCATTACACTCGTCGTTCACGACCTGTGGATGCTTCCTTGGATGAGTCGTCCTCTTCCTCTCAGCCTACTTATGGCTTGCGTTCTCGTCCTCGTCCGCCTGTTGATCGCTTTGGATTTCCCACCGCTGGTGCTGCTGTTCTTGAGCCGACTTCTGACCGTCAGGCTGTTGTTCATCCTGAATGGCAGTTTGCGATGGCAGAGGAGATTGCTGCTCTTGAACGCACTGGTACCTGGGATCTTGTTTCTCTTCCTCCCGGAGTCCGTCCCATCACTTCTAAGTGGGTCTATAAGGTTAAGACTCGCTCCGATGGTTCTCTTGAGCGTCACAAAGCTCGTCTTGTGGCTCGTGGTTTTCAGCAGGAGCATGGTTGTGATTATGACGAGACTTTTGCTCCTGTGGCCCATATGACCACTATTCGTACACTTCTTGCCGTTGCCTCTGCACGCCACTGGTCTATATCTCAGCTTGATGTTAAGAATGCCTTTCTTAATGGTGAGCTGCGTGAGGTGTACATGCAGCCACCCCCTGGGTATTCTGTTCCTGATGGCATGCTATGTCGTCTTCGTCGCTCTCTCTATGGCCTTAAGCAAGCCCCTCGCGCCTGGTTTGAGCGTTTTGCCTCTGTGGTCACTACTGCTGGTTTTTCAGCAAGTGCTCATGATCCAGCCTTGTTTATTCACCTTTCTCCTCGTGGTCGGACTCTTCTTCTTCTCTATGTTGATGACATGGTCATCACTGGGGATGACCCCGAGTATATTGCCTTTGTAAAGCCCCGTCTTAATGAGCAGTTTCTTATATCTGATCTTGGACCTCTTCGCTACTTTCTTGGGATTGAAGTCTCTTCTACTTCTGATGGCTTTTTCTTATCCCAGGAAAAGTATATCCAGGATCTTCTTGCTCGTGCTGCTCTTACTGACGAGCGCATTGTTGAGACTCCTATGGAGCTCAATGTTCACCTCCGTGCTACTGATGGTGATCCTCTCCCTGACCCGACGCGTTATCGTCATCTTGTTGGCAGTCTTGTCTATCTAGCTGTCACTCGTCCGGACATCTCTTATCCGGTTCATATTCTGAGTCAGTTTGCCTCTGCTCCCACATCGGTTCACTATAGTCATCTCCTTCGTGTTCTCCAATATCTTCGGGGCACGATCTCTCACCGTCTATTCTTTCCTAGCTCCAGTTCTTTACAGCTTCAGGCCTATTCGGATGCTACGTGGGCTAGTGATCCTTCTGATCGCCGTTCACTTTCTGCTTACTGTGTTTTTCTTGGTGGTTCTCTCATTGCCTGGAAGACGAAGAAACAGATTGCAGTTTCCCGTTCGAGTGCTGAGGCTGAGTTGCGAGCCATGGCTCTTTTGACGGCAGAGGTGACTTGGTTACGGTGGTTACTTCAGGATTTTGGTGTTTCTGTCACTACACCGACTCTGCTCTTATCTGACAGTACAGGTGCTATTAGCATTGCGCGCGATCCTGTGAAGCATGAGCTCACCAAGCATATTGGTGTTGATGCTTTCTATGTGCGCGCTGCTGTGCAGGATCAGGTTATTGCTCTTCAGTATGTGCCTTCCGAGTTACAGTCGGCAGATTTCCTGACGAAGGCCCAGACTCGAGCACAACATGGCTTTTATCTCTCCAAACTCAGTGTTGTTCATCCACCATGAGTTTGAGGGGGAGTGTTAGAGTTATAATATAAGTCATGTACCCCTTTGTATTTATCCCGTTGTATAAGGGGTTTCCTGCAAATGTTCCACACCTGTACATGTATATATATCGGCCTATGGCCTCATGGGAATACAAGTTGCTTATTCCTAACACCTTCAACCTGCGGGATTGAGAACTCGTACAGTTTTGAAATTTGAACTTGAGTCGTCCTTTTGTTCTGATTCGTGAGCCTGTAATTCCTGAGATGATATGTTCTCTGTCGTTGCCCTCAGGAACAAAACAGACATGTTTTTCATCGCATGTGAAATTTTGAAGAAGCTGTGCGAGTCGGAAGAAGGGCGCGGATTCGCCGGGGCCCTGGGGCACCACATAAGAAGGCTGGCCAGTATGGTGCAAGGCCTTGAGAAGAAGGTGGAGCTCGACAAGAGGTAAAGAGAGAACAGTAACATTCTTGGAAAAGTACTAGTGAAACAGAGTATAGCTAACTGGACCAGACTGTTTTTTGATTCACTGGCTTGACTAACGGCTTGGCTTGTCTTGTCTCTGCAAGAAATGGTCACACCGAAGCTCGTAAGGAGGACAATTTGCGGCGGCTCGGGGAGGCGGCGGCCCTCTACCATCTTCTCACCAATAAATAATGGCATACGATGTGGTTTGTAGCCCTTGGTTTCTGGAACCGGAGGTGATTGTAGTCCAAAGGTAGATCCTGTGGACAGACGTGATGGAACTTACTGTGTGCGCGTCAGTCGTGGTAGTAAACAGTCGGGGTTGTGGAACGGAGCATCAGCTTGATGTATGTGACAATGGTTCTATTTTCTTGACATTTTCTTCGTTGTGTTGCGTTTATCCTGTTACGACCATTGATCCGAGGCAGAAGTGAGAAACCGACTTGCGATTTCAATGTATGCTATTCTGGCATGAAAGCTTGACAAGATCTTATGGCTCTTGGGTGCTAGCACACCCTATATGCGCAAAATAATTTAGTACTTGCATAAAAGTCAAAAAAATCTGAAACTTTTTTGAAATCAAATATGATAAGTATTATACTTTTACTCCCTCCATTCCAATGAATAAGACATGTATGCACCTGAAAAATTAACTTTGACCATAAATTATATGTGATAAAAATTATGCCGTTGAATTTGTATTTAATAGAAGTTTTCAGTGGTATAGTTTTTAAGCCATAAAAATATATATTATAGATTTAGTTTATGGTCGAAGCTGGATTTTGGGAAACATGCATGCCTTATATAAAGCTGGATTTTGGGAAACATGCATGCCTTATTGGAATGGAGAGAGTATAGTGTTTTGATTTATTTATTTTCGCCTGGAATACCATGGAAGTCATTCCTTGACGAATCTTTTTATACAAGTACAATACCATATTAGATTCCAAAAAAAATATGGATATTTTACAATTACTAAATTATTTTTTGCATATAGGATTTGCTGGCACCCATGGTATTTCTCAGTGAAGCACGGCCTAGTTTGATCAATCTATATCGTTTTACCTTACTTGCACCTGTTTCAGCAAATTTCAATCATTTCATTAACAAATAAGAATAGACCTTATGAGCTCAGTCATCAAATGCCAACTACTGAATTAGAATATCAAACAATTGTATCTGCCCGATACAGGGGCAATTCTGGCCCAAAAACGTTGCCAGTAAACATTACATTTTGGGTCGATATCAATAATATACATACATAACAGCACAATGATCAATTGTACATATACACCATCTAGCGCTCTAGCTAGGCCCTACTTCATAACCTAATACTTCACCCTTCTTATCAACCACTGCCATCAGCTAGACAATCAACAACGTTCCTCGGGGGGGGGGGGGGGGGGGGGGGGGGGGGGTGTGGAGGCTTTCAACAATACAAGAGAAAAATTAGACTGGTAAGGTCAGTCTGCCATTCATTTGCATCAGCTGGATTCCAGATTGAATGGCTGCAGCAGTTGAGCAGACTTTCGCCTTCGCTTTCCTTCAGGAGTCAATCTGACTGCTGCCTTAACTGAAACCTTGCCATTTTTAGGTGGCTGCTTCTTAGACGAATTTGGTTGTACCCGAGAGGGCTCGCCCTCTTCACCACAACTTCTTTGAGGGGACTTGACTCTCTTGCGTGCAAAACGTGCCTCCATCTCTGGTCTACGGTTGGGACCAATCAGCTTTACATGGAATGGATTGACAGCTGTGTAGCAAACCAAGTCATTTGTAGCTTGTCCTTTGTCCAGATCAACACTTCTTCCGTTCACCTAAAATAAGAGTGAAGCTCAGGGTCGTCTGGTGCCGCGTCAAAAAGCAACCGCAAAGATAAAGGGAGTTACCAGCTGGAGAAGGGCACAGAATGTTCTTGCAACCTCATACTTTGGTTTGCTGCTAACAATCTCACTGAATGATGCAATCCCTGTATCAGTTCTTGACGAGAGTGTGTCAAGGATCTGTTCTCCATATAAACCGATATCAAAGGGTGGATTTCTATCCTGAAAAGGCATGAATTGTAGCACTCGTGAGTGTGAAGCAAGTTCATATGTGCAGAACAGTTAGCAGATCAATCATGCAACCAGACCTGCTCTTCCAAGGCAAGCTCTATTCGCTCTTTCCATGTTGAAACTCGTGCATCCAGCTCGGTTTGTTGTTCAGCCTCAGCTATGCTAGCAAGGAGAGCATCCTGTGAGAGTTATCCATGTTAGTATTGGAAGTTGAACAGCTAACATAAAATTCAAAACACAATCCAAAAGTAGTTAGCGATCAATCGGAATTCTGTTTCTCAAAACCAATATTTTGAAAAGTATTGTGCTTTGACGACATCTGCCAAGAAAAGTGTGGAAATGCCATGTGGTATCAGAAACCAGAAACCAGACAACCCATAGGACACAATGCCCTGGCTGAACAAACAGTGCCCTAAATGCCATGTGGTATAGTATAAAAGAAACATCTGAGATAATAGGAATATCTAAATGCCATTTGGTCTCATCGGATACAACAAGCACTTAAGTCATGTCAGAGTGATGAAATACTGATGTATCAGAACAAAACAGTCATCACAACAGCTAAATTTAGCAATTCATTGAATCTGTGACGGATCAACATGTAGCTGGCTTCAAGCATACCACATCTATTTGAGAAGACAAAAATGGCATGCCTTAACACCCGAATATATGAGAAGCGAAGACACATGAAGTAAATGCAAGACAGCAATGTAGCATTTTCGTTGAACAAGTTTAGCACCAGCATAGCAGCAAATTTCTGAATGGAATTTGTGTTAATCATGTTATTCTTTCAGACACATCATTCAAGAATATTAGCTATAAACTCCAATTATCATCAAACAAGATAAAGTTACAAAGAAAAGAACAAAATGGTTAGATGATATGTTAGCTAACCCCTATAACATGCTATTCCGAACAGCTTGACACTAGTGAACCTGGACATCTCATATATTTTGGCAACTTACATGGCGCAAGTTGCTTGCAAATAAAAATAGAGGAAAGTTCATGCATCTACGCAAAATTTGAAAGGGAATGGAGCTATTAGTGGTCCGTATGACTTACCAGATGTGATCGACACAAATCATCAAGGCTTTTATGTCCATCCATGCTGTCCTGTGTAACTCGAACCACTTCATCATCGATCTAAACAGACGTATAGTAAGCAGATGTCAGCCAATTGTTAGGTCAGTGAAGACAGCGATTAACTAATAGAAAGCTAAAGAAAATCAACCTTATCCGAGTAACTTGGCATGTCATCATCAATATCCATGTCAACATATGGATCATTCGGGGTGTCTGGCCCATCAATATCATCAAAATTATTGGTCTGTTTGTCATCCTTCAAATCTCCAGATGTATGGCAATTTACTTCACCAGTTTCAAATGACTCTCTAAGCTGCAGCATGAATGGGTTGCAACAAGTTACTACATGAACATATCTGACATACCTAATCAAAATAGCACATTTTTGTAACAATGCTGAGCACCTTTTCATAAAGAGGAACTGACTGGGAGACATCAGGTTTTTCCTGCTGAGACATTTGTACTTCAAAATATTTTGTTAGTTCAGGACTAACAACACCATCCATTTTTGCCACAGGAAATATAGATGCAAGGTTTTTCTTCTTTGGAGCGCCAATAACTTGCCTTGAAAAAGCTTTTACTGTTCCAAACAGATCAAGAAAGAAGGTTCAATATATAGTTAGTGGAGATAATATACAAGGAAATAAAACATCCTTGTAGGGGAAACGACAGTTTCGAATACCTCTCTTGTAAGGCTTGATCTTTAGGTTGCTAGGTTCATGCGGATCCAAAGATTTATATGGATCCTCATCATCAGAATCATCCCCGAGATCTGGGCACCCAGGGTCTTCATCATCTGGTGGGGGCATGATGATAGGAGAATTGTGGTCAACAGGATGATGAGGCCAGCTATCTTCTTGACTTTGATCTGCTATCATTTCACGAGATTGCTCGCTGTCCTGAGTTGGATCTATATTTTCATCTCGGGCTTTCCCTGGAGTTCGTCTACGAGCAGTACCCCCTGATCTTACATTTGGGGAAGTGAAGACATTGTTTCGGGCTTTCCCAGGAGTTCGTCTATGAGCCAAAATATCTTCTTTGCAGGATTTTTTTCCTTGCAAAAATTCAAAAACAGCTGGTGCGTCACATGGATCCAGCAGGAGGAAATCTCCGTAGAAACCACATGTTGCTAACTGCAATAAAGAAACAACTAGACTAGTTTAGTACGGCAGTACATGCTACCAGTCTCAGTTGCAATTAAAGAAATGCAGGATTACCAAATATGAATCCAGCTCGCTTGCTTCGCTATCGACACAGTCTCCTTCGAACACTAGAAGATTTGCTGGTGGCCTCACAATTTTTCTTCGCATATCATCATGGTCAAGGTTGTTATCCAAAGTGGTCCTTGTTTCCGCTGGCAATTTAGAAGGGGCGATATGCTTAGTTTCATGTCATTTAAAGTAAACATATGACTGGTAGAACCGCAGAATGTCCACTTACCTGGGACATCATCTAAACCCATAAACATATCATCTTCTTTGTTGGCAGTAGTGCTAGGACCATTTTCGTTAGCTTCAGTAGATCCCTTTTCTTGTTGATCTTGCCTGGTATAGTTCAAATGTTAGACTATTCGCAAAAAATGCACTAGGGTGGTCAAAGAGGAATTTGCAGGCCCATAATTTGGCAATCGTCCAAACAAGGGTCGATGTTTCAGACACAAACCAGATATATAAGAGATAATCTGAAAGCACAAACTCTACTAGGGTTTATATCTAGCAGACACCAATAGTTGCTTCTGCACTGTTAATTTCGACATAGTTAATTAGTTTAGAAATTCTATAGCTCCCTAAATCAGGGCCCTTATTGTTAACCTGACATGTCATGCTCCGAAATAAGATGTGCAAGAAAGCTATAGTTGCCAGCAGATATGTCACTGTCTGGCAGTTTGAGGCCCATTTCATTTAAGATGTGCAACGTCCAAGTCTCAACAAGGTAGCATACAGATAATGCTAAGACAAAGCTGATATATCCTTACTTATTTTGCGAGAGAAATTCCAGCGCATGTAGCACCAATGAGTACAGGTACTCCACCTTGCGGCTGTAAACTTGAACTGAACCTTGGAGCAATAGCGCAGCTGCACATGAAGTGGCCACATATTACCAGCGCAGTAGAAGGGTTTACAAGAAGAAAGGAACTTTCTTTCAGTGCAAAATCTCTGATTTAATTAGCATGGGTCTCAAGAAGCCTTCGCAAAGAAGAAGAAGAAGAAGAAAAGGAGTTCCAGGTTTTGTAAGCACCTGGGGAAGAACCACAAAATCCACCGAAAAGAAGCTACGTACTTCGTTAAAGCTTATTCGAGCAAAATAATAAAACCACCCAAAAAGCACACAAATTCCAACTATTAGTCTTTCTACCGTCCCAATTTTCAAACACTGCGCCACCCGTAAAAGAAAGCCCACGCCTTCGCCGCAAGAAACACGGTTACCATCCACACAGCCGTACCTTCGGCGAAGTTGAAGCTGTGGGCCCCGTCTTCGGCGGAGATCTCGCCTGAGCAGATCTTGAGGAGGTACTCCTCGAGGCTCTTGGCGACGTCCACCTCCCAGTTCGACTCCGGGTCCCGGTTCGCCTGGAGTATCGGGAACCTCCCCCCGCTCGTGCTCCCCTCACCGCCGGCGCCGCCGCTGCCGTCCTCCATGACTCTCCCTCAGACAACGAAGCTACTGGGCGCGAAGAGGTATTCTTGCGGGATGGTTGCTCGGGATCCAATGGGCGTGGACCGCGGGCGGTGAGGGTGCTTGGAAGCGGGAAGGGAAAGGGGGGAGGAAGCAAGGGGCTAGGGTTGGAAGAGGATTGGGGAATTTTCGGATTTCGGAGGCCTCCCGCTCGATGGAATTTGTGACGGCGGGATCTGAGTTTCGGTGAAGGGCCGTTTCGCAGTTTTGGAAACAATCCAGTAGTGTGGGGATAAAGTGAACAGCCGATGTTTTGCGACAAAACCCCCTGGTTTTTGCACTATCGTGATGGCAACCCTATTCACTGTCGTTTAGAGTGTTACGCTCTTATATTACTTTACAGAGGGAGTATATAGTTCAAACATCCATCAAACACAATAAGCGTCGGGCAAGGAGCGCCCGCTCGCCTGATCCACGCGTCTATTTTTACTATGTCGAAGTTTATTGTATCAAACGGGCGAAGACATAAAAAGAGACGAGTGCTTCTCCCCTCGCACAGATTTTCTTCCTAGCTAGGGTTACCGCCGCCGCCCTCCCCAGCGCTCATGGCCTCTCCTTCTGCGTCCCCGGCTCCATCTCCTCCAGGCCCTGCCTGCACTCTGCCCATTTCTCCTCGTTGGCGCTGAACTAGCATTGGAGGAGCGGCGGCGGCCGGCGGTGGATGAGATCGGAGCGTCACGGGAGCGGACACGGCGGCCGTCACGGGCAGGGCAAGGCGAAGTCAGCGCGGCGGCTGGGCAATCTGGAGACTCGAGGGCGGTGGTGCCTGATATGGGTGGGCGCGACCTGCGCGAGTTGGATGCGAAGTGGTGGCGTTGACAAGGATGCCGTCACATATCGGCGATGTAGGTGCTCGAGGTGGAGCTTCTTCTCGGGACGCCATGGAGATCGTGAAGGTGTGCCCCCACTCCACCTCCCCCTGTCTGCGTTTGCTAGGAGCGAGTCCACTGCCCACGCCCGACCTCGCCGCCGGACCGCATCTTGGCGGAGGTCCCACTGTAGGCGTCCATCTCCTCTACCGACGCAGGGTACCATCACATACATCCCCACCCGAGAGCGCTCTAATCCGCTCGACGAAAATGCTCACCACAATTGCAGTTGCAGGCGCAAAAGCCACTATCCCATACCAAGGACGTATAGGCATGTTTTGGATTATGATCGTGAAAGGTAGACAATTATGGTCTGCAATATTTTTTTAACCAAGATACTGAACATGTTCTGATTTTACTTGGAGATTGATGTGGGCATTCATGTTATTGAAGAATTTTTTGGAAACGGAAAGCTGAAGGGCTGAATGTTTTTCCATTAACATTCTGCATGTGCTGCTATAGATTGGTCATTACAACTTGATGAAGGCCTCAACCATTGGATGCACAAAATTGTGGAGCTTAAGATTCGCCACCCTCGTTTCAATCCCAATGGTGAGCACTTTACTTTTGTTTCTCTACCTCAAGATGCAATAGTTCTTACTGTGCTGCTTGGATTGTTCCCTTATTGTGGTCAGTACTGTTACTATATTTTCTCATGCAGGAGTGTTTGTTTAACACGAATAAGCCTTTTAAGTTGTTATCTGGTAATATGGTGATAGGTTGGAAAGTTTGATCACTAAGGACTGGGGATTACTATCACGGGCTATTATTCCTCTTGCTGGTGCCTCCACTCAAAGTTGTACATCCATCAATCCATGCACAACCGTATATCTAAGTTTGCATGTTCATTCAAAAGACTGTGTTATTTTTTAATTTAGGGTTCAACCTTCCAATATACAGTTTTGGCTCGGTAATTTGAGCTTCTGTTGTGCAACCGGATCATGATAGTCATCTAGACCAGCAGCTGCATTTTATTTTATTATCTTTTTTAGAAACTGACACACTGCCTCTGTGGAGTAAACCGGTGGTCTAATTAAATGATAAATTGATTATAAAGATATTTTTTCTTTGACTGTTACATGAGAAAATGAATGAACATGTAATTGCTATCCAGATTAGTCAAGCCATCTTACAAATAACTGTTGGATACATTACTGATATTTTCGTGATGGGCGCCCATTTATGGTCCTTTTTTCCTTGTTCTTGTTGTACACACTATAGATCAGTTTCACGAATTTCTGATATGATCGCTTCAATGATGATTTCTGCACTGATGGTGCACTTGCCTTTGGAATTAAAGAAGATCAGCTTACTACAACACTGACCAGAGATCATAATTACTCTGCTCTACATCAGTATGAAGGGTGTTATATTGTCACTGTGCTTCACACTTCTCTTATCATGGTTTACAGATTTCAGAGCTAGCAATTATGCTAAAGGCAGATAAAGAGAAGGGGATTAGTGGAGTGCATTCTCATTTTCAGTACTGAGTTACCATGACCCTGTCGCTGGCTGGTACTACAGCAACATAGATGGTCAGTACTACATCTATGAGAATGGATATTATGTGTTATGGACTTCAGATGTGGTACTTACAAGTTCATTTGAATACTCAAAATTTCTCAATGTGTCATTGTCTAGTGTGATCTTACATCCATATCCATAGTCAAACAGGGCAAGGAGCCCAATGTACATCAGAACTGATGTTTCTGACAACAATATTATGAGATTTTTGCAATATTTGTAGGAACAAGGGATAAGTACTTATAGGTACACGACTACTGAGAGAAGGGTAGGCATACCTACAAAGTTACCTATTTCATTACCGTTATTTCATGTGTGCTAAAATACTTTTTCTGAACCAAGGGTAATAAGCAATTATTAAAGATTAAGTACTCCCTCCGATCTGTATTATTGACGCTCGAGCGTCAATAATACAGATCGGAGGGGATATAATATTTGGTGAAGCATGTTTTTCATTGATGGAAAAATATTGAGTAGTGATCTATTTCTTACAATAAATATTTGACTTCCCTATTAATTTTGTTTTATTGCCAAACTTGTTTAGGCAGAGGCCCTTGGTAAAAGCGACAAGGTATTATAGAACTTATACAGCCTGCTATCAACAAAAATGGTGTTGATTTGGATGGAATCAAACATGCCGAGACGTTTATATATTCTTAACCCCATTTGTAGAGCTATGCTAAAGTGTTAAAAAAGATACATATGGCATGTTCTACAATTAAAGATTTTTTGTCAAGCTTATCTTACCTATGAATGCCCTCGTAGAAAACATGCTAATATTTGCTCCATTGTCTGTCAGGAGGGCCACAAGCCTAGGATGATTTGTGAGAGCGACATTTACTCTCCATGCCACGAATGGTTGATTCTTTTAAGCAGGTTTGGGGACAGGAACATTAGCTACAGAACTATATTAAAATGGTAGCTTGTCGTACTTTACCTGCTGACTACTATGCTTCAGCATAACAGCTAGGCCTTGCATAAATACAACATATGCACCTTTGTATTTTTACAAATACAATGTGCTACTCTCGAACCAAAATGCTTTACGAAATCTATAGTAGTGCTTTTTTGCATTATAAGAGAGAACGGTATAAAACTGACCATTTCCAATATTTTGGAGAGAGTTCCAAATATCTACCCGATATCAATTACCTGCGAAATTCTTTACATGTGGTCATCTAAGCTTATTTCTTTTCCTAAGCCGCACGAACCTCAAACAGATGCAAGAAAGGAGAACTACCTGAAATCATGTACTAACTACTAACACCTAGCAACAATCAGGTGGGTTCAGAATTAGTTGCAGAAAAGAACCAACGGAAATTATGCCCACACAGCGAATGGAAGGTGCAACCTTCAACCAAGATGGCTTCTAGATCAATGTAAAATAACAGATATAGCTGACGCTTGCAGCCATCTCCCTGGTGAGATCGGGGAAGTGGTTGAGGCCGAGGCGGTACGTGTAGACCCAGGTATCGATGGCGGTGTTGTGTCGATCGATGAGGCGGAAGTGGAATTCACTCAAAAGAAAAAGGGGATAGATTGACTTAGTGTGTGATTAAAACTAGGATAGATAGAAAGATAATGCGTACTACCTCTGATTGGCTTTTCCTGAATGGATTCTGACTTTTATCTTGCACTAAACTGGACAAGTGCCCATGCAGGTTCAGAATTCGAACTTCCGTTTCATGAAACAAGAAAAGCGAGGTTGGTTATCGTGATGCATTTATAGATCCATTTGATGATGAATCCCATCCCATCTTGAATACTGTAGGATCGGAAGTATGGCTAGAGGGGGGTGATTAGACTACTTGACCAAATAAAAATCTATCATTTTTCCAAATTTAGTTGCGGGAAGATTTTAGCAATTAGCACAAATCAAGCAATCAACATACACATGCAATTCTAAGAGTATAGCAGCGGAAAATAAAAATATTGCATATGAAGGTAAAGGGAAGGGTTTGAAGAAAACAAACGCAATGGAGACACGGAGATTTTTGACGTGGCCGATGGGTGGTGCTATTGTACGTTCATGTTGATGGAGACTTCAACCCACGAAGGGTAACGGATGCGCGAGTCCACGGAGGGCTCCACCCACGAAGGGTCCAGAAAAGAAGCAACCCTGTCTATCCCACCATGACGATCGCTCACGAAGGACTTTGTCACTCGGGTAGATCTTCACGAAGTAGGCGATCTCCTTGTCCTTACAAACTTTTTGGTTCAACTCCACATCATGTCGGAGGCTCCCAAGCGACACCTAACCAATCTAGGAGACACCGTTCTCCAAAAGGTAATAGACGGTGTGTTGATGATGAACTCCTTGCTCTTGTGCTTCAAATGATAGTCTCCCCAACACTCAACTCTCTCTCTCTCGGATTTGGCTATGCTGGAAGAGGGATTTGAGTGGAAAGCAACTTGGGGAAGGCTAGTAATCAAGGTTCAAATGGTTGGAATGGAATCTCTTGATCTTAACACATGAGTAGGTGGTTCTCTCTCAGAAAATGTATGGTGAAAGTGTAGGCACGTTCTGATGGCTCTCTCTCAAATAGAGAAGGGAGTGGATGGGTATATATAGCCTCCACACAAAATCCAACCGTTACACACACTTGACTCATCTCGGTGGCACCGATTTGTTAAACTCGGTGGCACCGATTTGTTAAACGCGGTGGCACCGATCATTTGAACCTTAGGAATCTCGATGGGACCATGAGCTAGGGCTTAGGGCAAACCGCATCTCGGTGGCACCGATTGCATCAACTCGGTGAGACCGAAGTAAAGCAATAAGGCAACATAGAGTTGGTCGAGCCATCTCGGTGAGACCGATTGCAATTTTGGTGAGACGAAATAATTGCAACTGATAACAGAGAGTTGGCAAGGCCATCTCGGTGAGACCGCGATCCGTATCGGTGAGACCGAACTGTTAGGGTTTCTGTCAGTGGCCATGTCAAATGAACTCGGCGGCTCCGGATAGAAAGAATCGGTGGGGCCGAGTTGGAGTTTATGGTGAAGGAAATATGCCCTAGAGGCAATAATAAAGTTGTTATTTATATTTCCTTATATCATGATAAATGTTTATTATTCATGCTAGAATTGTATTAACCGGAAACTTAGTACATGTGTGAATACATAGACAAAACAGAGTGTCACTAGTATGCCTCTACTTGACTAGCTCATTAATCAAAGATGGTTAAGTTACCTAACCATAGACATGTGTTGTCATTTGATGAACGGGATCACATCATTAGAAAATGATGTGATTGACTTGACACATTCGTTAGCTTAGCACGATGATCGTTTAGTTTGTTGCTATTGCTTTCTTCATGACTTATACATGTTCCTATGACTATGAGATTATGCAACTCCCGAATACCGGAGGAACACTTAGTGTGCTATCAAACGTCACAACGTAACTGGGTGATTATAAAGATGCTCTACAGGTGTCTCCGATGGTGTTTGTTGAGTTGGCATAGATCGAGATTAGGATTTGTCACTCCGATTGTCGGAGAGGTATCTCTAGGCCCTCTCGGTAATGCACATCACTATAAGCCTTGCAAGCAATGTGACTAATGAGTTAGTTACGGGATGATGCATTACGGAACGAGTAAAAAGACTTGCCGGTAACGAGATTGAACTAGGTATTGAGATACCGACGATCGAATCTCGGACAAGTAACATACCGATGACAAAGGGAACAACGTATGTTGTTATGTAGGAACCAATATGAGCATCCAGGTTCCGCTATTGGTTATTGACCGGAGATGAGTCTCGGTCATGTCTACATAGTTCTCAAACTCGTAGGGTCCGCACTCTTAACGTTCGATGACGATCGGTATTATGAGTTTATGTGTTTTGATGTACGGAAGGTTGTTCGGAGTCCCGGATGTGATCACGGACATGACGAGGAGTGATAATCCCCAAGTGCAGGGAATCATTAGCAATTTCCAAAGGTGAAAGTCATAAGTATGGAGTGTCGAACCCACAAGGAGCTAAAGGTAAGATCAATATTCTCTCAAGCCCTATCTGCCACTGATACGACTCTACGTGCACCGAACGTTTGCTTCCAACTAGAAACGAGAAATGAAACTACGTTGTGGGTATGAAGAGAATAACTTTGTATGGTATCGGAGAGCTAAAACATAAAAGTAGGTGTTGTTATCCTAAAGTTAGAATATATTACTAAGTATTATAAATAGCAAGTGTGGAATAATGGTGGATCGGTGTGCGGAATTGTCCTAGGCAATCGTTAACAAGACCGATAGTCGTCATTGCAATTTCATATGAGGGAGAGGCATAAGCTAACATACTTTCTCTACTTGGATCATATGCACTTATGATTGGAACTCTAGCAAGCATCCGCAACTACTAAAGATCATTAAGGTAAAACCCAACCATAGCATTAAAGCATCAAGTCCTCTTTATTCCCATACGCAACAACCCCCTTACTCGGGTTTGTGTTTCAGTCACTCACCAACCCACCAAGCTACAAAAAACTTCGTGATGAACTATAATATGCAAGGGATGGATAAGACAATTCCCGAGCTCTTCACGATGCTAAAGGCTGCAGAGGTAGAAATCAAGAAGGAGCATCAAGTGTTGATGGTTAACAAGACCACCAGTTTCAAGAAAAAGGGCAAAGGGAAGAAGGGGAACTTCAATAAGAACGACAAACAAGTTGCTGCTCAAGTGAAGAAGCCCAAGTCTGGACCTAAGCCAGAGACTGAGTGCTTCTACTGCAAAGGGACTGATCACTGGAAGCGGAACTGCCCCAAGTATTTGGCGGAGAAGAAGGATGGCAAAGTGAAAGGTATATTTGATATACATGTTATTGATGTGTACCTTACTAATGCTCGCAGTAGCGCCTGGGTATTTGATACTGGTTCTATTGCTAATATTTGCAACTCGAAATAGGGGCTACGGATTAAGCGAAGATTGTCTAAGGACGAGGTGACGATGCGCGTGGGAAATGGTTCCAAAGTCTATGTGATCGCCGTCGGCACGCTACCTCTACATCTACCTTCGGGATTAGTTTTAGACCTAAATAATTGTTATTTGGTGCCAGCGTTGAGCATGAACATTATATCTGGATCTTGTTTGATGTGAGACGGCTATTCATTTAAATCAGAGAATAATGGTTGTTCTATTTATATGAGTAATATCTTTTATGGTCATGCACCCTTGATGAGTGGTCTATTTTTACTAAATCTTGATAGTAGTGATACACATGTTCATAGTATTGAAGCCAAAAGATATAAGTTTAATAATGATAGTGCAACTTATTTGTGGCACTGCCGTTTAGGTCATATTGGTGTAAAGCGCATGAAGAAACTCCATGCTAACGGGCTTTTGGAATCACTTGATGCTTGTGAACCATGCCTCATGGGCAAGATGACTAAGACTCCGATCTCCGGAACAATGGAGCGAGCAACAGACTTGTTGGAAATAATACATACTGATGTATGCGGTCCGATGAGTGTTGATGCTCGCGGCGGGTATCGTTATTTTCTGACCTTCACAGATGATTTGAGCAGATATGGGTATATCTACTTGATGAAACATAAATCTGAAACATTTGAAAAGTTCAAAGAATTTCATAGTGAAGTGGAATATCATCGTAACAAGAAAATAAAGTTTCTACGATCTGATTGTGGAGGAGAATATTTGAGTTACGAGTTTGGTCTTCATTTGTAACAATGCGGAATAGTTTCGCAACTCACGCCACCCGGAACACCACAGCGTAACAGTGTGTCCGAACATCGTAATCGTACTTTATTAGATATGGTGCGATCTATGATGTCTCTTATTGATTTACCGCTATCATTTTGGGGATATGTGTCGGTGTCAAAACTGGAGGATCTCGGGTAGGGGGTCCCGAACTGTGCGTCTAAGGTCGATGGTAACAGGAGTCAGGGGACATGATGTTTACCCAGGTTCGGGCCCTCTCTACGGAGGTAATACCCTACTTCCTGCTTGATTGATCTTGATGAATATGAGTATTACAAGAGTTGATCTACCACGAGATCGTAATGGCTAAACCCTAGAATTCTAGCCTGTATGACTATGGTAATGAGTATCTGCCTATCCGGACTAAGCTCTCCGGTTTATAACTTTATATAGACACAGGAGAGATCTAGGGTTACATGAGGTCGGTTACAGAGGGAGGAATCTTCATAATCGGTCGCCAAGCTTGCCTTCCACGCCAAGGAGAGTCTTATCCGGACACGGGTGCAGTCTTCGGTCTTCATATCTTCGCAGCCCATCAGTCCGGCCCATGGTTAACAGGTCAGACACCCGAGGACCCCTTAGTCCAGGACTCCCTCAGTATGCTTTAGAGACGGCTACATTCACATTAAATAGGGCACCATCTAAATCCGTTGAGAATACACCTTATGAACTATGGTTTGGCAAGAAACCCAAGTTGTCGTTTCTTAAAGTTTGGGGCTGTGATGCTTATGTAAAAAAGCTTCAACCTGATAAGCTCGAACCCAAATCAGAGAAATGGGTCTTCATAGGATACCCAAAGGAGACTGTTGGGTACACCTTCTATCATAGATCCGAAGGCAATATATTCGTTGCTAAGAATGGATCCTTTCTAAAGGAGTTTCTCTCGAAAGAAGTGAGTGGGAGGAAAGTAGAACTTGATGGGGTAATTGTACCTTCTCCCGAGTTGAAAAGTAGTACATCACATAAGTCAGTTCTAGTGATTCCTACACCAACTAGTGAGGAAGCTAATGATGATGATCATGAAACTTCTGATCAAGTTACTACCGAACCTCGCAGGTCAACGAGAGTAAGATCCGCACCAGAGTGGTACGGTAATCCTGTCCTGGAGGTCATGTTACTTGACCATGACGAACCTACGAACTATGAGGAAGCGATGATGAGCCCAGATTCCGCAAAATGGCTTGAGGCCATGAAATCTGAGATGGGATCCATGTATGAGAACAAAGTGTGGACTTTGGTTGACTTGCCCGATGATCGGCAAGCCATAGAGAATAAATGGATCTTCAAGAAGAAGACTAACGCTGACGATAATGTTACTGTCTACAAAGCTCGACTTGTTGCGAAAGGTTTTCGACAAGTTCAAGGAGTTGACTACGATGAGACCTTCTCACCCGTAGCGATGCTTAAGTCCGTCCGAATCATGTTAGCAATTGCTGCATTTTATAATTATGAAATTTGGCAAATGGATGTCAAAACTGCATTCCTTAATGGATATCTTAAAGAAGAGTTGTATATGATGCAACCAGAAGGTTTTGTCGATCCAAAAGGTGCTAACAAAGTGTGTAAGCTCCAGCGATCCATTTATGGACTGGTGCAAGCATCTCGGAGTTGGAATATACGCTTTGATAGTGTGATCAAAGCATATGGTTTTATACAGACTTTTGGAGAAGCCTGTATTTACAAGAAAGTGAGTGGGAGCTCTGTAGCATTTCTGATATTATATGTGGATGACATATTGTTGATCGAAAATGATACTAAATTTCTGAATAGCATAAAAGGATACTTGAATAAGAATTTTTCAATGAAAGACCTCGGTGAAGCTGCTTATATATTAGGCATCAAGATCTATAGAGATAGATCAAGACGCTTAATTGGACTTTCACAAAGCACATACCTTGATAAAGTTTTGAAGAAGTTCAAAATGGATCAAGCAAAGAAAGGGTTATTGCCTGTGTTACAAGGTGTGAAGTTAAGTTAGACTCAATGCCCGACCACCGCATAAGATAGAGAGAAAATGAAAGCCATTCCCTATGCTTCAGCCATAGGTTCTATCATGTATGCAATGCTGTGTACCAGACCTGATGTGTGCCTTGCTATTAGTTTAGCAGGGAGGTACCAAAGTAATCCAGGAGTGGATCACTGGACAGCGGTCAAGAACATCCTGAAATACCTGAAAAGGACTAAGGATATGTTTCTCGTATATGGAGGTGACAAAGAGCTCGTCGTAAATGGTTACGTCAATGCAAGCTTTGACACTTATCCGGATGACTCTAAGTCACAAACCGGATACATATTTTTATTGAATGGTGGAGATGTCAGTTGGTGCAGTTCCAAACAGAGCGTCGTGGCGGGATCTACATGCGAAGCGGAGTACATAGCTGCTTCGGAAGCAGCAAACGAAGGAGTCTAGATGAAGGAGTTCATATCCGATCTAGGTGCCATACCTAGTGCATCGGATCCAATGAAAATCTTTTGTGACAATACTGGTGCAATTGCCTTGGCAAAGGAATCCAGATTTCACAAGAGAACCAAGCACATCAAGAGACGCTTCAATTCCATCCGCGATCAAGTCAAGGAGGGAGACATAGAGATTTACAAGATACATACGGATCTGAATGTTGCAGACCCGTTGACTAAGCCTCTCTCACGAGCAAAACATGATCAACACCAAGGCTCCACGGGTGTTAGATCATTACTGTGTAATCTAGATTATTGACTCTCGTGCAAGTGGGAGACTGAAGGAAATATGCCCTAGAGGCAATAATAAAGTTGTTATTTATATTTCCTTATATCATGATAAATGTTTATTATTGATGCTAGAAGTGTATTAACCGGAAACTTAGTACATGTGTGAATACATAGACAAAACAGAGTGTCACTAGTATGCCTCTACTTGACTAGCTCGTTAATCAAAGATGGTTAAGTTTCCTAACCATAGACATGTGTTGTCATTTTATGAACGGGATCACATCATTAGAGAATGATGTGATTGACTTGACCCATTCGTTAGCTTAGCACGATGACCGTTTAGTTTGTTGCTATTGCTTTCTTCATGACTTATACATGTTCCTATGACTATGAGATTATGCAACTCCCGAATACCAGAGGAACACTTAGTGTGCTATCAAACGTCACAACATAACTGGGTGATTATAAAGATGCTCTACAGGTGTCTCCGATGGTGTTTGTTGAGTTGGCATAGATCGAGATTAGGATTTCTCACTCCGATTGTCGGAGAGGTATCTCTGGGCCCTCTCGGTAATGCACATAACTATAAGCCTTGCAAGCAATGTGACTAATGAGTTAGTTACGGGATGATGCATTACGGAACGAGTAAAGAGACTTGCTAGTAACGAGATTGAACTAGGTATTGAGATACCGACGATCGAATCTCGGGCAAGTAACACACCGATGACAAAGGGAACAACGTATGTTGTTATGCAGTTTGACCGATAAACATCTTCATAGAATATGTAGGAACCAATATGAGCATCCAGGTTCCGTTATTGGTTATTGGCCGGAGATGAGTCTCGGTCATGTCTACATAGTTCTCGACCTGTAGGGTCCGCACGCTTAACGTTCGATGAGGATCAGTATTATGAGTTTATGTGTTTTGATGTACGGAAGGTTGTTCGGAGTCCCGGATGTGATCACAGACATGACGAGGAGCCTCGAAATGCTCGAGACATAAAGATCAATATATTGGAAGGCTATGTTTGGACATCGGAATGGCTCCGGGTGAGTTCCGGCATTTACCGGAGTACCGGGGGGTTACCGGAACCCCCCGGGGAGTCATTGGGCCTTAATGGGCCTTAGTGGGAGAGAGGAGGAGGCGACTAGGTGGAGGGCGCCCCCCAAGCCCAATCCGAATTGGGTGGGCCCCCCTTTCCTTCTCTCCTTCCCTCTTCCTTCTTCTCCTACTCCAACTAGGGAAGGGGGGAAACCTACTCCTACTGGGAGTAGGACTCCCCCCTTGGGCGCGCCATGAGAGAGCCGGCCCTCCCCTCCTCCACTCCTTTATATACGGGGGAGGGGGCACCAAATAGACACACAAGTTGACAGTTGTCTTAGCCGTGTGCGGTGCCCCCCTCCACAGATTTCCACCTCGGTCATATCGTTGCAGTGCTTAGGCGAAGCCCTGCGCCGGTAACTTCATTATCACCGTCACCACTCTGTCGTGCTGATGAAACTCTCCCTCTACCTCAGCTGGATCTAGAGTTCACGGGACGTCACCGAGCTGAACGTGTGCAGATCGTGGAGGTACCGTACCTTCGGTGCTAGGATCGGTCGGATTGTGAAGACGTACACCTACATCAATCGCGTTGTCATAACGCTTCCGCTTTCGGTCTATGAGGGTACATGGACAACACTCTCCCCTCTCGTTGCTATCCATCACCTAGATCGATCTTGCGTGTGCGTAGGAAATTTTTGAAATTACTGCGTTCCCCAACATATGGTTTGGACATATTTGGATGGAGAAAGTGGCTGAGGGTTTTGGAGCAATATCATTAAGCACTTGAGCAAGTAGACCATTAAGCAACACCGCATCCCCTTTTATAGTATTGGCTTTCCTATGGACTCAATGTGATCTTGGATCACTAAAATATAAATGAAGAGTCTTGAGCTTTTGCCAATCTTTTGTCCGTAGCATTTTTAGGGGTCCACATCTCTTGTCCATGCCATGCCAATCATTGAATATCCTGAAATATTTATCTTGAATGGATATTGGTTCAATGGGTATATGTTGTTATGAATTACCAAAACCACCCAGGGATTAGTTGCACATTCAATCTCCCCCTTTTTGGTAATTGACGACAACATATAGCTCAAAGCTTCGACAAATGGTAAAATGAATGAAATACATCATCGCTTTGAGAAGTATGTGATAAACAAGAGCTCCCCCTAAATTTGTGCATTATTTAAAATTTGCTTTTGAATGCAAATGCACAATCGATTAGGATCATGGGTCGCTCTTCCATGTCACATACATCTTGGTGGATCGCACAAAATGATAAGAGTGAATTAACATGCACTCATCACCAAATACATAAGTGAATGATCATACACAAGTAATCATAGAGATAAGCATTAAGCACACATCAAGCATAGTATGATCAACCACATAACCAAACGTAGTATCTCACGAGCATAAAAACAAACAAGTAGCACACATCAAAAGTACATAGTGGAAATAACTCGAGAAAAACCAAGAGCAAAAGGCAAGACACACACACACACTCTCTCTCTCTCGAAGTTACCAGAAAGCTTGAAAGCGTACAAAGCATAGTATGATCTATACAATTTCCCCCCCTTTGGCAACAAGTTACCAAAAAGCTTGAAAGCGTACAAAGCTATACGTCTCTCTAGGCACGATCTCCTGGAGCTCCTGAAGGGGTATTCTAGCTTGTGGCTCTGGTGTGCGTAGATGGTGTTGAGAGAACTACTTCTGAAATGCTTTGGCTGAAGTCTATTGAGCTGGTGGTGTAGATATTGGGGGTAGCACTATAGCAGTGGCGGGAGGTGCAGAGTGAGTGGTACTCATGTCTGCAACTGGCACAACTGAAGACCCGGCTGCTCTGGGCACAGTCTGAAACCTGTCGGTAGTAAGGTGCTCAACTCCATCCTCAGCATCAACTCGAAGCTTCTCCACAATAGACTGGATCTCTGTGAACTTGACATCTAAGTTGTACATCTTATCTTCCATAATCCGTTCTAGGCTCTCCTGATTCTTGGCTAAGTTGGCCAGACTTCACTCAATTCTCAGTGTTGCTTCCAGCACATATGTCATTTGGTCTTGCTTGGACTTGAGATTTGCTGTTGGAGCATTTGGTGCAATAGCTTCCTTTGCTGCCCTTGCTGTTGCTGCTGCCTGAGCTTTCTCTTGTTCCTCAACTGAAGTAGGATGTGAAGGATCCATCACCACTTAATTGTCTTCAAATTCTGGCTGAAGAGGGAGGTGCTCACAGTCTAGTAGATATGTGCTTGTACCAACCTTGGAGTTGATAAGCATCTGAATGTGTGGTGCATATTGCTACCTCTTGAGCACTGCGTTGGTTTTTCCCTTGAAGAGGAAAGGGTGATGCAGCAAAGTAGCGTAAGTATTTCCCTCAGTTTTTGAGAACCAAGGTATCAATCCAGTAGGAGACTACACGCAAGTCGCCTCGTACCTACACAAACAAATAAGAACCTTGCAACCAACGCGATAAAGGGGTTGTCAATCCCTTCACGACCACTTGCAAAAGTGAGATCTGATAGAGATGATAAGATAAATATTTTTGGTATTTTTATGATAAAGATTGAAAGTAAAGATTGCAAAGTAAAAATAGATTGGAAACTTATATGATGGAGAATAGACCCGGGGGCCATAGGTTTCACTAGTGGCTTCTCTCAAGATAGCATAAGTATTACGGTGGGTGAACAAATTACTGTCGAGCAATTGATAGAAAAGTGCATAGTTATGAGAATATCTAGGCATGATCATGTATATAGGCATCACGTCCGCGACAAGTAGACCGAAACGATTCTACATCTACTACTATTACTCCACACATCAACCGCTATCCAACATGCATCTAGAGTATTAAGTTCATAAGAACACAGTAACGCATTAGGCAAGATGACATGATGTAGAGGGATAAACTCAAGCAATATGATATAAACCCCATCTTTTTATCCTCGATGGCAACAATACAATACGTGTCGTTTCCCTTTCTGTCACTGGGATCGAGCAACGCAAGATTGAACCCAAAGCTAAGCACTTCTCCCATTGCAAGAAAGGTCAATCTAGTAGGCCAAACCAAACTGATAATTCGAAGAGACTTGCAAAGATAACAAATCATACATAAAAGAATTCAGAGGAGATTCAAATATTGTTCATAGATAATCTTGATCATAAACCCACAATTCATCGGATCTCGACAAACACACCGCAAAAAGAGTTACATCGAATAGATCTCCAAGAAGATCGAGGAGAACTTTGTATTGAGATCCAAAGAGAGAGAAGAAGCCATCTAGCTAATAACTATGGACCCGAAGGTTTGTGGTAAACTACTCACACATCATCGGAGAGGCTATGGTGTTGATGTAGAAGCCCTCCGTGATCGATTCCTACTCCGGCGGAGCGCCGGAAAACGCCCCAAGATGGGATCTCATGGGTACAGAAGGTTGCGGCGGTGGAAATAGGGTTTCGTGGTGCTCCTTGATGTTTTCGGGGTATATGGGTATATATAGGAGGAAGAAGTAGGTCAGTGGAGCTGCAAGGGGCCCACGAGGGTGGGGGGCGCGCCCAGGGGGGCAGGCGCGCCTCCCTGCCTCGTGGCCTCCTCGCTTCTTTTTGGACGTCCACTCCAAGTCCCGTGGATCACGTTTATTCCAAAAATAACTCTCTCGAAGGTTTCATTCCGTTTGGATTCCGTTTGATATTCCTTTTCTGCGAAACATGGAAATAGGAAAAAAAACAACAATTTGCACTGGGCCTTCGGTTAATAGGTTAGTCCCAAAAATAATATAAAAGTGTATAATAAATCCCATTAAACATCCAAAACAGATAATATAATAGCATGGAACAATCAAAAATTATAGATACGTTGGTGACGTATCACATATCGCAGTTGTCCTCTTGACTGTTTCAACAATTAGGCTCGTGACTTTGAATTTCTGAGGTGGGGAGTCAAACAAATGAAGCATATTGATGGAGTAGCCACGGATCATCCTCTCATATCCAGATTTGGGCAAAAGAGTGTGCCTCAAAATGGTGTTTGTGGTGGCCAATCCTGCTAACAAATGCTTGACTGAACCAAGCTTATGAGTTTCCAAATCATCATCAGGAACGGTCTTGTGCATGTTAGCCATTGACTTGTGATCCATCCTGGGCTTCCCATAGACATCAGCATCGTCTTCATCTTCTTCACGGGCATTGATGAGAATAGTCCACTCAGAGATTGATGACTGGTACTTGGAACCCTCGGTCATCCACACAATCCTCCCATCTGGATAGAAATGTGCAGTGGAGTAGAATTGCATGACCATCTCATCACTACAAAAAAATACACTTCCGTGATGATACGTGTTTGTCGCAGTAGGTCACGTTTTCTGTCACGCATGTACATCCATGACGATTTTATGACAGAATCAAGATAGTCATACCCGTGTTGTCGTAGAAGTGTTCCATGACATTACCAAAATTATCATCACGGAAGTGTCCACTTCCATGACGATAAATCGCGCGTCATAGAAGTGCTTTCGTCAAGGGTGACCGACACGTGGCATCCATCATAACGGGTCGCCGTTAAGCTATTGGGTTCCGGTTTGGATCCGATAACCCGTTAACAGCCTAGACCAATGGGGAATTTCCACGTGTAAAATTCTCAATGGCCAGAGGAACCACGTGTCGGCTCACCGTTGGGCGCTAGAATCCTCCAACGCTTGCTGTTGCACCAGAAAGTATGCATCTGAATGCTCCAGGGACTTCCACAGTCCTTCGGCTTCTTGTCGCATCACAGCTGATCGATGTCTTTCAGCTCGTAGTTGAGACTTAAGAAACCGAACTGATTCAGACAGTGAGTTTGAATAGCTTGTGCCACTGGTAGTGGCCAGTAACTCAAACACTAAACCAAGACAGTACTTTGGGGTTGTCTCACTGTCTTCAAGATAGTTTTTCTTAGCTGTTTTATCAGCTTTGTTGGAGACCAACAAGGATGTCTCACTATCTTGAACCTTATTTGCATTACTTCCTTTACCATTGCTTAATAAGGCACTCTTCCCCAATATTATGTCAGCATTCTAAAAGAAGAAACAAGCAGACACATAACATGTTTAACATGTACTAGTGTATGAAACTCATTTAGGTGAACCAGTTCATTAGTAAGGTGGACAGGATTAAACTACCAAGTATTCTATTGCCAAGTAGTACATAATAAAAGCATCAAACAAACATATATCTATGTCCTATGGTCACTGCATTCTCTTGCCAAATCAAAATAGAGACACGGTTCAAATCATATCAGTTCAAGACAAAGCAGTACTTAAAGAATACAAAGCGTGGGAAACTGCACGGCACAACAAGATTTCAGATGGGTACCATAGGTCTACATTAACCCTCTCCTAATGATGCCATGTCACCGCTGTCACTGTAGTTAATCTCGCGATGGTTAAAAAAACAATTCAAACTCAAATTTAAAATAAAGACAAACAACAAAAGTTTTCAAACCTTAAAACTAAAATGTTCGAGTTGTGCCAAATAATGCAAAGGTAATTGTGGTGAATAAACCCCACTTTTATAAAAGCTTTAAATACTCTAAAATGAATAAAATAGTAGCAAGACAATTAATGAAATGCCTTTTATAATTAATAAAATGTTAAACTATTCTATTTAGGGACTAAACATTTTATGGTAGTGGGTTTAGTGGTAGTACTAATTTAGGGGTCATTTTGTACTTTACAAAACTAAAATAAAATGAGGAACAAAATAAAACAGAAAAGAAATAAGATACAAAAAACAAAAGGAAACTAAAATACAAAAAAAGACAAAAGGCCCCCCTGGCCAACTGGGCCAACGGCCCAGCCGGCCAGCCCACTGGCCCATCCGGCCCCTCACCCCTGCTTAACCCCCCACCGTGGCAAACCCTAGATCGATCCCCCATCTCTCCCTCATTCCCCACCTCACGCCGCACGCACACACACGCACACATCGTGCCGGGGAGAGGAGCTCCCCGCACCCAATCCCCTTGCCAGCCGGCGTCGGCGCCGCCCTTCCCGGACTCCTCCCCGCCCCTCCTTTCCCTCGCGCGACGCCCGGCTGAAGCCGCGGCCTCGCCTCGTCGTCGACCCGACGCCGTTCGCCATCGCTGCCACCTCGCCCCCGTCGTCGATCTACCTCGTCGGACCAACCTGAGCCCGCTGCCTGTCCCTACAGCATCGCTGTGAGCTCCGCCACCCCCCTGTGCCTTCCCGAGCTTGGATAGGAGCTCCTGCATGTCCCCCCCACCACCCGTAGCTCCGGCCACCGCCCGCATCGCCACCCTGATGCCCCCCTCCGCCTTGACCTGCTGCCGAGCCGCACCGGCTCCGCCCAACACTTCCATGGCTCGGCCCCCTCTTGCTGCCAAGCGAGGCCGCCGTCGCCTCAAGCCCTGCTCTCCATGGGCGACCTCCCCCCTCTCCGTCCACTGCGCTACTCCGGCCTCCCCGCGCGGCTGCCCCCTGCTCCGGCGCCGTCCTCGCCCGGCCTTGCCACCGTGCCCACCGTGCACCACGGCTCGCCGCTCGCCCCGCCTCCGCCCGTCGTGCCCCTCCCTTTTGCCCCGCCGTGGCGTCGCCGCCGCCGTGACCCCGACTGGCCACGTCCAGTTCGGGTGCCCGCACCCGCAGCGCCCGCTTCCCCTGTGCCCGTTAAGGCCCTGGGCCACTGGACAACGGGGCCCAGCCCCAGAACGTTTAATAAAAAAAAGAATTAAAAAATAAAAAAAATAAAAAAATAAATAAATTAATAAAAATTAATAAATAAAGAAATAAAGAAAATAAAAATAAAAATAATTAGCTAATTAGTTAATTAATTAAGTTAATTAACCCTGTTTAGATTAATCTAATTAATTAGTTAATTTAATTAATAGTTAATTAATTAGTTAACCCTAATTACCCTGATCAGTCTATGACATGTGGGACCCACGTGTCAGATGACTGCTGACGTCAGCATGATGTCATGCTGATGTCATCACAACACTGTTTCGGATAATGTATATATTAAATAATTAAATAAATTCCAAAAATTAATTTAAATCTTTTAAAATTCATATAAAATAAACCGTAGCTCGGATGAAAATACTTTCTACATGAAAGTTGCTTAGAACGACGAGACGAATCCGAATACGCAGTGCGTTCGTCCGCCACGCGTCCCTAGCATAGTGAACCTGCAACATTTCACCTCCGGTTCATCTGTCCAAAAACGTGAAACACCGGGGATATTTTCCCGGATGTTTCCCCCCTTCGCCGGTATCACTTACTACCGCGTTAGGGCATACCTAGCACCGCGTTTTGCCTCCTTATGTTTTGTGATGCTTTGTTTGCTCCGTATTTACTGTTTCTTCCCCCTCTCCTTCTCCGGTAGACTACGAGACCGACGCTGCTGCTACCCAGTTCGACTACGGAGTTGACGACCCCTCCTTCTTGCCAGAGCAACCAGGCAAGCCCCCCCCCTTGATCACCAGATATCGCCTATTCTTCTCTATACTGCTTGCATTAGAGTAGTGTAGCATGTTGCTGCTTTCCGTTAATCCTGTCCTGATGCATAGCCTGTCATTGTTGCTACAGTTGTTACCCTTACCTGCTATCCTACTGCTTAGTATAGGATGCTAGTGTTCCATCAGTGGCCCTACACTCTTGTCCGTCTGCCATGCTATACTACTGGGCCGTGATCATTTTGGGAGGTGATCACGGGTATATACTATATACATTATATACATGACACATGTGGTGACTAAAGTCAGGTCGGCTCGAGGAGTACCCGCAAGTGATTCTGATGAGGGGGCTGAAAGGACAGGTGGCTCCATCCCGGTAGAGGTGGGCCTGGGTTCCTGACGGCCCCCGACTGTTACTTTGTGGCGGAGCGACAGGGCAGGTTGAGACCACCTAGGAGAGAGGTGGGCCTGGCCCTGGTCGGCGTTCGCGGATACTTAACACGCTTAACGAGATCTTGGTATTTGATCTGAGTCTGGCCATTTGGTCTATACGCACTAACCATCTACGCGGGAGTAGTTATGGGTATCCCGGCGTCGTGGTATCAGCCGAAGCTCTTCTTGACGTCAGCGACTGAGTGGCGCGCGCCGCATTGGACCGTAAGCTCGCGCTTGTATTAAGGGGGCTAGGTCTGCTTCCGGCCGCGTACACAACGTGCAGGTGTGCATAGGGCGATGGGCCCAGACCCCTGCGCGCATAGGGTTTAGACCGGCGTGCTGACCTCTCTGTTGAGCCTAAGTGGGGCTGCGACGTGTTGATCTTCCGCGGCCGGGCATGACCCAGAAAAGTGTGTCCGGCCAAATGGGATCAAGCGTGTTGGGTTATGTGGTGCACCCCTGCAGGGAAGTTTATCTATTCGAATAGCCGTGTCCCTCGGTAAAAGGACGACCCGGAGTTGTACCTTGACCTTATGATAACTAGAACTGGATACTTAATAAAACACACCCTTCCAAGTGCCAGATATAACCCGGTGATCGCTCTCTAACAGGGCGACGAGGAGGGGATCGCCGGGTAGGATTATGCTATACGATGCTACTTGGAGGACTTCAATCTACTCTCTTCTACATGCTGCAAGATGGAGGCTGCCAGAAGCGTAGTCTTCGACAGGACTAGCTATCCCCCCTTATTCTGGCATTCTGCAGTTCAGTCCACCGATATGACCCTTTACACATATACCCATGCATATGTAGTGCAGCTCCTTGCTTGCGAGTACTTTGGATGAGTACTCACGGTTGCTTTTCTCCCTCTTTTCCCCTTCCTATACCTGATTGTCGCAACCAGATGCTGGAGTCCAGGAGCTAGAGATCCCGAGGATGATTCTACATGGAGTTCGGCTTCGAGGAGTAGTTAGGAGGTCCCGGGCAGGAGGCCTTGCCTTTTCGATCGTTGCTACTTTTGTGCTAGCCTGCTTAAGGCAAACTTGTTTAACTTATGTCTGTACTCAGATATTTTTTCTTCCGCTGACTCGTCTATGATCGAGCACTTGTATTCGAGCCGTCGAGGCCCCTGGCTTGTATTATGATGCTTGTATGACTTATTTATGTTGTAGAGTTGTGTTGTGATATCTTCCCGTGAGTCCCTGATCTTGATCGTACGCATTTGCGTGCATGATTAGTGTACGGTCAAATCGGGGGCGTCACAAGTTGGTATCAGAGCCCACTGCCTATAGGAATCCCCCTTTCCAACTCCTTGGCCGAAGTTGAGTCTAGCCAGTGAAAACTGTTTTACTAACATGGCTGTGAGGCTTACGGGCCCACGTCGCCATTGGGTGGTAGTAGGATCTTTTATTCCTCAACCTATACTCTGGGACTCTGACATCTCTTCTATTCGGGTTAAATGAATTTTGCTAAATCTAACATTAGGATCTCGTTATCACTTTCATCCGGAGAGCCCCTTATTACAGATGATCGTCTGCTGCACGAGAAGGATCCGAAGATACTCTCCGATGTTCTCTTGAGACTTTATGGTGTCGCTTTTGCAATTCCCTTCCATCGATAAACCCTGTGGATAACCACGTATACTCGCCATTCATACAATGCTTCCAAGTTGATCTTGTTTTTACAAGATACCCCGAAATTCTCTTTGCTGCTCTGAGAATCCTTTGAGCTTACTGCCTTGCTGTTCTTTGCCACATGAATACCACTATGGATAATTTCTAGCACTCACCGGATATTTGCTCATCCCCAGTTGATTCATGTATTTCACGAAAGTCTTCAAAATACTATTTGAACTTCCGAAATCCTGAGTAGCCTATTGCTCTTGAAATTCTTACTTTCTTGCATTATGGTTAATCCCATAAGTCTATAATCTTATTGGTATCTCTTGTCATTATCATTTTGAGTCCGTTGATTCAATTTGTTGCGAAGGCTCGCAATCCTCAATCAGATCCTAGTATTCATCCTTCCGGCTCAGACGTCACTTTAAACGTGAGCTGGATCTCGACCAATCAAATTGCCATCGATTGTACCCGTAAGTTTACTCGACTTATCCATCCTCAATCAGAACGTTTGCTTCTGATCCCTTGAATTTGAAATTATAATTCCTTTGCATTGAGCTTTGAGTTAGTCAGTTGTTTCTATAATCTGATCTCCTTGCATTCTCTTTTCCTCTGGCTGAGTACTGATGCTCACATCAGATCCCTTGTGGACCACCAGACCCTTTTGTCGGATTTTATCCGGCAATGTCCTTCATATTAAATAAGCTTGTGAGCTTTTCCTCGGATACATAATGCCTTTGGTAAATTGTATCCTCTGCTTTGTGAACCATGCTCTACTTTCGAGCTTGTATTATTTACTTCGAAGTTTGTGGTATATGTTCGGAAGATGCCCTGATGGGTTGAACCTACGCCTTCCCTAATCCGTGTGAACCTGAAAGATTTCACGGGTCATACTTATCTGGTATTGCATCAGGTAAAAACTTTCGACAACTAATGTCATTTTCGAAATACGAGAGGTGAATGAAAGGTTATGCGTTGAACAACTGGGAGTCGACCTTGAACCCTGTGTTCATGCCCATGGACACGATGTATACCTTATCATGGAAGCTTCTCTTAAAATAATTATCCCCTTGTAATAAGTTCATCTGGTATCCGTGGGCGTGGTTCCGACCATGTTTCTCCTTGATTCCGTTTCTCGTGCAAGTTTGAGCACTTGTCTTCTGCAGGGCAATACCCTAGTCCAACCTTTACCTTGAACTGTCGTCGAGTATTACCCCCTGGTATCTCGAGATTATCATGGAACTGCATAACTTCTTATGAGTTCTTCATCAAGTGCTACATTCTCACTGATTCCAATTTTTCACGGGCTCTGAGTTATTAATCACGCAAAGACACCGATAACTGAACCGAGTCCGCACTACGGTTCAACAACTCTTAGTAATCTTCCTTAAGTACGAGTTTGTACCCGATCACGCCATTCCTAGCATGTTTGGCTATATCATTATCTTGATGATTTTAACTGTGCTACCTGGTCCTTATTCCCGGAGCACCACTTTCGACGATGAGCTAAGCTTACCTCGATTTTCCTCGTCATATCATTTCACCTCGAACAACAAACTTGACCCCGAGTTTGTGTAGTATCTGTGGCTCCAATAATCTTTTGTTGCATCAGTCCTTTTGCTTGATGCAGTCACTGATCAATTGCTTCTTCATGGATCCCCTCGACAACAAAATGTCGTGATTTTCATCAACATTTTGACTCCTTCCAGGATATCAATGGAATTCTTGATGATAAGTGCCATCCTCGTTCCTTGGTAATTTGAGTTACCATCGACAACATCCTTACATTCCTTTCATCACAAACTTGATCATGTTATGGAGCTCCTTGCTAACCAGCTTATGTTATGTTCTACCTTGGAGTATTACCATCTTTTATGTCAAGAATGTCGTGAGAGTTTCACCACCTCTTAAGAAATTCTTGATACAGTGATGCTTCTCACCATCATCATTCTTCTCTTGGTCCCCGTGTTGAGTGAACTCTGTTATGAGAATTTAATATCTCTAGCAACCTTGTTACTTCAGAGTTAATGGACAATAATTCCAATGTAGTGTGCTGGTTGCTAAATTTCCATTCCGACATTGGTCGTGCAACCCATCCCATATTTCGGGTGCACCTTTCAACCAATGTTTAATTGGGTATGTTTTCCTCGAGCATACCTCATTATATCATTCGATCTAGCTAATGTTATCTCCTTGGTCACATAGTTGTGGAAATCCATCTTTTGGAAATCTCAATGGATTGTCGCTGAGTCAATCAGCCACCTCCTCATCCTCTCGTTGGTATACTGATGGACTCTTGTTTCGGAACTCGCTTCCATAGTTCGTTTCCCGAGAATCTTACAATGTCATCTCGTCAATTGGTGTTGCACCTTTTCTTCTCAGGCATCCTAAGTCTGAGGTATCCTGACACCAATCAGATCTGAATCTCGGTCAGATATGATGGTTGGAACATTTTCCAAGAGTCACAACATTGGTCTTTATATGGCCCGGTAAGGTGATGACATGCCTAGCACACCTGGCCGGAGGACCTATTGTTATAGTTTCCATCTTAGCAAGGTTAACCATTCTTCCATGAGGAAATTGTAAGACTTATTCTATAAGTGGTTCCTGATGAATCCTCTGTATATCCAAGTCCAACCTTTGCTTGAAGACCATGTCAATGCTATCTCGAAGCATGTCTGTGGTACTCCGATTTTCAAGAAGAACATTTGAAGCCCAATGCTAAATGTTTCTTGCTCAATTATCCAAACACCGCTGTATGGGTAATGTCATGAAGTTTCTCTCCCCTTACCTAAAGGGTTCTCTACATTATATATTGTCACAAATATCATGCTCTGCTTGTCCTTGGGAAGGATATACCCTTGAAATATGTGTTTTAACACATTTTCCTTTCCATTGTTCTGTTTAATCTGATAATCATATTTTCCTTTCCATTGGCTGGTTTAACCTTTCTGGTGATCTATATGATCTAAGCAGTAGTATTCTCCTGCTTAGGTAAACACCTCGGTGTACAATTCTGTCAGTAAGACCTTGTTACTATTGTCGATGATATTCCGGTAACCACCGATGGACAAGAACTTTGCCTATTGGTCCGCCTCGTTCAACGAGCAGGAAAATGGTTCTCTTCGTCCCTCGCCCTTGGTACCAACGTGTTGCCGACATAACTGACAGGGTACTCTCTGACATGCCTTGCTATCATGACCGTGCAAGATGTCACTGCTCCTATAAAAAAAACCACATGGTGGGCCCATAACCCACAGTTCCACAGGATCGAAACCTGACTCTCTTGTACACCCCCTGTTCCCAAGGTTATTTCTCACGTTTGGCTTCGTAAGTAATTCACGTGCCACCTTTCGTGAGATCATCAATTTTGGTATCAGACACAATACTTATTCCCGTTGCTCTGAACCCTTCAGGCATCGAACGATTGCCTGCCCGCTCGAAACTTCCCCACGATACCTCCTTACTTTGCTCTCGATATTGTCTTAAATTTCCATTCGAGAGTTACTTTCCGCCACCTTCCCCGATGTTATCAACTAGATAGTCAACCGTTCAGAGGTCTGTTATTCCGAAGTTACCCCTTGTCCTTCGTAAGTACGATGGAGTTCCCGAAGAAAGGACGACGACTTCATCATGATGCATTGGAATAAAGAATTGAAGACATCAACCAAAGGATTAACTTCTTCGAGAAGATCCGTTAGAATATCGTAACCAGAACTTTCCCCCTTACTACACTCTTAAATCTCGGGACGAGATTTCTTGTAGTGGAGGAGAATTGTGACGCCCGGATAATTAAGCTACCGTAACCCTCTCCTAATGATGCCATGTCACCGCTGTCACTGTAGTTAATCTCGCGATGGTTAAAAAAAAGATTCAAATTCAAATTTAAAATAAAGACAAACAACAAAAGTTTTCAAACTTTAAAACTAAAATGTTCGAGTTGTGCCAAATAATGCAAAGGTAATTGTGGTGAATAAACCCCACTTTTATAAAAGCTTTAAATACTCTAAAATGAATAAAACAGTAGCAAGACAATTAATGAAATGCCTTTTATAATTAATAAAATGTTAAACTATTCTATTTAGGGACTAAACATTTTATGGTAGTGGGTTTAGTGGTAGTACTAATTTAGGGGTCATTTTGTACTTTACAAAACTAAAATAAAACAGAAAAGAAATAAGATACAAAAAACAAAAGGAAACTAAAATACAAAAAAAGACAAAAGCCCCCTGGCCAACTGGCCAACGGCCTAGCCGGCCAGCCCACTGGCCCAACCGGCCCCTCACCCCTGCTTAACCCCCCACCGTGGCAAACCCTAGATCGATCCCCCATCTCTCCCTCATTCCCCACCTCGCGCCGCACGCACACACACGCACACATCGTGCCGGGGAGAGGAGCTCCCCGCACCCAATCCCCTTGCCAGCCGGCGTCGGCGCCGCCCTTCCCGGACTCCTCCTCGCCCCTCCTTTCCCTCGCGCGACGCCCGGCTGAAGCCGCGGCCTCGCCTCGTCGTCGACCCGACGCCGTTCGCCATCGCTGCCACCTCGCCCCCGTCGTCGATCTACCTCGTCGGACCACCCGAGCCCGCTGCCTGTCCCTACAGCATCGCTGTGAGCTCCGCCACCCCCCTGTGCCTTCCCGAGCTCGGATACGAGCTCCTGCATGTCCTCCCCCACCACCCGTAGCTCCGGCCACCGCCCGCATCGCCACCCTGATGCCCCCTCCGCCTTGACCTGCTGCCGAGCCGCACCGGCTCCGCCCAGCACTTCCACGGCTCGGCCCCCTCTCGCTGCCAAGCGAGGCCGCCGTCGCCTCAAGCCCCGCTCTCCATGGGCGACCTCCCCCCTCTCCGTCCACTGCGCTGCTCCGGCCTCCCCGCGCGGCTGCCCCCTGCTCCGGCGCCGTCCTCGCCCGGCCTTGCCACCGTGCCCACCCTGCACCACGGCTCGCCGCTCGCCCCGCCTCCGCCCGTCGTGCCCCTCCCTTTTGCCCCGACGTGGCGTCGCCGCTGCCAGGACGGCGCCGCGCCGACGTTTTCCCCCTCGCCGTGACCCCGACTGGCCACGTCCAGTTCGGGTGCCCGCGCCCGCAGCGCCCGCTTCCCCTGTGCCCGTTAAGGCCCTAGGCCACTGGACAACGGGGCCCAGCCCCAGAACATTTAATAAAAAAAGAATTAAAAAAATAATAAAAATAAAAATAATTAATT
The DNA here is from genome assembly GCF_018294505.1 of Triticum aestivum. Lineage (NCBI taxonomy): Eukaryota > Viridiplantae > Streptophyta > Magnoliopsida > Poales > Poaceae > Triticum > Triticum aestivum. The sequence goes on from NC_057799.1 coordinate 198,574,994, forward strand.
AATTAATAAAAATTAATAAATAAATAAAGAAAATAAAAATAAAAATAAAAATAAAAATAATTAATTAATTAAGTTAATTAATTAAGTTAATTAACCCTGTTTAGATTAATCTAATTAATTAGTTAATTTAATTAATAGTTAATTAATTAGTTAACCCTAATTACCCTGATCAGTCTATGACATGTGGGACCCACGTGTCAGATGACTGCTGACGTCAGCATGATGTCATGCTGATGTCATCTCAACACTGTTTCGGATAATGTATATATTAAATAATTAAATAAATTCTAGAAATTAATTTAAATCTTTTAAAATTCATATAAAATAAACCGTAGCTTGGATGAAAATACTTTCTACATGAAAGTTGCTCAGAACGACGAGACGAATCCGAATACGCAGTCCGTTCGTCCGCCACACATCCCTAGCATAGTGAACCTGCAACATTTCACCTCCGGTTCATCTGTCCGAAAACGTGAAACACCGGGGATATTTTCCCGGATGTTTCCCCCCCTTCGCCGGTATCACTTACTACCGCGTTAGGGCATACCTAGCACCGCGTTTTGCCTCCTTATGTTTTGTGATGCTTTGTTTGCTCCGTATTTACTGTTTCTTCCCCCTCTCCTTCTCCGGTAGACTACGAGACCGACGCTGCTGCTACCCAGTTCGACTACGGAGTTGACGACCCCTCCTTCTTGCCAGAGCAACCAGGCAAGCCCCCCCCTTGATCACCAGATATCGCCTATTCTTCTCTATACTGCTTGCATTAGAGTAGTGTAGCATGTTGCTGCTTTCCGTTAATCCTGTCCTGATGCATAGCCTGTCATTGTTGCTACAGTTGTTACCCTTACCTGCTATCCTACTGCTTAGTATAGGATGCTAGTGTTCCATCAGTGGCCCTACACTCTTGTCCGTCTGCCATGCTATACTACTGGGCCGTGATCATTTGGGAGGTGATCACGGGTATATACTATATACATTATATACATGACACATGTGGTGACTAAAGTCAGGTCGGCTCGAGGAGTACCCGCAAGTGATTCTGATGAGGGGGCTGAAAGGACAGGTGGCTCCATCCCGGTAGAGGTGGGCCTGGGTTCCTGACGGCCCCCGACTGTTACTTTGTGGCGGAGCGACAGGGCAGGTTGAGACCACCTAGGAGAGAGGTGGGCCTGGCCCTGGTCGGCGTTCGCGGATACTTAACACGCTTAACGAGATCTTGGTATTTGATCTGAGTCTGGCCATTTGGTCTATACGCACTAACCATCTACGCGGGAGTAGTTATGGGTATCCCGACGTCGTGGTATCAGCCGAAGCTCTTCTTGACGTCAGCGACTGAGTGGCGCACGCCGCATTGGACCGTAAGCTCGCGCTTGTATTAAGGGGGCTAGGTCTGCTTCCGGCCGCGTACGCAACGTGCAGGTGTGCATAGGGCGATGGGCCCAGACCCCTGCGCGCATAGGGTTTAGACCGGCGTGCTGACCTCTCTGTTGAGCCTAAGTGGGGCTGCGACGTGTTGATCTTCCGCGGCCGGGCATGACCCAGAAAAGTGTGTCCGGCCAAATGGGATCAAGCATGTTGGGTTATGTGGTGCACCCCTGCAGGGAAGTTTATCTATTCGAATAGCCGTGTCCCTCGGTAAAAGGACGACCCGGAGTTGTACCTTGACCTTATGACAACTAGAACTGGATACTTAATAAAACACACCCTTCCAAGTGCCAGATACAACCCGGTGATCGCTCTCTAACAGGGCGACGAGGAGGGGATCGCCGGGTAGGATTATGCTATACGATGCTACTTGGAGGACTTCAATCTACTCTCTTCTACATGCTGCAAGATGGAGGCTGCCAGAAGCGTAGTCTTCGACAGGACTAGCTATCCCCCCTTATTCTGGCATTCTGCAGTTCAGTCCACCGATATGACCCTTTACACATATACCCATGCATATGTAGTGTAGCTCCTTGCTTGCGAGTACTTTGGATGAGTACTCACGGTTGCTTTTCTCCCTCTTTTCCCCTTCCTATACCTGATTGTCGCAACCAGATGCTGGAGTCCAGGAGCTAGAGATCCCGAGGATGATTCTACATGGAGTTCGGCTTCGAGGAGTAGTTAGGAGGTCCCAGGCAGGAGGCCTTGCCTTTTCGATCGTTGCTACTTTTGTGCTAGCCTGCTTAAGGCAAACTTGTTTAACTTATGTCTATACTCAGATATTGTTGCTTCCGCTGACTCGTCTATGATCGAGCACTTGTATTCGAGCCCTCGAGGCCCCTGGCTTGTATTATGATGCTTGTATGAATTATTTATGTTGTAGAGTTGTGTTGTGATATCTTCCCGTGAGTCCCTGATCTTGATTGTACACATTTGCGTGCATGATTAGTGTACGGTCAAATCGGGGGCGTCACAACAACAACACTATTGGCTCTGTTGTGATGCTAGTAATGTGCATGATATGAGAAGTCAATTGTATATACAATTGAAATTGAAATCAACAGAGCTATTTGTAAGAGCAAACCTGTTAAAGAAACATGCGTAAACATACATGTTGTGCCATTGGATTTTCGATTAGACCCTTCAATTTATAAATAAGTTTGTATGAGTAAATACAGTGATACAAGAGCAAAGCAGTATGCACGATAGCAATGGAATCTTAAATGAGAACAGTTGTTCTTCAGGTTTAAGCACATGTTCTACATGAACAGAGTACAATAAGACGCAAGTATATAGTACTTAAAAATAAAAAATGAGCTCATAGACCTTACCACATTCTTGGTTCGGGACCAGTACAGAACAAGGCATTTCCAGTCATCGTCCAGTAAATGTGTCTCAGGAGAATGTAAGGGAATTTGACGAGTTTCTTTGCCAGTGAAGTACGTTTTCTTCAGGTAATTTCGATACTGCCACCAAGCATTCTTGAAGATAGCAGAGGTATTAGCACAGGTTACCTCATCCCGAGTTTCCAAATCGGTCCTTCTCTATAGAGAAAATGGGAAAATTTGCTGTATTATAACCATCATGGAGGTAGAATGTATGGGACAAAGCAAAGTAATTGCCATGAATAACATTACTTACACATAACTCCTGGACAAACACCTGCAACTGGCATTTTCCTTCATCTTCAGTATAATATTTCGATGATGGGAAGATACGCACATAGGATTTAACAACATCAAATGCGATAGATGCTAAACTACGAATGGCTGGTTGTGCTTCCTCCATAGGAATAGGTGTACTAACTGGTGGAGTTGGGGTTCGCCGTGGTAGTACTGGTGCTTTGGGCACTGAAGCTGCCTTACTAACTGCTCTTGTTTGGGAGCTTGTGGGTGGAGATGGTGCTATGTCAACAGGGACTGGGTTACTATCTGCTGGGGTTGGGGTTAGATTGGGTGAAGCTAGTTCTCTGTCCATCATAGTAGGGGTACAATCTGCGAGAATCTGGGTTATGTGTGGTAGGGCTAGTTCTCGTGCATGTACAACAGCTACCTCTTGAGCACTGCGTTGGTTTTCCCTTGAAGAGGAAAGGGTGATGCAGCAAAGTAGCGTAAGTATTTCCCTCAGTTTTTGAGAACCAAGGTATCAATCCAGTAGGAGGCCACGCACAAGTCCCTCACACCTACACAAACAAATAAATACTCGCAACCAACACAATAAAGGGGTTGTCAATCCCTTCATGGTCACTTACGAGAGTGAGATCTGATAGATATGATAAGATAATATTTTTGGTATTTTTATGATAAAGATGCAAAGTAAAGAAAGCAAAATAAAGACGGCGCCAGAAATAGCTAAGTGCTGAAAGATTAATATGATGGAAAATAGACCCGGGGGCCATAGGTTTCACTAGTGGCTTCTCTCACGAGCATAAGTATTACGGTGGGTGAACAAATTACTGTTGAGCAATTGATAGAATTGAGCATAGTTATGAGAATATCTAGGTATGATCATGTATATAGGCATCACGTCCGAGACAAGTAGACCGACTCCTTCTTGGATCTACTACTATTACTCCACACATCGACCGCTATCCAGCATGCATCTAGAGTATTACGTTCAAAAGAACAGAGTAACGCTTTAAGTAAGATGACATGATGTAGAGGGATAAACTCATGCAATATGATATAAACCCCATCTTGTTATCCTCGATGGCAACAATACAATACGTGCCTTGCTGCCCCTACTGTCACTGGGAAAGGACACCGCAAGATTGAACCCAAAGCTAAGCACTTCTCCCATTGCAAGAAAGATCAATCTAGTAGGCCAAACCAAACTGAGAATTCGAAGAGACTTGCAAAGATAACCAATCATACATAAAAGAATTCAGAGAAGATTCAAATATTGTTCATAGATAAACTTGATCATAAACCCACAATTCATCGGTCTCAACAAACACACCGCAAAAGAAGATTACATCGAATAGATCTCCACAAGAGAGGGGGAGAACATTGTATTGAGATCCAAAAAGAGAGAAGAAGCCATCTAGCTAATAACTATGGACCCGAAGGTCTGAGGTAAACTACTCACACATCATTGGAGAGGCTATGGTGTTGATGTAGAAGCCCTCCGTGATCGATGCCTCTCCGGCGGAGCTCCGGAAAAGGCCCCAAGATGGGATCTCACGGGTACAGAAGGTTGCGGCGGTGGAATTAGGTTTTTGGCTCCGTATCTGGTAGTTTGGGGGTACGTAGGTATATATAGGAGGAAGAAGTACGCCGGTGGAGCAACATGGGCCCCACGAGGGTGGAGGGCGCGCCCCCTGCCTCGTGCCTTCCTGGTTGATGTCTTGACGTAGGGTCCAAGTCCTCTGGATCACGTTCGCTCCGAAAATCACGTTCCCGAAGGTTTCATTCCGTTTGGACTTCGTTTGATATTCTTTTTCTACGAAACTCCGAAATAGGCAAAAAACAACAATTCTGGGCTGGGCCTCCGGTTAATAGGTTAGTCCCAAAAATAATATAGAAGTGTATAATAAAGCCCAATAATGTCCAAAACAGAATATAATATAGCATGGAGCAATCAAAAATTATAGATACGTTGGAGACGTATCAAGCATCCCCAAGCTTAATTCCTGCTCGTCCTCAAGTAGGTAAATGATAAAAACAGAATTTTTGATGTGGAATGCTACTTGGCATAATTTCAATGTAATTCTCTTAATTGTGGTATGAATATTCAGATCTGAAAGATTCAAGATAAAGGTTTAATATTGACATAAAAGTAATAATACTTCAAGCATACTAACTAAGCAATTATGTCTTCTCAAAATAACATGGCCAAAGAAAGTTATCCCTACAAAATCATATAGTCTGGCTATGCTCTATCTTCACCACATAAAATATTTAAATCATGCACAACCCCGATGACAAGCCAAGCAATTGTTTCATACTTTTGGTGTTCTCAAACTTTTTCAATCTTCACGCAATACATGAGCGTGAGCCATGGATATAGCACTATATGAGGAATAGAATGGTGGTTGTGGAGAAGACAAAAAGGGAGAAGATAGTCTCACATCAACTAGCCGTATCAACGGGCTATGGAGATGCCCATCAATAGATATCAATGTGAGTGAGTAGGGATTGCCATGCAACGGATGCACTAGAGCTATAGGTATATGAAAGCTCAACAAAAGAAACTAAGTGGGTGTGCATCCAACTCGCTTGCTCACGAAGACCTAGGGCATTTTGAGGAAGCCCATCATTGGAATATACAAGCCAAGTTCTATAATGAAAAATTCCCACTAGTATATGAAAGTGATATCATAGGAGACTCTCTATCATGAAGATCATGGGGATACTTTGAAGCACAAGTGTGGTAAAAGGATAGTAACATTGTCCCTTCTCTCTTTTTCTCTCATTTTTTTATTTGGGCCTTTTCTCTTTTTATTTTTATTTTTATGGCCTCTTTCTTTCTCTTTTTTTTCATCTTGAGTCTCATCCCGACTTGTGGGGGAATCATAGTCTCCATCATCCTTTCCTCACTTGGGACAATGCTCTAAAAATGATGATCATCACACTTTTATTTACTTACAACTCGACAATTACAATTCAATACTTAGAACAAAATATGACTCTATGTGAATGCCTCTGGCGGTGTACCGGGATATGCAATGAATCAAGAGTGATATGTATGAAGAATTATGAACGGTGGCTTTGCCACAAATATGATGTCAACTACATGATCATGCAAAGCAATATGACAATGATGGAGCGTGTCATAGTAAACGGAACGGTGCTAAGTTGCATGGCAATATATCTCGGAATGGCTATGGAAATGCCATGATAGGTAGGTATGGTGGCTGTTTTGAGGAAAGTATATGGTGGGTGTATGATACCGGCAAAAAGTGTGCGGTATTAGAGAGGCTAGCAATGGTGGAAGGAAGAGAGTGCGTATAATCCATGGACTCAACATTAGTCATAAAGAACTCATATACTTATTGCAAACATCTAAAAGTTATCAAAGCAAAGTATTACGCGCATGCTCCTAGGGGGATAAATTGGTAGGAAAAGACCATCGCTCGTCCCAGACCACCACTCATAAGGAAGACAATCAATAAATAAATTATGCTCTGACTTCATCACATAACGGCTCACCATAGGTGCATGCTACGGGAATCACAAACTTTAACACAAGTATTCCTCAAATTCACAACTACTCAACTAGCATGACTCTAATATCACCATCTTCATATCTCAAAACAATTATCAAGCATCAAACTTCTCATAGTATTCAACACAGTCATAAAATTATTATTTTTTAATTGGATGCCTATTATATTTAAAGCAAATTATCACGCTGTTTTGTAGAACTCTCAAAATAATATAAGTGAAGCACGAGAGAACATTAGTTTCTATAAAACAAATCCACCACCATGCTCTAAAAGATATAAGTGAAGCACTAGAGCAAAAACTATATAGCTCAAAAGATATAAGTGAAGCACATAGAGTATTCTAATAAATTCCGAATCATGTGTGTCTCTCTCAAAAGGTGTGTACAGCAATGATGATTGTGGCAAACTAACAAATAAATACTCGAATAATACAAGATGCTCCAAGCAAAACACATATCATGTGGTGAATAAAAATATAGCTCCAAGTAAAGTTACCGATGGAAGTAGACGAAAGAGGGGATGCCTTCCGGGGCATCCCCAAGCTTTGGCTTTTAGGTGTCCTTAGATTATCTTGGGGTGCCATGGGCATCCCCAAGCTTAGGCTCTTGCCACTCCTTGTTCCATAATCCATCAAATCTTTTACCCAAAACTTGAAAACTTCACAACACAAAACTTAACAAAAAATCTCGTGAGCTCCGTTAGCGAAAGAAAACAAAACACCACTTCAAGGTACTGTAATGAACTCATTCTTTATTTATATTGGTGTTAAACCTACTGTATTCCAACTTCTCTATGGTTTATAAACTATTTTATTAGCCATAGGTTCATCAAAATAAGCAAACAACACACGAAAAACAGAATCTGTCAAAAACAGAACAGTCTGTAGTAATATGTAACTAACGCAAACTTCTGGAACTCCAAAAATTCAGAAAAAAGGACGACCTAGATAATTTGTTTATTGATCAGCAGGAATTGGAATCAATATTTTATCACGTTCTGGTGATTTTTAACAATTGTTTTCGTGAACAGAAAGTTTCTGGAATTTCCAGGAAGATCGAATAACTATCATCCAAGAAGATCCTATAGGTTAAACTTGGCACAAACACTAATTAAAACTTAAAAACACATCTAACCAGAGGCTAGATCAAATATTTATTCCTAAACAGAAGCAAAAAGTAAAAAACTAAAATAAAATTGGGTTGCCTCCCAACAAGCGCTATCGTTTAACGCCCCTAGCTAGGCATAATAGCAAGGATAGATCTAGGTATTGCCATCTTTGGTAGGCAATCCATAAGTGGCTCTCATAATAGATTCATAAGGTAATTTTATTTTCTTTCAAGGGAAGTGTTCCATTCCTTTCCTTCACGGAAATTGGAATCTAATATTCCCTTCCTTCATATCAATAATTGCACCAATCGTTCTAAGGAAAGGTCTACCAAGAATAATAGGACATGAAGGATTGCAATCTATATCAAGAAGAATAAAATCTACGGGCACATTGTTCCTATTTGCAACAATAAGAACATCATTAATTCTTCCCATAGGTTTCTTAATGGTGGAATCCGCAAGGTGTAAGTTTAAAGAACAATCATCAAATTCACGGAATCCTAGCAAATTGCACAAAGTTTTCGGGATCGTGGAAACACTAGCACCCAAATCACACAAAGCATAGCATTCATGATCTTTAATTTTAATTTTAATAGTAGGTTCCCACTCATCATAAAGTTTTCTAGGGATAGAAACTTCCGACTCAAGTTTTTCTTCATAAGATTGCATCAAAGCATCAACGATATGTTTAGTAAAAGCTTTATGTTGACTATAAGCATGTGGAGAATTTAGCACGGATTACAACAAGGAAATACAATCTATCAAAGAGCAATTATCATAATTAAATTCCTTGAAATCCAAAATAGTGAGTTCATTAATATCTAGAGTTTTGATCTCTTCAATCCCACTTTTTGCATTAAGATCTAAAAACTCCGAATTTTTGGAACGCCTTCTAGGTAGAGGTGAATCATATTCTGTCCCATCATTATCAAGATTCATATTGCTAAACAAAGATTTAATAGGGGACACATCAATAACTTTTAGATCTTCATCTTTATTTTCCCAAAAAAATTCCGGCTTAGCTGCCATCTTATTAACTAAGGTGGCCTGCTTATCCGAAACTTCAGCTATTAACTTCTCAAGATGAGCAATCTGAGATTTAAAACCATCAAATTCTTTAGACATATCATCGAGCTCTTTATTCATATAACCCATAAAGCTTTTTTGTTCCTTAAGCTCGTTTCTAAAGAAATTATTATGCTCAAATTGTAAGACCATAAAACTCCTGACGTTGCTTTCGATCTCTTCTAACCTTTTAAGGTGAAGATCACCAAATCTAGGTAGAGTCATCGTGACAAGCAAGCGATCCAACACACGAGTAAACAAGAAGCAAGCGGAAAAGAGAGGGCGAATAAAACGGCAAGGGTGAAGTGAGGGAGAGGAAAACGAGAGGCAAATGGCAAATAATGTAATGCGGGAGATAAGGGTTTGTGATGGGTACTTGGTATGTTGACTTTTGCGTAGACTCCCCGGCAATGGCGCCAGAAATGGCTTGTTGACGGGACATCAAATCTTGACTTGACTTTGCTTAAGCCTCCCCAGCAACGGCGCCAGAAATCCTTCTTGCTACCTCTTGAGCACTGCGTTGGTTTTCCCTTGAAGAGGAAAGGGTGATGCAGCAAAGTAGCGTAAGTATTTCCCTCAGTTTTTGAGAACCAAGGTATCAATCCAGTAGGATGCGACGCACAAGTCCCTCGCACCTACACAAAAAAATAAATCCTCGCAACCAACGCAATAAAGGGGTTGTCAATCCCTTCACGGTTACTTACGAGAGTGAGATCTGATAGATATGATAAGATAATATTTTTGGAATTTTTATGATAAAGATGCAAAGTAAAGAAAGCAAAATAAAGACGGCGCCAGAAATAGCTAAGTGCTGAAAGATTAATATGATGGAAAATAGACCCGGGGGCCATAGGTTTCACTAGTGGCTTCTCTCATGAGCATAAGTATTACGGTGGGTGAACAAATTATTGTTGAGCAATTGATAGAATTGAGCATAGTTATGAGAATATCTAGGTATGATCATGTATATAGGCATCACGTCTGAGACAAGTAGACCGACTCCTGCCTGCATCTACTACTATTACTCCACACATCGACCGCTATCCAGCATGCATCTAGAGTATTAAGTTCAAAAGAACAGAGTAACGCTTTAAGTAAGATGACATGATGTAGAGGGATAAACTCATGCAATATGATATAAACCCCATCTTGTTATCCTCGATGGCAACAATACAATACGTGCCTTGCTGCCCCTACTGTCACTGGGAAAGGACACCGCAAGATTGAACCCAAAGCTAAGCACTTCTCCCATTGCAAGAAAGATCAATCTAGTAGGCCAAACCAAACTGATAATTCGAAGAGACTTGCAAAGATAACCAATCATACATAAAAGAATTCAGAGAAGATTCAAATATTGTTCATAGATAAACTTGATCATAAACCCACAATTCATCGGTCTCAAAAAACACACCGCAAAAGAAGATTACATCGAATAGATCTCCACAAGAGAGGGGGAGAACATTGTATTGAGATCCAAAAAGAGAGAAGAAGCCATCTAGCTAATAACTATGGACCCGAAGGTTTGAGGTAAACTACTCACACATCATTGGAGAGGCTATGGTGTTGATGTAGAAGCCCTCCGTGATCGATGCCCCTCCGGCGGAGCTCCGGAAAAGGCCCCAAGATGGGATCTCACGGGTACAGAAGGTTGCGGCGGTGGAATTAGGTTATTGGCTCCGTATCTGGTAGTTTGGGGGTACGTAGGTATATATAGGAGGAAGAAGTACGTCGGTGGAGCAACATGGGGCCTGTCGGTGTCAAAACCGGCGGATCTCGGGTAGGGGGTCCCGAACTGTGTGTCTAAGGTGGATGGTAACAGGAGGCGGGGGACGCAATGTTTACCCAAGTTCGGGTCCTCTCGATGGAGGTAATACCCTACTTCCTGCTTGATTGATCTTGATGATATGAGTATTACAAGAGTTGATCTACCACGAGATCGTAGAAGCTAAACCCTAGAAGCTATCCTATGGTATGATTGTTGTTGTCCTACGGACTAAGCCCTCCGGTTTATATAGACACCGGAGGGGGCTAGGGTTACACAGAGTCGGTTACAAGGGAGGAGATCTACATATCCGTATTGCCAAGCTTGCCTTCCACGCCAAGGAGAGTCCCATCCGGACATGGGATGAAGTCTTCAATCTTGTATCTTCATAGTCCAACAGTCCGGCCAAAGGATATAGTCCGGCTGTCCGAGGACCCCCTAATCCAGGACTCCCTCAGTAGCCCCTGAACCAGGCTTCAATGACGATGAGTCCGGTGCGTAGATTGTCTTCGGCATTGCAAGGCGGGTTCTTCCTCCGAATACTCCGTAGAAGATTTCGAACACAAGGATAGTGTCCGGCTCTCCAAAACAAATTCCACATACCACCGCAGTGAGAATAATATTTCCACAAATCTAATCTGCTGACGCATTTTGCAGCATGACATTACACCACGACCCGGTCATTATTCGAACCGTTTTTCACAACCAGCCACTACACATATCGCGAGGTGCTTTCCTTGGCATGTCTTGTCAAAGCAGAGATTGTGTCCCCTTATCACGGGATTCTCATCAATACGGGTGTGGGTAACCCAACCGCGCCATCAATTATGGCGCTTGGGGAATAAGCGAGTTTTACTAGGCAGGTGGGGAGGCGTATAGTTTCCTCCACCCCTATAAAGGGACAAGGATTCCTCTTTTTACCCACGCCTTCTTCCTCCTTGCTCATCCATTCTTGCGCACTCGAGCTCCAGCACCCAAGTTCACGTTTTTCCCCTCAAACCACTCCAAGCATGTTCGGAGCGGGAGGCAAGTGGATGGTCTCCTCCGTCACGGAGGAGAACATCACAAAGCTACGGGGAGCCGGATATCTGGCCGCGGGCATCACACACCGGCTGCCAGATGTGGGGCAGATCATCCCTACGCCCGAACCCCATGAGAGGGTGGTTTTCCTTACCCACTTTGTCCGCTGGCTGGGATTTCCCCTCCACCCGTTTGTCCGCGGGCTCATGCTCTACTACGGGCTGGATTTTCACGATCTGGCCCCCAATTTCATCCTCAACATCTCGGCGTTTATCGTCGTGTGCGAGGCCTTCCTCCGCATCAGGCCCCACTTCGGCCTGTGGCTGAAGACCTTCAATGTTAAACCGAAGGTGGTGGTCGGCTAGCAAGCGGAGTGCGGAGGCGCCATGGTGGGCAAAATTCCTAATGTCACCTGGCTCGAAGGCTCCTATGTGGAGACCATAAAGGGGTGGCAATCGGGGTGGTTCTACATCACCGAGCCGCGCGACACCAACTAGGTGGCGGCCCCCGAATTCCGATCCGGAATCCCCACGAGGCTCACCTCCTGGAAAGAGAAGGGCATGTCCTAGGGTTCATCGGTGGAGCTGACCGGACTCCAAAAATGCATCAGAAACATGATGAGCAAGAAAATCAAGCTTGTCAACGTGGTCCAGGTCATGCTCTTCCGCCGGATCCTCCCGTGTCAACGACGGGCATTCAATTTGTGGGAGTTCGACCCAGCCGAGCACCAGACGCTGCGATAGCTCTTCGACACGATGCACAAGGATGTCTGGAAGGTGCTGTTCAAGGGCGCCGAGGTACCTCCTCCCCTTACCGAGGACCGCGGACTCAGCGCAAAGCGCCATGCCAATCCGGTAAGTTTTTTATATCCCACAGGATGTTTATTTTCCCCAGTTTAATCATGTGCGGGATCTAAGCCTCCATGCCATTAACAGGACTGGGTAGAGACAGCGGAGCAGATCGATTGCCCAGCCCCCCTGCCTGAGGATCCAGCAGATGCTCTCCTAACGGAGATGCTGGTTCTGGGGCCTTACGAGGTGCCGGTGAAGAAGGCCAAGAAGAAGACCACGGGGACCCGGAAGGGTCTCCGGCGCAAGGTTATATCGGACTCATCGTCCGAAAGCTCCGAGGCGCACTCCTCCCATGAAAACGAGGAGGAGGAAGAGGAAAGTTCTCCCCGCAGCTGGGGGAGACAAGAAAAGGAAGGCCGCCCAATCTGGGGAGGCCGAACGGTCCAAGAAGGGCCGGACTGCTCCACGACGGCCGCCTACAGCGACGACGAGTGGTTTCCCAGGGACAAGCCCCTGGCGAAGTCGTAAGTATCCGGATACCATAGCAATTCATGGTATGTTTTTATTGCACCGCTTCTCATCACGCCGAACATGATTATGCAGTCCGTCCCGAGCCCATATCGACGTATCTTCGTCGGATGGTTCTTTGGACCCGTCGGATATGAATAGCGATTCACTTCGCGACCGCCTCCACCCCTCGCCCTACGAACAATGTCGAGGTGTTGTCTCAAAGGGCACCGAGCCGAGGGGAGGTAATCCTGGAGGCGCCTCGAGGCGACATTCCGGACCCTGGGCGCAAAGGGAGCAAGACTCCCATGGGCTCCGAATTCGGCCTCCAGCCGAACACTGCGCCGGAACCTCCAGTGGTTCCGGACTCTGTCAGGCGACCCCCCGTTAAGAGGGCAAGCCGCCCGTGCCGGTGGCCTCTGTCCATCCAGAGGCACCGGACAACTTGCTGGAAGCGCTTCGCGGCGCTTCCATCGACGAAGAGCACCGCACTATCATGAGTGCGGTGATCGAGAAGGTTCAGTCCGCCAAAAGTGGACTAACTGAAGCTTGTGCCAGCCTCCTAACAGGCTTTTAGGTAAGTAATCGAATTATAGGAAATATTACCGCATAGACAGTAGCCCCTGATGCTCTGTTTGGTGTTCGCGAAGAAAGGCCGAATAGAGGATCAAATAATGACTCAGGAGTCTAATCAGAATATGTCTATGTGCATATGCAGGCTTCACTGCTGGCCGTTGCTGCACGTACTGCGGAGGTCGTTGCACTGAAGCAGGACCTTGAGCGGTCCAAGGAAGAGCTCGGCCTTACCAAGAGGCAGCTCGAAGAGAACAAAGGTAAGCGATACCCTGTCTATATATTAAAAAGAAATTTGGTTGTAAAATAATAGGATCATCATGAATTTGCCAGGGGCCACGGCCGAAGTGGGCGCTGTCCGAGGCCGAAGACAAAGCGGCCAAGGAGCGCATCGAGCGAGAAAAGCAAGAAGCCCGGGTAGGCGAGGTGCAGCAAGAGCTCCAGGCTCTCGCCAAAAAACACGAGTCCTTGGAGCTTGACTCTAAGACGCGAGAGTCCGAGCTTGCGAAGGTCCTCGAAAGCGCACAAAATGCCAAGGCTAAAGCCCACAAGGCCCTCCAGGAGATTGAGGTAGTTAAGAAGATAGCAGCGGGTAAGGCATTCATTATGCAAAGCAAGCATGTGAAGGAAACTTTCCTTTTACTTACCCGAGTTCGGAGCTCTCCAGGAGCGTTCGCAGATCTTCCCCGCAGTGTGTTGGATGCCGCAGAGTTTTATCGGGCTGAGGAGGAGAGCTCGACGGAGAAGTTGTTCTGGTCTCAGTATACTAGGACCGAACACCCAATGCCCTTGAGAGACCAGCTGAAGCAACTGGTCGAGCTCCACAAGGCGGCCGAACAGGCCATGAAGGGTCTTGTAGTCCGGATGTGGCCTGGCGATCCCCTGCCTGATAGCTACTTCGGTCTGGTGAGGCGGCTTGTGAATGCCTGCCCACGACTTGAAGTCATAAAGCGGTCCGTCTGCATCGAGGGTGCGCGCAGGGATTTTTTCCCGGGCGAAGGTGCACTGGGCGAAGCTGGACGCTGTAAAGCTGGTGAAGGAGGGGCCGCCGGAAGGCAGGGAGCATCCCCACCCCGAAATGTATTATGACAGTGTCCTGAAGGGTTCCCGCCTTGTGGCGGAGGAATGTGCTAAAGATGTAATATTTGAATGAACGTACTCATGTGATCCTGTAATGTGAAACGAGTTCATTTACGCTATGCAACGCTTGTTAATTTAAAATATTACCTTCTGTGCGGCCGTTTATAAAATCTGAGAGTTGGCCAGTCGTCGGCTTCTGCCCCCATGTAACTAGTACTGAGGTGTTCGGGATAAACCTGAGCACTCTTTATCCCAATTTTGGGTCCTTCGAGGGAGGTGTTCAGCACAACGAACCAGGCAATCGGACTATAAGGCTTTATCACTCTCACTTAGCCGTAGAAGTCTACAATTTTAAATTTTGGCGAAGCCCCTAGTATTCGGAAGGCCGAATTTGGGGCGCTATATACGCCTAAGTCGGGCAAGGCCGACTCCTCGCCCGAAGTGAAAAAAGTCTTTAAGGACTTGAGACCTCTCGAACAGCGACCAGCTCTCGCCTTATCATGACAGTCAGTTTTCGGCTTTCTCTACTGAGGTGCTCGTCCGAAAGAACCGGGACACAATCGCAGTAGTTCTCCCAGCGCTACCTTAGCCGATATTACGGAACGTAAGGTACCAAAGCATGGGAGCCGGGCAAACCCAACTATTGACCCAAGACATGATTTGGAGCTGATGCATATAATGCTATAAGTTCGGTGTGCTGCACTGTCGAAAGTGTTCGGACTTCTCATGCCGTATTATGGGGTATACTGAAGCCCCTAGCATATTGGTCGTACCAGAATGTACGGGTGCAAGTTGTCGTAAATAAACAGACAAGAAAAAGGAAGGGTAATGCAATAATAGACTAATGTATGCATTGTTCTTTAAATAATACGTCGAAGCGTAATGATACAAGTAGTGCAATAAGCAAAAAATAGGACTATTTGACATGTCCTGTCCAAGGGTAAGCTGCGTATGGGTATTAAAAATGGGTACTTCGATTGTTATCAGAGACCACCTGGGGATTCCCTTGTACGTCTTAGCTTCTTTCCTCCTTGGGTGTTCCTTCCCGTAATGTGTCCAGCTATCAGACTACCGGAAAGGGCTTTCAGAGAGTAAGGTCCTGAAAGAGAGGAAATGATAAAGGTATACAGCCCCTGGGGCGGTTGAGCCGCGTTGTGGGATGCCCTGGTCGTGCCCCCGCCTATGCCCATGGTATTTTTAGTGCGTAATTATGTACGCGCGGCACAGATTTCGTCGCTTGACTGGGACTAGGACGGGGGCCGAATTGCTAGGCAAGCTCTGAACGTGCCAGGCGGTCCTGTTGTAGGTTACTCCGGACTCGCTTGAAGGTGTTCGGGGGCTTTATCGCCGAATTGGCGGTTTGCCTTGAAAGGCTGCTTTGTGCCTCAGCTGCGAGGGCCACAGCGTGCTCCTCCGTGCGGAGCGAGCGTTCTGTGTTTCCATTGACTGTTATAACCCCACGAGGTCCTGGCATTTTCAGCTTGAGGTATGCATAATGTGGTACCGCATTGAATCTGGCAAATGCGGTTCGCCCGAGCAGTGCGTGATAGCCACTGCGGAACGGGACGATATCAAAGATTAACTCCTCGCTTCGGAAGTTGTCCGGAGATCCGAAGACTACTTCCAGTGTGATTGAGCCCGTGCAATGGGCCTCTACACCTGGGATGACACCTTTAAAGGTGGGTTTAGTGGGTTTGATCCTCGAGGGGTCTATACCCATTTTGCGCACTGTATCCTGATAGAGCAGGTTCAGGCTGCTGCCGCCGTCCATAAGGACTCGGGTGAGGTGAAATCCGTCGATGATGGGGTCAAGGACCAATGCGGCAGGTCCGCCATGACGGATACTATTGGGGTGGTCCCTGCGATCGAAGGTGATCGGACAAGAGGACCATGGGTTGAACTTTGGGGCGACTGGCTCCATCGCATAGACGTCCCTTAGTGCACGTTTCCGTTCCCTCTTGGGAATGTGGGTTGCGTATATCATGTTCACCGTTTTCACTTGTGGAGGGCACCTCTTCTGTCCTCCTGTGTTCGGCGGCCGGGGCTCCTCCTCGTCATCGCTATGCAGCCCCTTGTCCCTGTTTTCGGCATTCAACTTGCCGGCCTGCTTGAACACCCAACATTCTATGTTGGTGTGATTGGCTGGCTTATCGGGGGTGCCGTGAATTTGACACGAGCGATCGAGTATGCGGTCCAAACTGGACGGGCCCGGATTGCTTCTTTTGAACGGCTTCTTCCGCTGACCAGATTTAGAGCCGCCGAATCTGGCATTAACTGTCGTGTCTTCGGCGTTGTCGCCGTTGTTGCGGCGCTTGTGTCTGTTACGACGTGGTCTGCCGTTAGTATCCTTTGTATCTGAAGTGCCATGACTTCTTGATGTGTTGTTGCTGCGAGCCAGCCAGCTGTCTTCGCCCGTGCAAAAGCGGGTCATGAGCGTCGTGAGGGCTGCCATAGACTTCGGTTTCTCCTGGGCGAGGTGCCGGGCGAGCCACTCGTCACGGATGTTATGCTTAAATGCCGCTAAGGCCTCTGCATCCGGACAGTCGACAATTTGGTTTTTCTTAGTTAAGAACCGGGTCCAGAATTGCCTGGCCGATTCCCCTGGCTGCTGAGTTATATGGCTCAAGTCATCAGCATCCAGTGGTCGCACATAAGTGCCCTGGAAGTTGTCAAGGAATGCATCTTCCAAATCCTCCCAACTGCCAACAGAGTCTGTTGGCAAGCTATTCAGCCAATGCCAAGCTATTTCTTCGTCGTCCACATCCCATTCTAGCCGGACATAGTTCGGCCAAGGGTCTCCCGACAGGGAGAGAGACTTCAACGAGTTTAGTACGTCGCCAAAAGGCGAGTGCTGAAAGATATCCGTGGAGGTAAACTCCATGATCGGTGCCCAATCGGATTCGATAGGCACGGACGCAGGCGGCTCGGAGCCCGTGGCTGGGGACGAATCCAATGGTTCGGCAACACAGCTCTCGTAAGGGGTGAAGTCAGTATTCGGCTCTATCGCCACTGAGAGTGCGGCCTCCATGGCGGGGTCTATCCACCCGTCCTCGGATGGCACAATTTGTTCCGGATTGAGGGCTAGAGTAGTTGCAGGTGTGATCTTCCGAACACTGTCCGACGGCAGAGTTACGTCATGCTCGTCGTGATTGTGCGGCGCACCCGACATGGGTTCGAATCCGTCGAAGATCAAGTCTCCGCGGATGTCAGCAGTATAGTTCAAGTTTCCGAACCTGACCTGATGGCCAGGGGCGTAGCTCTCGATCTGCTCCAGATGGCCAAGCGAGTTGGCCCGCAGTGCGAAGCCGCCGAATATGAAGATCTATCCAGGGAGGAAAACCTCACCCTGGATCGCATCGTTGCCGATGATCGAAGGAGCCATCAAGCCTTACGGTGACGACACAGTGTAACTCTCAATGAAAGCACCAATGTCGGTGTCAAAACCGGCGGATCTCGGGTAGGGGGTCCCGAACTGTGCGTCTAAGGTGGATGGTAACAGGAGGCGGGGGACACAATGTTTACCCAGGTTCGGGCCCTCTCGATGGAGGTAATACCCTACTTCCTGCTTGATTGGTCTTGATGATATGAGTATTACAAGAGTTGATCTACCACGAGATCGTAGAGGCTAAACCCTAGAAGCTAGCCTATGGTATGATTGTTGTTGTCCTACGGACTAAGCCCTCCGGTTTATATAGACACCGGAGGGGGCTAGGGTTACACAGAGTCGGTTACAAGGGAGGAGATCTACATATCCGTATTGCCAAGCTTGCCTTCCACGCCAAGGAGAGTCCCATCCGGACACGGGACGAAGTCTTCAATCTTGTATCTTCATAGTCCAACAGTCCGGCCAAAGGATATAGTCCGGCTGTCCGAGGACCCCCTAATCCAGGACTCCCTCAGGGCCCACGAGGGTGGAGGGCGCACCCAGGGGGGTAGGCGCCCCCCCTACCTCGCGCCTTCCTGGTTGATGTCTTGACGTAGGGTCCAAGTCCTCTGGATCACGTTCCCGAAGGTTTCATTCCGTTTGGACCCCGTTTGATATTCTTTTTCTGCGAAACTCTGAAATAGGCAAAAAACAGCAATTCTGGGCTGGGCCTCCGGTTAATAGGTTAGTCCCAAAAATAATATAAAAGTGTATAATAAAGCCCAATAATGTCCAAAACAGAATATAATATAGCATGGAGCAATCAAAAATTATAGATACGTTGGAGACGTATGAACAACCGGGGTGCTATCTCCACCAAGAGGTAGCACTATTTTATTTGAAAACTGTGTTTTACTCCGCTAGATACTACCATCACCCGCTCCAATTCAAATGGCTGATAAACAGGAAACATAGTTGAATGTACAGACATTGTATGAGAGACAGATGCAATAGATAGTGTGGAAAAAAGAGGGCATGAAATAGTTGACATGTATATTATTTAACTAAAAAGGATAGCATGACATAATTTCACATATATGATGTCTACCTAAACTGGATAGCATAGCATGACATAATTCAAAGATATGATGACTAACTAAACAGGATGGCATGAGATAATTATATGATGTCTTTAGTAAACAGGTTTGCATGACATTCACATACATGTTATCTAAGTAATCATGATCGCATGATTTAATTCACAATGATTTATATGCGAAGCAGAGGGCATTCGCATATATGATGTCTGAACTAAGAACATGGTGTTGAATATTGTGTATATGATGTCTAAACTATGCAATGCAGGACACCATATGCATGATATCAGCAGTATAACCGTGCCAAGTTAGAGCATACACCTCAGTGGGGGAATAGGACTAGTCATCTGTCTCTGAATCCATCTCTAAGGAGCTATCGGGACCCAGCAAGAGATCTGCTTCGACAGGTAGCATTGTCTGCTCTGAAGACCTTGTTTTCACTCCATATTTTTCCATCATCCACTCAAAAGGCTGATTCACAGGAAGAGTAGTTTAATGTACAAACATTGTTGACAAATGGAAATGTAATGAAGAAAAGGATGGGCAAGATATCATTCAAATATATGATGCCTGGTTAAACAGGATGGCATTGCATATTTCACATATATTATGGCTGGCTAAAAGAGATGAGACTGCATAATTCCCATATATGATATAGAAACTAAATAGGTGGCATTACAGAACATGTCTAAACTAAGCAGATGACATATATAATGTCGAAAGTAGGCACTGCAAGGCAACATATGCATGATATGACTAACATCATCATGCCAAGTTAGAGCAAACACCTTGAGGGGTAAATAGCAGTGGTCAGCTACGTCTGAATCCGCCTTAGAACAGATATCTTCCTCTGGATTACAATCTGGAGAGGGAGGGAGGGTTTGCCATTGAACCCACCATGGAGCGATGTCTGCATGAAGTTGTATTGCCGTGCAAAACTCTTCTCTTTTTCTCTACATGTTCAGCATGACTGTGTACAATATCTGACATGCATACGAAAAAATATAGTGAGATTATGTAAGGAGAGCATGCATAAATCTAGAGTGATGGTAAAAACCAGTGGATGGATCCAAAAATAATGATAGCAAGCTGATGATAGCTTTAATTTAATAAAAAGACAGATGATGATTGCTTTACTATTTAATTCCCACCCAAGATGAACAACATAGGCAGAGATACTATTCATTGCTGCCTTGATATGTGCCAGATAATAGACAGAGATACTATTCATTGCTGCCTCAATATGTGCCCCACAACTAATTTTAAAACTCAAGTTTGAACATTAATTTGGACCTGACTTGGAGTCTAAGAGGTGAACATGATGATAAAGTAGTAGGTAATATTAAGCAATGCATAACATAAGTAGAAACAAAAGAGTGCGACCTCTCTTGTGGACCCGTGTACTCCTCATGTTCATCTGCTGGTGGGTGCCGGCGGCAGGGAAGGAGATCTGAGGCGGCGAAAGAAGGTCAGGAGTCGTGATGTCTAGTTTGGTGGATGCTTCTGTCGATGGAGCAGCTCAGGTGAGGTGGACGACATCGCGACAGGAGCAAGACAAACCACACAAAGTTTTCTTCGACACCTACCTGTAACTGAAGTAATTTTGTAAGGGCTCCTTTGGCTTGCAGGATTCTAAAAACGCAGGGATAGGAAAAACACCGGAATAGGATAGGAATGCACGTGGGAAACAGAGCATTTGTAAACACAGGATTTCTGTCAACTTGGGTGTTTGGTTCACAAGAATTGGAAGAGCAGAGTAATGCAAAGAAACATGGCAAATTAAAGTGAAACCATACGAAAGCGTGTACAGTTAGAATGTTATTCTGCCACTAATGCACTTGGTCTTGTTTTCATGCATAGGATTTTGAAAAGTTGGTCCAGGTGGATGTTTTGCTCCATTCCTTTCAACAAAATGCATGAATAATTGAATAGTAGAGTGCATAGGAAAATTTCCTATTGCTATGTTTTTCCTTCAGTTTATCCTTTGAACCAAAATAGCCCTAATGGATTGACATGAATGTAGAGTAATAAGTGATGCGACAAGTGCACAACCTCCGGCTCCTTCTTCAATTCCTCACGACTTTGCTTGAAAGCAGCCACAGATTCCTCCACCTCCTGCTCGCGCTCGATCCGGAGCTTCCTCGAACCACCCATCAGTTCCTCGACGACCGCTTTCAGCGTCATCCCCGAGGCACTGCTCTGCTCATGCAGCACGTTCCAGCCGGCGGCCTCCTCCTCCTTCTCGGCGAGCAACTTGAGGAGCTTCGCATTGTCACCCATGAGTTGCTCGACGAGGCCGGTCGCCTTGTCAACAGAGGCATCGCTGATCTTGAGCAGCTTCATCAAGCCGTCGACCAGCTCCTGCTGCGTAGTGATGCCAACGAGAATGTCGTCATCGCTGGCGAAGGACTTCAGGAATGCCGGCTCGTCGTGATGGCTGACGTCGCGAATGCGCTTGTGAGAGCCCTCGCGTGCCCATGAGAGCTCGTTCGAGGGCTCCACGGCACGCCGGGACATCTCTGCTGCAGCCGCGGCTTCGCGGCGGGACCTCTCTAGTGCTTCCACGGTCTTGGTCTTTGCTGCCTGGTTATATGTCCACCCTAAACTCCTCCTACCGGTCATGGTGGAATGACTTGACAGGAAAGACCAGTTTCGTGGGTGATGAGGAGAGGAACTGTGAAGTAATTTTCGAGTGGGTAGTTTTTATAGCCCGGTGCTAAGTGTGAACACATATTAGTTTGATAGGTGTGAACAGATTTGCAATTACTTATTGCGTTGTAATCTGCAATGTGACGAGAAACAAGGTCAAAATTTATTGATGGCAGAAGGTGGACCACGTGGTTGCTTGCCGTTGAGTCGGCAGTTTGCCACGTATCACACACATCTTGTTAAGTTGAACCGTTTCTGTTGTGTTCGCTAATCAAAAACAGTTCGTCCGAGTGAACCGTATGCCCTATATCACACACACCTTGATCTGGCTAAGCGTTTCTATTGCACTCCCTAATAGCAAACAGTTCATCGGAGCGAACTGTATGCCGTATATCGCACACACATTGATATGGCTGCCCGTTTCTATTTTTCTGCCTCGTCGCAAACAGTTCGAACGGGTTAACTGTGTGCCCTGAATCGCACACGCAACTAAAATCTGAACCGTGTTTGATGGCTCCGCCATCAGAAACGTTTTGCACCTTTTTTGACGGTTTTTTACATCCCCGTTTGTGATTAATGCATCGCACACAATTTCGTCAAAGGGTCTTTGATTGTAGTGTCACTTTAGCAGGATCCTGCAGTAGTGGCAGGACCAGACAGACATCGTTAATCTCAAGAGGGATTCTAATAGCATCTCCAATAGATGATGTAAAATACATTACCAAAAAGTGATAGATGTAAAATTTACATCACCAAAAAACACCTGACTACAACTGTTGACTCTAGACTTAACTATCAAAACTGAAATTTACTATGGAATTTGAATGTTACTGTCCAAACTGAATGCACTGGTAGCACAGAGGCACTTCACATGTAGTTTAGGCCGCTCGAGCACTAGTAGTAGAGAAAAAGTGATCTAAATCAGTAGGCAATCGACGGGGAACACAGTAGCAGATAGCAGCCGGAGTAGCAGCGCCTGGAGGAACATCGCGAACTAGAGCCAGAGCATCAACTCATGTAGCTGCAGCAACCCGTGTACAAGTATCAGAAGCGCGAGCAAGAGGAAGAGTAGAGCAGCAGCACGAGCGCGGGGGAGAGCAGAGCTGCAGCACGAGCGAGCGAGAGCCGGAGCAGCAGCAGCTGTGCGAGCGAGCGAGGGAGAGCCGGAGCAGCAACAGCAGCGCAAGCGAGGGAGCGAGAGCCGAAGCAGCAGCAGCAGCGCGAGCGAGGGAGCGAGAGCCGGAACAGCAGTAGCAGATCCGGCTGGTATGGACGCTGCCGCTGAAGGGGCCTCGCACTAGGGGAGAGCCGCCGTGGGGATGTCGCCCGTGGCGCTGGCTTCGAGGTACCGCGCCATGGGGGTGCAGGATGGAGCACCGTCGGCGCCGGGAGGTCAAGTTAAGGAGAAGGTGCGATGCGATGAGTGTACAACCTCTTTGGTGGCGCTGAGTAGGCCTCGACTTCGTCCGAGGAGTCGATGAGGATGTTGCGATTTCGGTGGAGCAGGTTAAGGCGGTGCTGTGGGGATGGAGCAGCCACGGTAGACGAGGCGATTGTCGAAGCAGCTCCTTGGAGGTGGAGGACGGGGCGGCTGAACCAGCGGGACGATGAGATGGACGACGGATCCTCATCCGGGGAGGTGGATGAGGGACGTCGAGCTGTTGCGATGAACGATGTCGTCGGGGAAGAGGCTCCGGCTAGGCAGCAGTGAGGTGGTGGACGGAGGAGGGAGGGGTTTCACAGCTGGAGCAGAGAGGTTATGGCGGCCTGGGATTTCGAATGGCGAAAAGGAGGCGATGGGAGGGAGAATCATGACTTAGGGACACGCGTGCCCAAAATGTAGGGTGTGTTACAGAAGTACCCCCACCAATTTGAACTAGCGGCCCTTTCGGCTCAGGGTTAGAAGGGGGATTTCGCGTGTCGGGATTTGGCAGCTAGAGGGAGTTTTCGCGTGCGTTGTAATTTTGGGATAGCAAGGCGCGAGTTGTGAAGGTGCGAGTTTTGGGAGCACGATATCTGAATTTTCGGGATATAACAAGGCGCGGGTTGAATTTTAGGGACAAGCCTAACGTGTAATATTGTACTTGTAGGTACCAAATCAATTCGCAGTTCCCTCAACAAAAAAAAAGAAAAAAATAAAACTATTCACACCACACAAAGAGAGAGTCTTGTCCCGTTTTACTATACAAATGCTATTCAAAGCTATGAATCCATGTTATGTCCAATTAAATTTTTTCATTGGCTGTATAATGCATGTAACCTACTCATACCAACATTTTAGTGCATTCCAAATGTCTGTACTACCGCTGCAATTCGAACTAAATTTGAATTCGTTTCTCCATTTGAATAAGAATCTACAGTCATGATTGTTGCCAACTTAAACCATCATTCGTGTATTACCTTAACAACACACCACATGATTACTATAGAGATAGATATGAACTATGTGTACTATATGAACTCGAATTCAAATTTTTGAATACACTTGATGTTGATTCCAAATAATAGTACATTTGTTGTACTAACTAGATATTCATAATCTAAACCATGTTCCTTACGTACACCGTGTTTACCACACAAAGTATAGTGCCCCGCCCCCTACGTTGTGACAAGTATTTAGCCCTGAGCTGCAAAAGCCACACATATCCCAAATTATAATCAATGTTCTATATATTATATGTAGTATAACATGTTCATAACCACACCATGCGTATCACCATTATATATATTCATTCATGCATGCGTCGGTTTAAAACACTATGATATCTTCTTCAAATATCCGAACCACTTTTTTATAATGAATTATGATCTCTGTTCGTCTTTTACACCTTCACGATCATCTTCTCTTTGTAGCTAGCTAGCGCTAACTTTCTATCGTGCATGCACACGCCCTCCCCCCTCTCACCCTCCCTCAGTGTCCCCTCCATCGCGCACATTCGTTTCTCTTTAGGTCGTTCACCCACGGTGTGTGTAGGCCCCCATGTCTCCTTCTTTCCGGCACACACCGGTCGATATACCTCTCTAGCCAAGTGTGCCTACCACAAACACACACTTCCCCTCTTCTCTTCTCACCGTCCATGCCCCCTATGTCCAATACGGTACCACACACGTGCACACTCCCCCCCCTCTTTTCATCGATCTCATACTCGCACACTCCCCCCCCCCTCGACATAGTAGGCCTCTCGCACCACCTCTTAACCGCACCCCTCTCCCCATGTCCGTCTCTCCGGACCTTATTTGCTTCTAACACATGCATGCATGTATACGTACCAATCTCCCTACATATAGCTAGGTCGACTATAATTCTTTTTCCCGACGCATCGATCGACTTACCTCACTAGTTATGTCTCTCCCTTTCTCGGACACACGACGATTGATCTTCCTATGTAGTTACGTCTGCTTACCACAACAATATCGCCCCCCTCATCATCCTTGCATACCTCCCGACCCGTCTCTCACACGCACGTGCATAGATAGGCATACATCCCATCTCTTATTGATATTGCACTCGTACCCTCCGTTTGTCTAGCAGGCCTATCCCACCATTTGTGAGAAGCAACTCCACCACCAACCCTCCGACACTCTACCTTTGTCTTACTCCCAACTGTCAGATTCGGGGTTCCGCAGACCCTCGAGAGGTTCGAACTCTGGGGTGCGCACGAAGAACACTCTCTCCCCGGCCTACCCGCTCAGCGATCCCACGGCCAAACTCGACGAACCCAAAGAACAAGAGACACAGGGATTTATCCTGGTTCGGGCCACCTTGCGGTGTAATACCCTACTCCAGCCTTGTGGTGGATTGCCTCGAGGGGCTGAGGACGAACTAATACAGTGGTTGAACAGCCTCAGGAGGTGAGGTGTTCTTGAGCTCGATGAGCTGGTGAGGTGGTTCGGGTGGAATGGATCCGTCCCAAGATGCCTCTCTATGGTGGTGGCTAAGTCCTATTTATAGTGGCCTTGGTCCTCTTCCCAAATATAGGTGGGAAGGGATCCCACAACGGCCAAATTTGAAGGGAGACAACAAGTACAAGCTATCCTGACAAAAGTGGTCTTCGTCTGCAAAAGACTCTGGTGGTGACGCTGGTATGGGCTCCGCGATGACCTCCGTCCTGCCGTCCTAGCGGTCTTGGTCTTGTTGCATCGGAATGGAAACCTTTGCCTGATTCCTCGGGACTCCGCGCCTGCGCTTGCCCCCTTAGTACCAAAGAGGAACTGGTACACTGTGCCCGCTGGCGCCCGCCTGGCCTTGGTCGTCATGGCTCACGTCATGTAAACCTCGCGAGGTGCACCTTGCATAGATATCTCTGCTCCTTGGGAACCAGCCTGGTGAGGCCGCCCCCAGGGGGGTCTTGGCGTCGCCCCCCTCGTGAGGCTTGGCCCATCGCGAGGGTCTTGAGCTCTTGCTGCCGAAGCTGGGCTGTACCGGGCCATTGATGAAGCCATGTCACGGGCCGCAGGCAGGCAAGTCTGGGTACCCCCGCTCCCAGGACGCCGATAGTAGCCCCCGGGCCCAAGGCGCGCTTGAACCTGGCTTCGAGGCGAAGCCCAAGGGCAAGTGCGGAGTGCCGCGGGCCCCAACCGCCTGTGGCCTCGGTCGACGCGTGGCGATTGATGGGACGTGGGCGCCTCCACTTCCCCACGCTGCCTCGGCAACCGTTCGACTTGACGAGACTCTGCTGCATGCAGAGAAAAGATCATCATTGCATGCGGTCGTGGAGGTTGTCGGTTGGCCTCCTCCTGGCTATAAATGAGGAGAGGGGCGAAACCCCCTTGCTCATCTCCT
The DNA here is from genome assembly GCF_018294505.1 of Triticum aestivum. Classification (NCBI taxonomy): domain Eukaryota; kingdom Viridiplantae; phylum Streptophyta; class Magnoliopsida; order Poales; family Poaceae; genus Triticum; species Triticum aestivum. The sequence goes on from NC_057799.1 coordinate 198,601,384, forward strand.
TCTTCTTGCCGCCTGCTCTTTCTTCTTCCTCCTCGCTTCACCGTCTTGCTGCAGCCTCCATGGCACCGATGAAGAGGTTCTCTGCCACAGAGAAGGGGAAAGCTCGCCAGAAGGGGCCCGGCTCGCCGCCACCCAAGAGAGGGCGGGGCTGCCCTCGTAAGCACACTACTACCCTTGTGGTGGCGCCTCGGGGCCGTGGGTGCACTCCTTCGGGGACCGGCATCGTCCTTGCGGCCATGGTGGCATCTCTTCCCGCGGCGAAAGCCGCCCAAGGCGAGGCAGCCCCCTGCCAAGGGGAGGCGCGCCGTGGTTGCCCGGCCTCCCCGGCCACGCTTCCATTCGGCAGAGGTGCTCCCTGAGTTCATCGTGTGGTCAGAGAGTCCGGCCGGCACCTGGCTCCACCTTCCGCGCTCCTTTGCTGGCGAGCTGCCGGCCGGGGGTCTCGACGGCCTCTGGCTGCAGGCCGATGGTTGCTGCAGCAAGGCCTCGTGGGTCGTGGTGGAGGTCTCCACCGTGGGCAACGTGGCCCTGGCCCGCGGCTGGCAGGCGTTCGCCCGCGCGCGCGACCTGAGCAGGCGGTGCACCCTCCACTTCAAGTACGACGGTGTCGCGACCCTCTTTGTGAGGGTGTTTGGGGAAGATGGTCGTCACGCAGGGTGCTGCCCCGGAGATAGCGGCGGCGACGATGGGCTTGGCCTTGACAATGGTCGTGAAGATGCTGAGGGCGAGCTTGCCCTTGGCGACGGCCGCGGCTCGTCTAGTGACGGCAGCTCCTCCGCCAGCGAGAGCACCAGCAGTGGCGGCTACGACCAGCCACCACGCCTCCGGGCTCGATTCGAGGACGGCGGTGGGTCATCCCGTCGCCATGCGGCAGTGAAGCGCGAGGAGGGCTCAGGCTGAGCTGAGTCCGGGAGCCGCTACGGTTGTGCGGGCCGCTTTTGTTTAACCTTTCCTTTCTTCCTGCATTTGAAAAAGTAGATGGCCCTGCTGGGGCTTGTAATGAACCATGGTACTTATGCCGCTATGCTATGTTTATTGTTCTTGCATTATGCTATGGTGTTCATGCTCCAGGTGGATGTAGAGGGGTGACTTAGCTTGATACGCTCGGGGTGGCTTCCCGCCTCGCGAGGGCGTGCCTTTTGGCATCTGGTGAGGCCTCCTTGTTGCCGGCTCGGGATCTGCTGACCTTGGGAGGCATCATAAGCTATATAATTTGTTAGAAAATCTGTCGGGTGCCTTGTTCCTCCTTGCGCGAGCCCTCAGGCATGGGCTAACCATGGCTTAGTGCACCACGTCGCGGTACCCGGGGGGCACAGACTTAAGAGGGTGCACCAGTCACGAGCTCATTCGAGGGCGCCTCGCGAAGATCAAGGAAGCAGAAGCTCTAGGGTGACAGGGCTTTGGCGAGGTGTGCCCGCGGCGTGGGCTAGCCCAGCGCACACACACACCTGCCCAGCCCCCCGCGCGAGGCGTGCAAGGGAGAGCGTCGGGCAACTGCCGTCCTCCCTGACGCAAGACAAAGAAGCGAGCGAAGTAAAATGGGGGGAAACTCAACTAAGCAATCAAGAAATGCCAGAGCTCCAAATTTCATTAAAAGGTTCCAACCAGCTGCACAAAGCAAATGAACAGCCGCGTCCGGCACCTAGTCTAGTTTTCTCACCAGTGCGGAGCTAAGTGCTGCCACTAGGACGTGTGAGGGAGCTCCTGAGGCCCGAGGGCGGCACTCCAGAGACTCCGGGGCGTGTACAACCCCACTCACTATTACGTGAGAGTGTCACGAGCGGATACCTTCACAAGCACTGGGCCTTGCTTCATGGGTAGAACTTCCGAAGGTGCTGGATGTTCCAGGCGTTCTGGATGGGGATCCCGTCCTGCGTCTCTAGGCGCGCGGCGCCAGGCCTGGAGACGCGGGCAATCCTAAACGGCCCCTCCCACATGGGTGAGAGATTATGCAGCCCCTCCCTGGAGAGCACCCGCCTCAAGACGAGATCGCCCACCTCAAGCGTCGTGGAGCGGACGCTGTGGCAGTGGTACCGCCGCAGCGCCTGCTGGTACCTTGCCGCTCGAAGCGAGGCTTGACAACGGTGTTCCTCCCCTAGCACGTGGTCCATCCCCGCGTGGCGTCCTGACGTGCGTCGTCAAACGCCAAGACCCGCGCGGAGCGATGCTTGACCTCGTGAGGGAGAACCGCTTCGGCTTCGTAGACGAGGAAGAACGAAGTCTCGCCCGTCGGCTTGGTGGCGGTGGTGCGGATGGACCACAACACGGACTAGAGCTCGTCGTGCCAGCCACTGCCGCAGGCCTCGAGCTTCTTCTTGAAGGTTCTTGTCTTGAGGCCTCTCAAGACCTCCGCGTTGGCGCGCTCGGCTTGGTCGTTGCTTCTGGGGTGTGCCACTGAGGCATAGCATATCTGCGTTCCAAGGTTAGCACAATATGTTTTGAAGAGATTGCTAGTGAACTGCGAGCCGTTGTCGGTGATGACGCGATTAGGGACTCCGAACCGGCTCACGAGGCCCTTGATGAACTTGACCGCCAAGCCGGTAGGGATGGTACGTACTGGCTCCACCTCTGCCCAATTGGTGAACTTGTCAATGGCAACGTAGAGGTAGCGGTAGCCCCCGGGCGCTCAAGGGAATGGACCCAAAATGTCCAGACCCTAGACCGCGAACGGCCACGAGAGTGGGATAGTCTGGAGGCCCTGAGCTGGCTGGTGAATTTGCTTGGCATGGAACTAGCAGGCCTCGCAGGATCTCACCAGCTCGGTTGCGCCGTTGAGTGCCGTGGGCCAGTAGAATCCGCTGCGGAACGCCTTGCCCACCAAGGTGCGCAATGACGAGTGATGCCCGCAGTCTCTGTCATGTATGTCGGTTAACAGCTCGCACCCCTGCTCCCTGGAGATGCATCGCAAGGAAACATCATTCGGTCGTCTTCGGTATAGCTCACCGTCCTGAATACAGTAGGTTGTGGCTTGCCGAGCCACGCGCTCCGCGTCCTCCTCCTTCTCCGCCAGGGTTCCTTGCATCAGGTACACCTTGAATTCTTCAGTCCAGCACCACTCCTGGGGCTCGAGCGCGAGGAGCAGATGTGCTCCTGAGGTCGGGCCGCAGACGGGGGCTCCCGAGGTTGGGGGCGGGGGAAGCTCCTCCTGAGGCGCCGCTGGTTCCGTAGCTGGAGGGGCTGCCGAAGGCTTGAAGAGCCGCTCCTCGAAGACGTCGGGCTCCTGAGGCTGGCGCCTGGACGCCCTCTTGGCGATGTCGTCAGCTTCCTTGTTCGTGTCGCGGGGCACATGCTGCAGTTCCAGGCCCAAGAATTGCTTCTCTATTTTGCGTACCTCCGCGAGGTATGCTTCCATATGCTCGTCCTTCGGTTCGTATACTTTGTTGGAGAAGTTGACGAGAAGCTGCGAGTCGCCCCTGATGGTGAGGCGCTTCACTCCCAAGGCCGCCGCTGCCTTGAGGCCGGTGATCAAACCTTCGTACCCTGCGATGTTGTTGGAGACCTTCTCGCCCCGTTGGAAGCAGAGCTGCACGGCGTAGTAGAGCTTGTCTTGGGTGGGTGAGATGAGCACGGCTCCAGCCCCCGTGCCCTGGCGCGTGAAGGCGCCGTCAAAGTACATGACCCAGCCGTCTGGTGCTTCGCTCCCTGGCGAGAGAGACCGGCCCTCGCCCGCTTCGGGCCCCGGAGTGTCTGTCCACTCCGCCACGAAATCGGCGAGTGCGGCTCCCTTGATGACCCTGGTGGTGCTGAACTCCAGCTGGAATGCCTGCAATTCGATGTTCCATTCGCGACCCTCCCTGCAGCATTGGAGCTCCGGAGCACCCTCTCCAGCGGATAAGCGAGTTGTGGGCGATAATAGTCATACTGCTTACCAGCATGTCATACTTTGATTCGGCTGTATTGTTGGATGAAGCGACCCAGACCGACATTACGCGTACGCTTACGCGAGACTGGTTCTACCGACGTGCTTCGCACACAGGTGGCTGGCGGGTGTCAGTTTCTCCAACTTTAGTTGAATCGAGTGTGGCTACGCCCGGTCCTTGTTGAAGGTTAAAACAGCACATACTTGACGAAAAATCGTTATGGTTTTGATGCGTAGGTAAGAACGGCTCTTGCTCAGCTCGTAGCGGTCACGTAAAACTTGCAACAACAAAGTAGAGGACGTCTAACTTGATTTTGCAGGGCATGTTGTGATGTGATATGGTCAGGACATGATGCTAAATTTTATTGTATGAGATGATCATGTTTTGTAATAGAGTTATCGGCAACTGGCGGGAGCCATATGGTTGTCGCTTTATTGTATGAAATGCAATCGCCATGTAATTGCTTTACTTTATCACTAAGCTGTAGCGATAGTTATAGAAGCAATAGTTGGCGAGACGACAACGATGCTACGATGGAGATCAAGGTGTCGCGCCGGTGACGATGGTGATCATGACGGTGCTTTGGAGATGAAGATGAAAGGCACAAGATGATGATGGCCATATCATATCACTTATATTGATTGCATGTGATGTTTATCCTTTATGCATCTTATTTTGCTTAGTTCGGCGGTAGCATTATAAGATGATCTCTCACTAAATTTCAAGGTATAAGTGTTCTCCCTGAGTATGCACTGTTGCGAAAGTTCGTCATGCCGAGACACCACGTGATGATCGGGTGTGATAAGCTCTAAGTTCACATACAACGGGTGCAAGCCAGTTTTGCACACGCAGAATACTCGGGTTAAACTTGACGAGCCTAGCATATGCAGATATGGCCTCGGAACACTTAGACCGAAAGGTCGAGCGTGAATCATATAGTAGATATGATCAACATAGTGATGTTCACCATTGAAAACTACTCCATCACGTGATGATCGGACATGGTTTAGTTGATATGGATCACATGATCACTTAGATGATCAGAGGGATGTCTATCATGAACTTTAATTTATCATGAACTTAAGTAATTTTAATGCGTTCCTAGAGAAAGCTAAGTTGAAAGATGATGGTAGCAACTACACGGACTGGGTCCGTAACTTGAGGATTATCCTCATTGCTGCACAGAAGAATTACGTCCTGGAAGCACCGCTAGGTGCCAAACCCGCTGCAGGAGCAACGCGAGATGTTATGAACGTCTGGCAGAGCAAAGTTGATGATTACTCGATAGTTCAGTGTGCCATGCTTTACGGCTTAGAGCCGGGACTTCAATGACGTTTTGAACATCATGGAGCATATGAGATGTTCCAGGAGTTGAAGTTAATATTTCAAGCAAATGTCCGGATTTAGAGATATGAAGTCTCCAATAAGTTCTACAGATGCAAAATGGAGGAGAATAGTTATGTAAGTGAGCATATACTCAAAATGTCTGGGTATAACAATCACTTGATTCAACTGGGAGTTAATCCTCCTGATGATAGTGTCATTGACAAAATTCTTCAATCACTGCCACCAAGCTACAAGAGCTTCGTGATGAACTATAATATGCAAGGGATGGATAAGACAGTTCCTGAGCTCTTCGCAATGCTAAAGGCTGCGGAGGTAGAAATCAAGAAAGAGCATCAAGTGTTGATGGTCAATAAGACCACCAGTTTCAAGAAAAAAGGGTAAAGGGAAGAAGGGGAACTTCAAGAAGAACGGCAAGCAAGTTGCTGCTCAAGTAAAGAAGCCCAAGTCTGGACCTAAGCCTGAGACTGAATGCTTCTACTGCAAAGGGATTGGTCACTGGAAGCGGAACTGCCCCAAATATTTGGCGGATAAGAAGGATGGCAAGGTGAACAAAGGTATATGTGATATACATGTTATTGATGTGTACCTTACTAATGCTCGCAGTAGCACCTGGGTATTTGATACTGGTTCTATTGCTAATATTTGCAACTCGAAACAGGGACTACAGATTAAGCGAAGATTGGCTAAAGACGAGGTGACGATGCGTGTGGGAAATGGTTCCAAAGTCGATGTGACCGCGGTCGGCACGCTACCTCTACATCTACCTTCGGGATTAGTTTTAGACCTGAATAATTGTTATTTGGTGTCAGCATTAAGCATGAACATTATATCTGAATCTTGTTTGATGCGAGACGGTTATTCATTTAAATCAGAGAATAATGGTTGTTCTATTTATATGAGTAATATCTTTTATGGTCATGCACCCTTGAAGAGTGGTATATTCTTATTGAATCTCGATAGTATCGACACACATATTCATAATATTGAAACCAAAAGATGCAGAGTTGATAATGATAGTGCAACATATTTGTGGCACTGCCGTTTAGGTCATATTGGTGTAAAGCGCATGAAGAAACTCCATTCTGATGGACTTTTGGAATCACTTGGTACTTGCGAACCATGCCTCATGGGCATGATGAGTAAAACTCCGTTCTGCGGAACAATGGAGCGAGCAACAGATTTGTTGGAAATCATACATACTGATGTAGGTGGTCCGATGAGTGTTGAGGCTCGCGGCGGGTATCTTTATTTTCTCACCTTCACAGATGATTTGAGCAGATATGGGTATATCTACTTGATGAAACATAAGTCTGAAACATTTGAAAAGTTCAAAGAATTTCAGAGTGAAGTGGAAAATCATCGTAACAAGAAAATAAAGTTTCTACGATCTGATCGTGGAGGAGAATATTTGAGTTACGAGTTTGGTCTTCATTTGAAACAATGCGGAATAGTTTCGCAACTCACGCCACCCGGAACACCACAGCGTAATGGTGTGTCTGAACGTCGTAATCGTACTTTACTAGATATGGTGTGATCTATGATGTCTCTTACTGATTTACCGCTATCGTTTTGGGGTTATGCTTTAGAGACGGTTGCATTCACGTTAAATAGGGCACCATCTAAATCCGTTGAGACGACACCTTATGAATTGTGGTTTGGCAAGAAACCAAAGTTGTCATTTCTTAAAGTTTGGGGCTGCGATGCTTATGTTAAAAAGCTTCAACTTGATAAGCTCGAACCCAAATCGGAGAAATGTGTCTTCATAGGATACCCAAAGGAGACTGTTGGGTACACCTTCTATCACACATCCGAAGGCAAAACATTCGTTGCTAAGAATGGATCCTTTCTAGAGAAGGAGTTTCTCTCGAAAGAAGTGAGTAGGAGGAAAGTAGAACTTGATGAGGTAACTGTACCTGCTCCCTTATTGGAAAGTAGTTCATCACAGAAATCTGTTCCTATGACTCCTACACCAATTAGTGAGGAAGCTAATGATGATGATCATGTAACTTCAGATCAAGTTACTACCGAACCTCGTAGGTCAACCAGAGTAAGATCCGCACCAGAGTGGTATGGTAATCCTATTCTGGAGGTCATGTTACTTGACCATGATGAACCTACGAACTATGAGGAAGCGATGATGAGTCCAGATTCCGCGAAATGGCTTGAGGCCATGAAATCTGAGATGGGATCCATGTATGAGAACAAAGTGTGGACTTTGGTTGACTTGCCCGATGATCGGCAAGCCATCGAGAATAAATGGATCTTGAAGAAGAAGACTGACGCTGACGGTAATGTTACTCTCTACAAAGCTCGACTTGTTGCAAAAGGTTTTCGACAAGTTCAAGGAGTTGACTACGATGAGACCTTCTCACCCGTAGCGATGCTTAAGTCTGTCGGAATCATGTTAGCAATTGCTGCATTTTATGATTATGAAATTTGGCAAATGGATGTAAAGACTGCATTCCTGAATGGATTTCTGGAAGAAGAGTTGTATATGATGCAACCTGAAGGTTTTATCAATCTAAAGGATGCTAACAAAGTGTGCATCAATCCAAAGGATGCTAACAAAGTGTGCAAGCTCCAGTGATCCATCTATGGACTGGTGCAAGCATCTCGGAGTTGGAATAAACGTTTTGGTAGTGTGATCAAAGCATATGGTTTTATACAGACTTTTGGAGAAGCCTGTATTTACAAGAAAGTGAGTGGGAGCTCTGTAGCATTTCTAATATTATATGTGGATGACATATTGGTGATTGGAAATGATATAGAATTTCTGGATAGCATAAAAGGATACTTGAACAAGAGTTTTTCAATGAAAGACCTCGGTGAAGCTGCTTATATATTGGGCATCAAGATCTATAGAGATAGATCGAGACGCTTAATTGGACTTTCACAAAGCACATACCTTGATAAAGTTTTGAAGAAGTTCAAAATGGATCAAGCAAAGAAAGGGTTCTTGCCTGTGTTACAAGGTGTGAAGTTGAGTCAGACTCAATGCCCGACCACTGCAGAAGATAGAGAGAAAATGAAAGGTTTTCCCTATGCTTCAGCCATAGGCTCTATCATGTATGCAATGCTGTGTACCAGACCTGATGTGTGCCTTGCTATTAGTTTAGCAGGGAGGTACCAAAGTAATCCAGGAGTGGATCACTGGACAGCAGTCAAGAACATCCTGAAATACCTGAAAAGGACTAAGGATATGTTTCTCGTTTATGGAGGTGACAAAGAGCTCGTCGTAAATGGTTACATCGATGCAAGCTTTGCACTGATCCGGATGACTCTAAGTCACAAACCGGATACGTATTTATATTGAACGGTGGAGCTGTCGGTTGGTGCAGTTCTAAGAAAAGTGTCATGGCGGGATCTACGTCTGAAGCAGAGTACATAGCTGCTTCGGAAGCAGCAAATGAAAGAGTCTGGATGAAGGAGTTCATATTCGATCTAGGTGTCATACCTAGTGCATGGGTCCAATGAAAATCTTTTGTGACAATACTGGTGCAATTGCCTTGGCAAAGGAATCCAGATTTCACAAGAGAACGAAGCACATCAAGAGGCGCTTCAATTCCATCCGCGATCAAGTCAAGGAAGGAGACATAGGGATTTGCAAGATACATACGGATCTGAATGTTGCAGACCCGTTGACTAAGCCTCTCTCACGAGCAAAACATGATCAGCACCAAGACTCCATGGGTGTTAGAATCATTACTGTATAATCTAGATTATTGACTCTAGTGCAAGTGGGAGACTAAAAGAAATTTGACCTAGAGGCAATAATAAAGTTGTTATTTATATTTCCTTATATCATGATAAATGTTTATTATTCATGCTAGAATTGTATTAACTGGAAACTTAGTACATGTGTGAATACATAGACAAACAGAGTGTCACTAGTATGCCTCTACTTGACTAGCTCGTTGAATCAAAGATGGTTAAGTTTCCTAGCCATAGACATGAGTTGTCATTTTATTAATGGGATCACATCATTAGAGAATGATGTGATTGACTTGACCCATTCCGTTAGCTTAGCACTTGATCGTTTAGTATATCGCTATTGCTTTCTTCATGACTTATACATGTTCCTATGACTATGAGATTATGCAACTCCCGAATACCGGAGGAACACTTTGTGTGCTACCAAACGTCACAATGTAACTGGGTGATTATAAAGGTGCTCTACAGGTGTCTCCGATGGTGTTTGTTGAGTTGGCATAGATCGAGATTAGGATTTGTCACTCCGATTGTCGGAGAGGTATCTTTGGTAATACACATCACTATAAGCCTTGCAAGCAATGTGACTAATGAGTTAGTTGCGGGATGATGCATTACAGAACGAGTAAAGAGACTTGCCGGTAACGAGATTGAACTCGGTATTGAGATACCGACGATCGAATCTCGGGCAAGTAACATACCGATGACAAAGGGAACAACGTATGTTGTTATGCGGTTTGACCGATAAAGATCTTCGTAGAATATGTAGGAACCAATATGAGCATCCAGGTTTCGCTATTGGTTATTGACCGGAGATGAGTCTCGGTCATGTGTACATAGTTCTCGAACCCGTAGGGTCCGCACGCTTAACGTTCGGTGACGGTCGGTATTATGAGTTTATGTGTTTTGATGTACCGAAGGTAGTTCGGAGTCCCGGATATGATCACGGACATGATGAGGAGTCTCAAAATGGTCGAGACGTAAAGATTGATATATTGTAAGCTTATGTTTGGACATCAGAATGGTTCCGGATGAGTTCGGGCATTTACCGGAGTACCGGGAGGTTACCGGAACCGCCCGGGGAGTATATGGGCCTTGTTGGGCCTTGGTGGAATAGAGGAGAGGAAGGGAAAAGGTGGAGGGCATGCCCCCTAGCCCAATCCAAATTTGGTGGCCCCCCCTTCCTTCCCTGTCTCCTCCCCTTCCCTCTATCCTACTCCTACTACTTGCAAAGGGGGGAATCCTACTCCCGGTGGGAGTAGGACTCCCCAGGGCGCGCCATAGTAGAGGGTCGGCCCTCCCCCTCCTCCACTCCTTTATATACGGGGGAGGGGGCACCCATATACACACAAGTTGATCATTGATCTCTTAGCCATGAGCGGTGCCCCCTCCACCATGATCCACCTCGGTCATATCGTTGCAGTGCTTAGGCAAAGCCCTGCGCCGGTAGATTCATCATCACCGTCATCATGCCGTCGTGCTGACGAAGCTCTCCCTCGACACTCAGCTGGATTGAGAGTTTGTGGGACGTCACCGAGCCGAACATGTGCAGATCGCGGAGGTGTCGTACTTTCGGTACTAGGATCGGTCGGATCGTGAAGACGTACGAATACATCAACCGTGTTGTCATAACGCTTCCGCTTACGGTCTACAAGGGTACGTGGACTACACTCTCCCCTCTCGTTGCTATGCATCACCATGATCTTGCGTGTGCATAGGCTTTTTTTTGAAATTACTACGTTCCCCAACATGTTAGCTATCTAATCATACTCAAATGACTGTTTTGCCACTGTGGTCACCCCTTAAGCTATAAAGGAGGCCCGAGGCAACCTATCAAGGGGTTGGAATTTAGATCCCATAACACTTGTACGCGCGCGCTGCTCTCCCCGAGGCATCCATGCTGGGTTTGAGCACCCCGTGCCTTCATGTTCCTCCAAATCAATCCACCATAGTAGGAGTAGGGTTTTACGCTGCAAAGCGGCCTGAACCTGGGTAAAAGAGAGCTGTCATCGCCGCGTTGCCCCTGTCGTTTCTGCTCTTTGTACAATGTGACCGTCCCCTTGCCGAACCACAAAGGGGCACCCATGCCCCATAGGTGATCGTGCTTCCACGCCGACATAGAACCAATATCATACCCTCTAATACGCGGGGAGGTAAGAAACTGCCGTCTAGCTCTCCACTTGATTCACCTTCTGTTTTAGTAGGCTTGCAACACCACCACCAACTATTCAATCTAATATGTCGCAAGTAATTGATGATGCTAGTACTATGCTTAATGAAACTGTGCCACTAGGTGAATTTCTTGATGAACAACTTGCTAAAGCTAAAGAACTTGAAAATGCTGAAACTGATGAAAATTATGATTCACCCATTAGGCCTAGCTCTCCTAGAATTTAAATGCCTAAGGTACCTGAGAGTTATGTTATGGATGGGGAGATAGCTAGAGAATTTCTTGCTTTGTAATGATAGAGATGATGTTAAGAAATTATTGAGTAAGTTGAAAGAAAAATCTATGATGGAGAGAATGAAATATGATCCTAAGTCTGCTACCTCTCCTATCTTTGTTACTGATAATGATTATGAATTCTATGTCAATCCAGAGTTAATTTGGTTGAATCTGGTACTTTTCATGGTTATGAAACTGAAACTGTTGTGGCACACCTTACCAAATTAAATGATATAGTCACCCTATTTGCTTATGAGGAAAAAATTTGGCTATTGCTATTGTTGGGGATATTCCCCATGACCTGGCCTAGAATATGACCCGGCCAAAGCCTAAAGGCATTGTAGGTCATACAGTTCAACGGGGCAGAGAGGTGTGGCCAAGGAAAGGATTGAAGTCCCGTGGGTTAACCTGGCCAGCAGCTGGCTCGTAATGACGCGGGTGGCCGGCTTGAGAAGAAGGCCCATATAGAAACACTCAACTTAGAAAGCAAGATAGATAGAAGTTAGAGTAGGATACAGGTTGTTACTATGACCCAGATTCTGTTGTAAATCTAGAGACTCGACCTGTTATATAAAGGGGAGCTCCTAGAACGAAAAGGCTAAGTTGCAATCTCTCGAGAGCCAGGTTAGCGAATCTACATCCTTGTAATCGAGATCTCTAGCAATATCAATCAAGCAGTGATACGTCCCAGATGTATCTATTTTTTCAAACACTTTTGCTCTTGTTTTGGACTCTAATTTGCATGATTTGAATGGAACTAACACGGACTAACGTTGTCTTCAACAGAATTGCCATGGTGTTGTTTTTGTGCAGAAATAAAAGCTTTCTGATTGAGCTAAAAATTTACAGAGAATATTTTCAGAATATATAAAAAATACTGGTGAAGAGAAATACCAGAGGGGGGCACCAGAGCGCCACAAGCCCAGGGGGCGTGCCACCCCCTCCCAGGGCGTGCCTAGCAGGGCTTGTGGGCCCCTAGCACCTCCCACAACCCTAACTCCAACTCCATAAGTACCTATTCGTCTAGAAAAAAAAGCAGAGAGAAAGAATAATCGCGTTTTACGATACAGAGCCGCCGCCGCCTCGTGTTCTTCATCAAGAGGGCTGATCTAGAGTCCGTTCGGGGCTCCAGGGAGGGGTGCTCGACACCATCGTTATCATTAACCCTTCTCCATCAACAATTCCGTGATGCTTACCACCATAAGTGACTAATTCTTTCATAGGCTTGGTGGATGGTGATGGAGTTGGATGAGATTTGTCATGTAATTGACTCAATTTGTTAGGGCTTGATCTCTAGTATCCACTACGTTCTGAGATTGATGTTGTTATGACTTTTGCTATGCTTAATGCTTGTCATTAGGGCCTGAGTGCCATGATTTCAGATCCGACCCCTTTATGTTTTCATGAATACATTTGAATTCTTGATCCTATCTTGCAAGTTGTATGCACCTATTACATGTTATGATCCGCATCCCCAAGGTGACAATAATTGGAATTCTTTCCGGTGATTACCATAGTATGAGGATTTCATGTATTCACTATGTGTTAATGCTTTGTTCTAGTTCTCTATTAAAAGGAGGCCTTAATATCCCTTAGATTTCCTTATGGACCCCGCTGCCACGGGAGGGTAGGACAAAATATGGCATGCAAGTTCTTATTATAAGCACGTATGACTATATATGGAATACATGCCTACATGACATTGATGAATTGGAGCAATTGTGTATCGCTCTAGGTTGTGACTGTTAGATGATGAATGTCATCCAACACAAATATCCATCGCTGATCCAATGCCTACGCTTTTCTCATATTGGTCCTTGCTAAGTTACAATCGTTGCTGTTGTTGTTACAATCACTACAAATTGCTACTATTACTGCTCCTGTTACTATTGTTACTGTGCTACTAAGCACTTTGCTGCAGAAATATAATTTCCCATGTGTGGTTGAATTGACATCTCAACTGCTAAGGCTCATAAATATTCTTTGGCTCCCCTTGTATCGAATCAATAAATTTGGGCGAAATACTAGCCTTGAAGATTGTCATGATCCCCTATACTTGTGGATTATCACTGAGCCACCTGGCCCTCCACATGAACGCGGATCTGAAACGAACTGGATGAGGGGAAGACATCCGCGAAACCCAAGACACGGGCCAGCTCGAGAACTAGATGCGCATGCATGCAGGGCCAAGACGGTCCAGGGAGGACAGGTCAACTTCAATAGGTTTGCCGATCAGTTCGCCAAAAGCCATGAGGAAGGAGCGAGAACGGAGACCCGAAGGCACATCATCAAGTAGAACCCAAATGTCAGACAAAGCACCAGATGAGCGAGCACCAGCATCCACTGCCTTCACAGATTTGACGATTTGGTTGAGAGGTAGGATGAAATTGGTGCAGGCCGAGACCATCTTGAGGCTCTCCTTGGAAGGGAACACCACCGCAAACTCAGAATCAGAGATCTACTAGAGCTGTCCTAGCCCTCCAGCCCCCAGTCCTTCAGCTCGCTCAAAATAACCTCAGAGGATACCACTTGGGAAATTACAGAAATGACAACAACATTAGAGAAGGAGTGAGCCACAATAGGTATGCCAACATCACCCTCCAGAGCGAAGAATGCGTAGCCTGGCAGTCCTAGACCGGGCTGCTTGAAAACCGAAGGCTTGTTACGATCCTTACAATTGAAGGTGAGGTGTCCTTCGGTGCGGCAAATGAGACAAAGGGGGGTAATCACATTTGGATTGAAAGTATCCCGGACGATGACAAGCGAAACATGGAGAGTGGAAGTAGGGCCAGAGGAAGAAGGAACGAGACCATGTGGAAGGGGTAGAGGAGGAGGAAGGATGCCATCCCTGACATCAATGGAAGAGGAGCCAGTTTCAGACGCACCATACTTACAGGCCTTGTTAGGATACGAGGATCCGGAGCCAGGCCTCTGGTGCTGCTGCCGGCAAAGCCCGGCGCATCACCACCGTTGCCACCGCCGAATTGCCTCCCCACAAAGACAGATCCAGCGGCATTCGGATGCGCCGTGATACGTCCATTTTGCATCATGTTTACCTACTATTATTTATATTGTTTTGTGAATAATAATGCTTTTGGAGTATTTCTAATGCCTTTTCTCTCATAATATGCAAGGTACACACAAAGAGGGAGAATACAGGCAGCTGGAATTCTGGACCTGAAAAAGCTGCGTCACGCTACCTATTCTGCACAACTCCAAATGAGCTAAAACTTTACGGGGAATTTTTATGGAATATATAAGAAATATTGGATCCAATAAGTACCAGAGGGGCCCACCAGGTGGGCACAACCCACCTAGGCGCGCCAGGGAGCCCAGGCGCGCCCTGGTGGGTTGTGCCCTCCTCGGCCCACCTCCGGTGCCCCTCTTCTGGTATATAAGTCATTTTGACCTAGAAAAAATAAGGAGAGGACTTTCGGGACGAAGCGCCGCCGTCTCGAGGCGGAACTTGGGTAGGAGCACTTTTGCCCTCCGGCGGAGCGGTTCTGCCAGGGGAACTTCCCTCCCGGAGGGGGAAATCATCATCATCACTAACAATTCTACCATCTTGAGGAGGGCAATCTCCATCAACATCTTCAACATCACCATCTCCTCTCAAACCCTAGTTCATCTCTTGTGTTCAATCTTTGTACCGGAACTATAGATTGGTACTTGTGGGTGACTAGTAGTGTTGGTTACATCTTGTAGTTGATTACTATATGGTTTATTTGGCGGAAGATTATATGTTCAGATCCATTATGCTATTTAACACCTCTCTGATCTTGAGCATGATTATTATTTGTGAGTAGTTACTTTTGTTCTTGAGGTCACGGGAGAAATCTTGTTGCAAGTAGTCATGTGAATTTTATATGTGTTTGATATTTTGATGGTATGTATGTTGTGATTCCCTTAGTGGTGTCATGTGAACGTCGACTACATGACACTTCACCATATGTGAGCCTAAGGGAATGCATTGTTGAGTAGTTATTAGATGATGGGTTGCGAGAGTGACAGAAGCTTAAACCCTAGTTTATGCGCTATTCCGTAAGGGACTGATTTGGATCCAACAGTTTAATGATATGGTTAGAATTTATTCTTAATACTTTTCTCGTAGTTGCGGATGCTTGCGAGGGGGTTAATCAGAAGTAGGAGGTTTGTTCAAGTAAGAATAGCACCGAAGCACCGGTCCACCCACATATCAAATTATCAAAGTAGCGAACAAAAGTCGAACCAACATGATGAAAGTGACTAGATGAAATTCTCGTGTACCCTTAAGAACGCTTTGCTTATTGTAAGAGACCGTTTTGGCATGTCCTTTGCTTCAAAAGGATTGGGCTACCTTGCTGCACTTTTTTTTACTATTATCGTTACTTCTCGTTACGAATTATCTTGCTATCAAACTACTCGTTACTTATAATTTCAGTGCTTGCAGAGAATACCTTGCTAAAAACCACTTGTCATTTTCTTCTGCTCCTCGTTGGGTTCGACAATCTTACTTATGGAAAGGACTACAATTGATCCCATATACTTGTGGGTCATCACGCCGCTGATACATCTCCAACGTATCTATATTTTTTTATTGTTCATGCTATGACTTTTTGTGCTATTTTATATCATTTTTGGGGCTAACCTATTAACCCAGTGCCTAGTGCCAGTTGCTGTTTTTTTTTCTTGTTTTTTGGTTTTCCAAAAAAATCAGTAACAAATGGAGTCCGCTATGAAACTTTTTGATGATTTTTTTTATGGACAAGAGAGACCCTAGAAGCTTCGGGAGGAGACCTGAGGACGAACGAGGAGACGGCAAGGCAACAGGGCGTGCCCTATACCTTGTGGGCCCCTCGAGGCTCCGTCTGACCTAATTCAACTTCTATAAATTATCAAATATTGAGAAACCAACATAGAGCCACCTAAAAATCTTTTTTCTTCGCTGCAAGTTTCTATTCTTCCGTGATCCCATTTGGAGGCCTTTTTCGGTACTCTGCCGGAGGGGGAATCGATGATGGAAGGCTTCTCCGTCATATTTGCTGTCTTCCAATGATGCGTGAGTAGTTCACCACAGACCTACGGGTCCATAGCTAGTAGCTAAATGGCTTCTTCTCTCTCTCTCTCTCTCTCTCTCTCTCTTATCTTGAATACCATGTTCTCCTCGATCTTCTTGGAGTTCTATCCGATGTAATCTTCTTTTGTGGTGTGTTTGTTGGGATCCAATGAATTGTGGGTTTATGATTAGATTATTTATTGAAAGTAATTAAGTCTTATGTGAACTTTATTATGCATGATTGTTATAGCTTTGTATTCTCTCCGATTTATCCGTTTGGTGTGGGCAACTAGATTGATTTATCTTCAGTGGAAAATGTGCTTTGTGATGGGTTCAATCTTGCGGTGCTCTATATCCCAGTGACAAAAGGGGACAAGACACGTATTTGTATTGTTGCCATCAAGGGTAAAACGATGGGGTTTATTCATATTGATTGGGTTTACTTTGTCTACACCATGTCATCTTGCTTAAGGCGTTACTCCATTTTTCATGAACTTAATACCATAGATGCATGCTGGATAGTGGTCAATTGGTGGAGTAATAGTAGCAGATGCAGGCAGGAGTCGGTCTACTTGTCTCGGATGTGATGCCTATATACATGATCATTGCCATTTATACGTCATAACTATGCACTTTTCTATCAATTGCCCAACAATAATTTGTTCACCCACCGTATGCTATGTGTTCGAGAGAGAAGCCTCAAGTGAAAACTATGACCCCTGGGTCTACTTTTATCATATTATAGAAACTAAAATTGCTTTGATGTAATTTATTTACTTTTATTTTACTTTGCAATTTATCCATCTACCTATACAAGATTTGATCCTTGCAAGAACGAGTCCAAGGGAATTGACAACCCTCTTGCCCGCGTTGGGTGCAAGTATTTGCTTTTGTGTGTGCATGTGTTGTTCATGAGGCTTTGCGTGATTCTCCTATTGGTTCGATAAACCTTGGTTCTCACTGAGGTAAATATTTATCTCTACTGTACTGCATCTTCCCTCCTCTTCGGGGAAAATCCCAACGCAGCTCACAAGTAGCAGCCGCCGCCCGAGGCGGAGGCACCAGACCACGACTAGATCCAACAACCGATGCGCCACCACCCATCGACGACGCGCCGAGGGAGGAAGCAGGAGAGGAAGGAAGGGACGGCATGGCATCAAAATCATATAAGGACGTCGAAGCAGGACCCAGCAGCCCAACAGCCGGGGAACGGTAATGAAACTTACCTGAGTGATGGCCGCGCCGGTGAACGTGCATCCAACCCTACTCTAGCGGCGAGCACGCCGCAAGACGTCTGTGCCTGCCCGACGCGAACTTCGACCGCTTCACACCCCTCAGAACAAGAGCTGAACGACGATTCCCAGGCGGTGGAACCACCGTGTCCTCATCTTTGGAGTCGGAGACTTCAGTGAGGAGTGCCCAGAATCGATTGGCAGCAGCCACCAACGGCTCCGAACCACCCTCCCCCCAGTGAGCGACAAGGCGGACGACGGAGGCGAGGAAAGTACGGGAGGAGGATGAATGGGAGAGGGAGGGGAAGGTCGCGATGGCGGCCACCAGGCCGGTGGGCAAGGGAGAGGATGAAGGGGAGGGGAGGGGAGGGGAGGGGAGAGGAGAGCCATCCGAAGCTCAACTTTCGACATTCATGTGCTGTTTTTATTTTCCTCATTACTGAACCCTTCAAGCCAAGAGCAAGGAAGACCCTGATTTGAACATTGCAAGTGGAACAATGATGGTGCACTGTGAACACTACTGAACTCTTCAAGCCTGGAGCACTATGCAGCAGATGCCATAAAGACAGCGAGGTGTAGAGGCAACGTGAGAAAATAGTCAAAAAGAGCTTATCACATTTCTTGGCATTGGAGGTTTGTAATTTACAACATGCTTTATTTTACTATAACTTCCTTGATTCTGTTGCGCCCACATAATTTGGTTTTTCATCTGATCATTGTTGATCGATTTCCATGAAATTACGGTAATATAGGGGCGTGAATAGGTCAGGTGTCCAATGATAGACGCCAAATATGAGGCACTATCATCTACAGAAATTTAAAGTGTGCGTTGAGTGGGGGTAAATGGGGCGAGTGCAAGTCAGATGAGGTGGCAAATAACTGAAGTTTCCAAATGATAGGTGCACACACGTGCCACGAAGCAATATGGTCCAAATGCTCCCATTACTTTCTGTTTTGCCACATCAACAGATGACATCAGTTGAATCTTTTTGGTTCTTCGGACTTCAAAAATATTTTATCACTTAAATAAAAAATTCGATTAAAAATCCATTTTCATCCTTAAATCCGCCTTGAAGAGATCTTCAAAACTAGATCTCATATTGATATGTTTCGACGACTTTTTTGGGCCAAAAGTTACCAAGATGTTACATTGAAATTGCCATAGTGTTTACACTAAAGTTGCCATGATATGTTTTATCTATTTTGTTTCTTCTAGATTTAAAGCTACCATTGTATTTCAACTACTTTTCATGGCAAATTTTATTAATTTACCATGGAAAATTTTAGTAATTAACCACAACAAATTTAATTCATGGATCACGAGAATTTTTAGTGATTCATCATGGCAAATTTAGTTTATAAATCATGACAATTTTAGTTTATAGATCATGGCAATTTTAGTATTTTGACCATGATAATTCTAGTATTTTGACCATGATTTTTTTTGTATGAACCATGGCTCATGTATTATGAAAAAATTAAGTAATTCGCCATGACAATTTTAGTTTTTGGTTTATGCCAAATTTGAGTCATCAACTATGCATTTTTAAAGTATTTGACAATGAATTTTTTAATTATGAACCATGTAAAAAGTATTTCATGAATCATGGCAAATTTTAGTAAGTCTCCCTGGCAACTTTAGTTTCTAATTCCCTCTTTTATAACATGCCAAAATTTACTTTAACGTAGAAGAAAAAGTAGTTGAAATATAACTTCAGTGTAAATATCATGTCAATTTATGTGAATAGACATGACAACTTTTAACCGTCAAAAAATATCGTCGAAACATGTTGACATGGGACCTAATTTTGAAGTCTTCGTCACGACGATTTAATGATGAAAACGGATTTCAATTTAATTTTTCATTTAAGAGATATTTTTTTTAAAGTTTAAAAACTCTAAGAGTTTCTCGCTGACATCATCTGTTTTTATACCTGTTTACGTGCATACGTAAAAAACTAAAAAGGCTGGCGTGTCACAATGAATGGCAGAAAAACGATATCCTTCAGGCTACACGTGCCCACACATATAACACTTATCAGGATCGCACGTGTGGCATTTATCAGGGTGCATGAAGTTTAGCTTGGGGAGGTGAATAAATGAAAATGCGGGAAGAAGAAGAGCAAGAAACGATTGATGTTGAACTATCAGAATAGGTGTCCCCCGTTGCAACAACGCACGAACAATTATGATAGTTATAAGAAAAATAAGATAAGATATCTGGCAGGCTAGACCTTATCCATTCATCATTTCGTTTAGTACATGGGAACTTGAATATATAATATAATATAATAATAAATCAGTTTAAGCTGCTCTGGCCACGGGGTCGCAGGCAGGACCAAGCCCGATGAGATTGACCACGGGCCGGGCCCGGGTGTGCATCCTGGGCACCGTCACGGTCAGTACGCCGTGGGCGTACTCGGCCGTGATGCCGTCGGCGTCCACCATCCCCGGCAGCCGGAACTTCCTCGCGAAGCTGCCTCGGCGGCCGTGGACTTCCGCGTCACCAGCGTCCAGTTCGGTGCGTATGACGAGGTACCTCCCGTCCTCAATCTCCACCCTGATCTCCTCCTTCTTCACGCCTATAATCGAACGTACACCACCCATGTCGATGTCACGGCCAAAATTAAGAAACAGAAATAGTGAAGGGGAGGAGCGGCAGGAGCGGGCTGAGTTACCGGGGAGGTCAGCGGAGTAGATATGCGCGGCGCCGGTCTCATCCCAGCTGACGTGGTTGGGCGGCCGCGACGACGGAGCCGGAGGCGAAGAGGACGAAGCCAGGACGGAGAGCTGCCACTGCCACCACTGCCATGGATGAACCGCCCGGAATCCTGGGTGCTGGTGCACCTCCTGCATCGGGTAATCCATGGGAATCTCTTGTAAACTAGTGCTGGCTTCTTGTTCGGTTAGCTTTGCTTTGCCGCATCTGTATAGTTCACTCGCTCTAAATAGCAGAGCTCAGGGTGAAGCTGCAACTTGCATCGCAACATGTGCGGTGCCGCGCGCCCATGTGCGGAAAAGCAAAGCGTACGTCAATGGAAAGGACGCTATCACCTGCGCGAATAATATCTCGGTAGCTGGGAGGGCTCTAGCACTCGTGGACATGGCGTACGGCTTCGTCCATGACTTGGGTTGAACGTGTTTTTTTTAATTGTTTTTACTTCCTCTGTTTTAAAATGTAAGGTGTATTGGTTTTTTAAATTTCAAGTATCTTTAAGAGCATTCAGATGATGTAGATAAAAAACAACTAATTTTTGCATCTTCGTGTCTCAAAATCCCGTCTCCAACGGATGATGAAGATGAAAAAAAACATCTCCACCATGAGGAGATGTAAAATACAACATTTAGAGAAACGGCCAGCAGCAGGTTGGGCACCGAGGTGGAAGAAATCAACAGCCGCCGCTGAACGGTTGCCCAACCCGCTGCTGGCCGATTTCTTCCACCTCGCACGCAAGGTGTTTGAGAAAATTTTCTCAAGGTAAAAAATCATGCAAACTTGAAATTTTATATGGGGGTTGAAGATGTAGTTTGACGGTGATTTCCGCATTTGGATGAGGAATTTGATTTGATCGAAGAAAAGGGCGTTGCTATACTAGTGGCGATGCACAAGAGGAAGAAGCCGAAGCACAACGGTTCCGTGTATGGCCGTGAATTCATCCGGAGAGAACGGGTTGAGGCGCACAAGAGGTTAATGCGCAACTATTTTGGTTCACCACCTGTTTTTCCAGATAAGTACTTCCGACGCCAGTCCACCACCCATTCATTATTTGTTTGTTATTGTGCAATAATTTCGTTGTATTTGTGTTGCATTCGATGTCGTGGACTTAATGAATTATGTGATAATTTAATATTATGGACATATGGAAATTTTAATTTGTTTTTGGGATGTTTTATTTTAATTTGTGCGGCTGTACACAGCCGCGCGGAGGGGAGCCCTGGCCTACCCCTAGTGAACAAGGCAAAATATTCGCTGGAAGCTGCCCTCCTAGCGGAAATCGTTCAATGGGAGCAGGTCTTTGGCAATGAGTCACCAGATATTAGGGACCAAGATTAATTAATACTCGACCAACTGCTAGCCATTTTCTTTTAATTTGCCAACAAATAGCATGTCGAAAATTGGCATTAGGGTATTTTCTTGCGCGGGGAAATGGGAGTTTTATTATGAAGTTTTAAAGTTACAATTAATTGACATATTAGGGACCTTTTTTTTATTTGCCAACAAATAGCATGTCGAAAATTGGCATTAGGGTATTTTCTTGCGCGGGGAAATGAGAGTTTTATTATGAAGTTTTAGAGTTACAATTAATTGACATAAGCTGAGCAATGAAGGAGGCGTGTAGCCAATAAGATACGCTACAAACTATTGTACCATGATTTGCCAAATGATCCGTCACTCTGTTTTGGTCCCTAGAAATCTTTAAAGGAACTAACTCCCCACCAACCATAATACTATTGATTTTTAAAATTAGATAATACACCGCACATAATTGTCGGACAATTGATTACTAAAAATAGACTTGAGAAGATGCATATTCCCTCCGTTCACAAATATAAGATGTTTTAAAAATATCAACATGAACTGCATATCGACTAAAATGAGTGAACAAACATACTAAAACATATTTATATACATCTGATTCAAAAAAAGTTAGAACATCTTATATTTATGAACGAAGATGTACATTGAAGGAGTAAAGGATAAAGAAAAGGGAAGGAAAAATGACATGTGGAAACCATATAGCTATAAGCCTATAAATAAGTGGACAATAATTAGGTTTATTTTACAATTTGTATTGCTGCTCGTGAGACCTGGCAGGAAACTGCCCAGCAGAAAATAAATTGGGTATACATTCGTTCAGCTCGTGAAGAAGTACCAACTCTATGAGGTAAACAGTAGTACAATAATTTTTTGGTGATAGATGGATAAAGTGGATCAGCATGATCTTCTCATCTGGAACTTCTTCAATGCTGCTCAATGGGGTCCCTGACAAGATATTTCATTGCAAAAAAGAGTCATACAAGGAGACCCCCTCTCCCCTCTCTTATTTGTCATACAGCTGACCTCCTTCAGTCAATACGTAATGAAGCTATGCATAAAAATTTAATCCAAACACCCATTGACAGCCAAGCATGCCCTGATTTTCCAGTCATTCAATATGCCGATGATACCATACTAGTGCTACTTGCAGATCCAACGCAAATGTCTCAAATCAAGAATTTCATTTTGCACTATGCTGAGTTCACTGGTCTGGAAGTCAATTATGACACATCCTTCTTGGTGCCTATCAATGTGTGACGCCCCCGATTCAATCGTACACTAATCATGCACGCAAACGTGTACGATCAAGATCAGGGACTCACGGGAAAAATATCACAACACAACTCTAAAAACATAAATAAGTCATACAAGCATCATAATACAAGCCAGGGGCCTCGAGGGCTCGAATACAAGTGCTCGGTCATAGACGAGTCAGCGGAAGCAACAATATCTGAGTACAGACATAATTTAAACAAGTTTGCCTTAAGAAGGCTAGCACAAACTGGGATACAGATCGAAAGAGGCGCAGGCCTCCTGCCTGGGATCCTCCTAAACTACTCCTGGTCGTCGTCAGCGGCCTGCACGTAGTAGTAGGCACCTCCGGTGTAGTAGGAGTCGTTGTCGATGGTGACGTCCGGCTCCTGGGCTCCGGCATCTGGTTGCGACAACCAGGTAGAATGGAAAGGGGGAAAAGAGGGAGAGAAGCAACCGTGAGTACTCATCCAAAGTACTCGCAAGCAAGGATCTACACTACATATGCATGGGTATCTGTGTAAAGGGGCAATATCGGTGGACTGAATGCAGAATGCCAGAATAAGAGGGGGATAGCTAGTCCTGTCGAAGACTACGCTTCTGGCAGCCTCCATCTTGCAGCATGTAGAAGAGAGTAGATGGTAAGTTCACCAAGTAGCATCGCATAGCATAAACCTACCCGGCGATCCCCTCTTCGTCGCCCTGTTAGAGAGCGATCACCGGGTTATATCTGGCACTTAGAAGGGTGTGTTTTATTAAGT
This sequence comes from Triticum aestivum, assembly GCF_018294505.1. NCBI lineage: Eukaryota > Viridiplantae > Streptophyta > Magnoliopsida > Poales > Poaceae > Triticum > Triticum aestivum. The sequence goes on from NC_057799.1 coordinate 198,625,063, forward strand.
ATCCGGTTCTAGTTGTCATAAGGTCAAGGTACAACTCCAAGTCGTCCTGTTACCGAGGATCACGGCTATTCGAATAGATAAACTTCCCTGCAGGGGTGCACCACATTACCCAACATGCTCGATCCCATTTGGCCGGACACACTTTCCTGGGTCATGCCCGGCCTCGGAAGATCAACACGTCGCAGCCCTACCTAGGCACAACAGAGAGGTCAGCACGTCGGTCTAAATCCTATGGCGCAGGGGTCTGGGCCCATCGCCCTTTGCACACCTGCATGTTGCGAACGCGGCCGGAAGCAGACCTAGCCTAGCACGCGTTCCAGTCCAATCCGGCGCGCGCCGCTCAGTCGCTGACGTCAAAAAGGGTTCGGCTGATACCACGATGCCGAGTGCCCATAATTGTTCCCGCGTAGCTGGTTAGTGCGTATAGGCCAGTGGCCAGACTCAGATCAAATACCAAGATCTCGTTAAGCGTGTTATTATGAAGTAACCGCGAATGCCGACCAGGGCCAGGCCCACCTCTCTCCTAGGTGGTCTCAACCTGCCCTGTCGCTCCGCCACAAAGTAACAGTCAGGGGCCGTCGGGAACCCAGGCCCACCTCTACCGGGATGGAGCCACCTGCCCCTTCAGCCCCCATCTCCGAACAGTATCATAAGTAATGTAACAGTATAAAGTATATAGCATATGCCCGTGATCACCTCCCGAGTGCTCACGGCCCAGTAGTGTAGCATGGCAGACGGACAAGAATGTAGGGCCACTGATGGAACACTAGCATCCTACACTAAGCATTAGGATAGCAGGTAAGGGTAACAACTGTAGCAACAATGACAGGCTATGCAGCAGAATAGGATTAACCGAAAGCAGTAACATGCTACACTACTCTAATGCAAGCAGTAGAGAGAAGGAATAGGCGATATCTGATGATCAAGGGAGGGGCTTGCCTGGAAGCTCTGTTGCACAGGAAGAAGGGTCGTCGGTGATGTAGTCGTACTCAATGGCATCAGCGCCGGTCTCAGAGTCTACCGGAGAAGAAGAAGGGGGAAGAAAAAGTAAATACAAAGCATCACAAAATATAAAAAGAGAATACGCGGTGCCAGGGGTGATCTAACGCAGGAATAGGTGATACCGGCAAAGGGGGGAAACATCCGGGAAAGTATTCCCGGTGTTTCGAGCTTTCGGACAAACGAACTTGAGGGGGACGGTTGCAGGTTCGCTATGCTAGGGACGTGTGGTGAACGAATGGACTGTGTATTCGGATTCGTCTCGTCGTTTTGAGCAACTTTAATGTACAAAACATTTTCATCCGAGTTACGGTTTATTTTATATTATTTTCCAAAGTTTTAAATAGTTTTTTGGAATTCTTTTAATTCGAAAATAAAACAGAAATTAGTTTTGTCACCTAGTGCTTTTCTAGCCATAGTGTATGACAGGTGGGGGGTCGGGGTCAAAGTCAATGGTTGACCAGTCAAGGTTGACTGGTCAACAGGGTCAAAGCAGGGCCCATATGTCATTGACTCGGCATTTTTAGAGTTAAAATAAATAGTTGATTAACTGAAGGGGCCCACATGTTCTATCAATTATTAGAGCTAACAAAGGGGGGTTAGGCCTAACTTAATTAGGCCTCCCTAATTAACTTGGGCCAGGGCCCATGTGGTAGCAAACGAACAAGGGCGGCCTCACGCTGGCTCGCACGCGCGTGCGTACAGGGCGCCACCGGCTGAAGCCAGCCGTGCCAGCAGCCTGCAGCAACGCAACACCAGCGGGAGTGCACGCACGCGCGGGCTAGGCGCGCGGTGTGAGCGCAGCCTCGGCGCGGCGGGACGCAGTCAGGAGCAGGTGGCACGTGGGGAAGTACGGCGGGGCAAGCGACGCACGGAGCGGCAGAGGCAGGCGAAGGCCGGGCGCAGCAGGGACAGGCGGATGCCGCGCGAGGTGATGTAAGTGGGCGCGACTGCAGCGGCAGCCGGAGGTGGCAGCGGCGAGCCCATGGACGGCTGGAGGCGAGTGCGGCGGCCACGCGTGCTGGGCGAGCAGCAGCAGAAATACAACAGGTAGCGGGCGGCAGTCGTTGACTCGGGCGCGGCCAGCACAGGCGGGGCGCGTCCTGGAGCGGACGTGGGAGTGAGGGCGACGGGTAGGGCGTGACTGGAATGCAACGGTGGCCTCGGTTTGCTCCGGGGCTAGCTACCGACCGATAAAGGCAACGACGACGGAAAACAGAGCTTCGGCTACAGAGAAAAGCTACCGCTTGGGAACGTGCGCGAGGCAATAGAGAGCGGGGAAAGGAGCATAGGCTCACAGCGGGGTCGACGAGTAGGTCAGTGGGCTCGACGGAGGCTCGGTGGAGGCGAATCGAACGGCGACGACCGGCGGCATCCGAGGAAGAAGACGGCGTAGGCGACGGCGTTGGTGGTCCTTGTCGTCGATCCGGTCTTGTAGGCGAAGCAGCGGAGCACGACGGAGATGCTGGACACGAGCTCAGGGCACGACAGTGACGGGGAGTGCGTAGGTGAGGTCGGCCATGGCGGCGAGAGCGTTTGGGTTCAACCAGATCGAGGGCACGGAGCGAGGAGAGGGGGAAAAGGCTAGGGTTTCCGTCCAGGGTGTCGGTGGCCTCTTTATCCACCACGAAGAGACGGCAGATGGCCGACGCGTGGAGATCCTGGCCATGGACGCGGCACGAGCGTACACGACGCTTATGTGAATAGGGGAGGAAGACAACGGGGAGTTGGACTGGGCCTGCTCACTGTATAGCTAAGGCCCATAGCTATAGTAGGCTTCGGTTGTTTTTTTCTTTTTTGTTGCTTTTATTCTTTTGTTTATTCTTTACCGGCTTTCATTTATCGTTTCTTTTATTTTAGTTTTATAAAATAACAATTTAGAACCTAAATTAGTATTATCAAAATAGGACACTACCAAAATTAGTTTGGACCCAAAATAACTTACTTTAATAATTTTTATAATTTCAAAAACAATTAAACTATCATTTTAGCCACTGTTTTTAATTTGTTTAGGGCATTTAAACACTTTGTACAAGGTTGGTTCCACCACCAAAATTAGTTGGGGATTATTTGCCACATGATGAACATTTTAGTTTTCATGTTTGAGAAATTTTGAATTTCACTTGTTATTTGAATTTGAATTTGAACGAGACTTGATTCACCACGAGATTAACAATAGTAACTGGGAGTGACGTGGCATCATTAGCAGAGGGTTACTGTAGCTTGACTATCCGGGCGTCACAATTCTCCTCCACTACAAGAAATCTCGTCCCGAGATTTAAGAGGGCGAGTAAGGGGGAGGACTAGGTTACGAAATTCTAACGATTCTTCTCGTTCTTGGTTACTCTTTTTGAAGAGGTCGATCCATTATGTTGATGTCTTCATTTCCCTGCTTCAGGTTATCATGATGAAGTAGGCATCCTTTCTTGGGATCTCCGTCGTACTTACAAAAGAATAAGGGGGTATATCGGAAGAATGGACCTCTACAAGGTAGCCTATCTAGTAGATAACATCGGGGAAGGTGGCGGAAGGTAACTCTCGAATTGAAACTTAAGAAGATATCGAGAGCAAAGTAAGAAGGTACCATGAGAAGTTTCGAGCGGGTAGGAAATCGTTAGATTCTTGAAACAGGGCATGAAAGGGGTTGAGAGCAACGAAAAAAAATTGTGTTTGATGCTAGAGTAGATCATCTCAAGGAAGGTGGCTCGTGATCTACATACGAAGCCAAGCGTGAGGAATACCCTTGGAAACAGGGGGTACATGAGAGTCCGGTTTCGATCTATGGGTTATGGGCCCACCATGTGGGTTAAGGTAGAAAGGGGGCTAACATCTTGCACGGTCACGAAAGCAAGGCATGTCAGAGGGTAGCCTGTCAGTTAAGTTGGCAACAAAGTAGGTACCAAGGGCGAGGGACGCAGAGAACCATTTTCCTGCTCGTTGAAACGAGGCGGGCCAACAGGCAAGGTTCTCGTCCATCGGTGGTTACCGGAATGTCATCAACAATAGTAACAGGGTCTTGCCGACACGATTGTACACCTAGGTGTTTACACAAGCAGAAGAATATTACTGCTTAGATCATATAGATCACCAGAAAGGTTAAACAAAATAATGGAAAGGAAAAGGTGATCATTAGATTAAATAGAACAATGGAAAGGAAAATGTGTTTAAACACATTATTCAGGGGTATATCCTTCCCAAGGACAAACAGAACATGATATCCACGACAGGATATAATGTAGAAAACCCTTTAGGAAAGGGGGAAGAATTTTCATGACATTACCCATGCGACGGTGTTTGGGGTAATTAATAAAGAAAATTTTGCATTATGCTTCAAATGTTATTATTGATGATCGGAGTACCATAGACATGCTTCGAGATAGCATTGACATGGTCTTCGAGCAAGGTAGGACTTTGGATACACAAAAGATTCATCAGGAACAACTTATAGGATAAGTCTTACAATTTCGTCATGGAAGAATAGATAACCTTGCTAGAAGGAAACTATAACAATAGGTCCTCCGGCCAGGTGTGCTAGGCATGACATCACCTTACCGGGTCATAAAAATACCAATTTTATAACTCTTGGAAATATGTTCCAACCATCATATCCGACCGAGATTCAGATCTGATTGGGGCCAGGATACCTCAGACTCAGGATGTCTGAGAAGAAAAGGTGTAACACAAGTTGACGGGATGACATTCTAAGATTCTCGGGAAATGAACTATGGAAACGAGTTCTGAAACAAGAGTTCATCATTAAACCAAGGAGAGGATGAGGAGGTGGCTGATGGACTCAACGACAATTCGTCAAGGTTAACAAAAGATGGATTTCCACAATTATGTGAACAAGGAGATAACATTTGTCAGATCAAATGGTGAAATGATGTATGCTCGAGGAAAACATACACAATTAAACATTGGTTGAAAGGTGCACCCGAAATATGGGCTGGGTTGCACGACCAACGTCGGAATGGTGATTCAATAATCAATAGTCTAAGAATGAACGGCCGACCATTAACTTCAAAGCAATAGGGTTGCTAGAAGGGCATAATCCAAACAGCACCGCTCACTTGTTGGTACCCCGGTTGGAATCAACACGAGGACCCAAGAAAGAATGGTGATGGTGAGAAGTATCACCATACCAAGAATTCTTAAGAGGTGGTGAAATTCTCACAACATTGATGACATAAGAGATGTTAATGTTCCAAGGTAAAGAAGAACAATTGTTGGATAGCAAGGAACTCAAGGTATAACACCAAACACAAACAAGCTTGTGTTGGTGGGAAGGCAATAAAGTGGTCGATGATAACACAGATCATCGAGGGCAAGGATGGTATTTCTCATCATGAACTCAATTGATATCCTGGAAGAGCTCATAAGTTGATGATGATCACGACACATTTGTCGAGATATTTCATGAAGATGTAATCAATCAGCGACGACATCAAGTCAAAGGAATGATGAACCGAAAGGTTATTGGAACCATGGGTAGGACACAAACTTGAAATCAAGCTTGTTGTTCAAGGCGAACTGATATGACGAGGAAGATCGACGTAAGCTTAGCTCATCGTCGAAAATTTGTGCTCCGGGAAGAAGGACCAGGTAGCACAGTTAATATTTGGCACGATAATGGTATAGCCGATTAGGCTAGGAATGACTTGAAGGATTATTAAACTCGTAAGCAACGAAAATTACTTAAGAGTTATTGAATCAGAGTGCGGAATTGATTCACTTATCGGTGTTCTCGGTCGACAAACAACCCAGAACCCATGAAGTGACAAAGACAAGGTAAGGTAGTACTTCATCAAAGCTTATAAGATGTAGTGCAATGGCAAGATATCCTCGAGATACCAGGGGGGATACTCAAAGGTAGATCATAATAGAGGTTGTGCAGGCGTATTGACCTGCAGAAGACAAGTGATTTAATTTGTCCAAGAAATGGAATCAAGGAGAAAATATGGTCGGAACCACGTTTGCAAAGGATCAATTCACATATACCAAATGATATTATATCAAGGAAATAGTTATTATTAAAAGAAGCTTCCATGATAGGATCTACATCGTGTCCATGGGCATGAACACAAAGTTCAAGGTCGACTCCCACTTCTCCAATGCATGACCATTCATTCACTGCTCTATTAAAATGAGTTGAGTGTGAAAACCTACCTAGTGAATTACCAAAGGAGTATGGCCCGTGAAAACTTTCGGGTTCACACAGATTAAGGAAGGCATAGGTTCAACCCATCAGGGCATCGTGGAAACATATACCACAAGCTTCAATAGTAAATATCACCAGCTCAAAAGCAGAGCATGGTTGGCCAAATCAGAGAATAGGATTTACCAACGACATTATGTATCAGGGAAAGAACTTCCAAAGTGATTGAATATGAGGGACGTTGTCGGATAAAATCCAACAAAGGATCCGATGGTTCTCAAGGGATCTGATGTAAGCATCGGTACTCAAACAGAGGAAGAAACAATGCAAAGGCATTGGATTCTAGAAACAACTAACTAATTCAAAGCTCAAATGCAAAGGAATTGTGATTTCCAAATCAAGGGATCAGAAGCAAACGCTCTGATTAAGGATGGATAAGTTGAGTAGGCTTAGGGATACCATCGATGGTAATTTGATTGGTCGAGATCCAGCTCATGTTTAAAAGGACATCTGAGCCGGAAAGATAATTTAAAAGGATCAACCGATGATTGCGGGCATTCGCACTCATGTTGAATCAATAGGATCAAAAAGACGGCGTCAAAGGAGACTAATGAATATAGCCAGACATATGGGAAGCATCCATAATGCAAGCAGACAAGTATTTGCAGAGCAATAAGCTGCTAAGGATTTTTGGAGGATCGAATAGTATTTCGAAGACTTTTGTGAAACACCTGAACAACTGGGGATGAGCGGATACCCGGTAAGTGCGAGGAATTATCCATAGGGGTATTCATGTGGCCAAGAACTGTAAGGCAGTAGGCTTAAAGTATTCTCTGAACATTAGAGAGAATTTCAGGGTATCTTGTAATAACAAGATCAACGGGGAATGATTGTATGAGTGGCAAGTGTAAGTAGTTATCCATAAGGATTTATCGGTGGTCGGGAATAGCAAGAGTGGTGGGCACAGAGTATCGAGAGAATATCGGAGAGTATCTTTGGAATCTTCTGGTGCAGCCGGGGATCATCTGGACTGAAGGGGCTCTCTGGGAGAAAGTATTTTCGAGAACCTAAAGTTAGATTTTAGCAAAATCGTTTAACCCGAATAGAAGAGAGTTCAGAGTCCTAGAGTAAAGGTTGAGGAATAAAAGATCCTACTACCACCCAATGGCGACGTGGGCCCGTAAGCCGCACAGCCATGTTAGTAAAAGTTTTTCAATGACTAGACTCGACTTCGACCAAGGAGTTGGAAAGGGGGATTCCTACAGGCAGTCGGCTCTGATACCAACTTGTGACGCCCCCGATTCAATCATACACTAATCATGCACGCAAACGTGTACGATCAAGATCAGGGACTCACGGGAAAAATATCACAACACAACTCTAAAAACATAAATAAGTCATACAAGCATCATAATACAAGCCAGGGGCCTCGAGGGCTCGAATACAAGTGCTCGGTCATAGACGAGTCAGCGGAAGCAACAATATCTGAGTACAGACATAAGTTAAACAAGTTTGCCTTGAGAAGGCTAGCACAAACTGGGATACAGATCGAAAGAGGCGCATGCCTCCTGCCTGGGATCCTCCTAAACTACTCCTGGTCGTCGTCAGCGGCCTGCACATAGTAGTAGGCACCTCCGGTGTAGTAGGAGTCGTCGTCGATGGTGACGTCTGGCTCCTGGGCTCCGGAATCTGGTTGCGACAACCAGGTAGAATGGAAAGGGGGAAAAGAGGGAGAGAAGCAACCGTGAGTACTCATCCAAAGTACTCGCAAGCAAGGATCTACACTACATATGCATGGGTATCTGTGTAAAGGGGCAATATCGGTGGACTGAACTGCAGAATGCCAGAATAAGAGGGGGATAGCTAGTCCTGTCGAAGACTACGCTTCTGGCAGCCTCCATCTTGCAGCATGTAGAAGAGAGTAGATGGTAAGTTCACCAAGTAGCATCGCATAGCATAAACCTACCCGGCGATCCCCTCTTCGTCGCCCTGTTAGAGAGCGATCACCGGGTTATATCTGGCACTTGGAAGGGTGTGTTTTATTAAGTATCCGGTTCTAGTTGTCATAAGGTCAAGGTACAACTCCAAGTCGTCCTGTTACCGAGGATCACGGCTATTCGAATAGATAAACTTCCCTGCAGGGGTGCACCACATTACCCAACACGCTCGATCCCATTTGGCCGGACACACTTTCCTGGGTCATGCCCGGCCTTGGAAGATCAACACGTCGCAGCCCTACCTAGGCACAACAGAGAGGTCAGCACGCCGGTCTAAATCCTATGGCGCAGGGGTCTGGGCCCACCGCCCTTTGCACACCTGCACGTTGCGAACGCGGCCGGAAGCAGACCTAGCCTAGCAGGCGTTCCAGTCCAATCCGGCGCGCGCCGCTCAGTTGCTGACGTCAAGAAGGCTTCGGCTGATACCACGACGCCGAGTGCCCATAACTGTTCCCGCGTAGGTGGTTAGTGTGTATAGGCCAGTGGCCAGACTCAGATCAAATACCAAGATGTCGTTAAGCGTGTTATTATGAAGTAACCGCGAATGCCAACCAGGGCCAGGCCCACCTCTCTCCTAGGTGGTCTCAACCTGCCCTGTCGCTCCGCCACAAAGTAACAGTCGGGGGCCGTCGGGAACCCAGGCCCACCTCTACCGGGATGGAGCCACCTGCCCCTTCATCCCCCATCTCCGAACAATATCATAAGTAATGTAACAGTATAAAGTATATAGCATATGCCCGTGATCACCTCCCGAGTGCTCACGGCCTAGTAGTATAGCATGGCAGACGGACAAGAATGTAGGGCCACTGATGGAACACTAGCATCCTACACTAAGCATTAGGATAGCAGGTAAGGGTAACAACTGTAGCAACAATGACAGGCTATGCAGCAGAATAGGATTAACCGAAAGCAGTAACATGCTACACTACTCTAATGCAAGCAGTAGAGAGAAGGAATAGGCGATATGTGGTGATCAAGGGAGGGGCTTGCCTGGAAGCTCTGTTGCATAGGAAGAAGGGTCGTCGGTGATGTAGTCGTACTCAATGGCATCAGCGCCGGTCTCAGAGTCTACCGGAGAAGAAGAAGGGGGAAGAAAAAGTAAATACAAAGCAAACAAAGCATCACAAAATATAAAAAGACAATACGCGGTGCCAGGGTGATCTAACACAGGGGTAGGTGATACCGGCAATGGGGGGGGGGACATCCGGGAAAGTATTCCCAGTGTTTCGAGCTTTCGGACAAACAAACTTGAGGGGGACGGTTGCAGGTTCGCTATGCTAGGGACGTGTGGTGAACGAACGGACTGTGTATTCGAATCCGTCTCGTCGTTCTGAGCAACTTTCATGTACAAAACATTTTCATCCGAGTTACGGTTTATTTTATATTATTTTCCAAAGTTTTAAATAGTATTTTGGAATTCTTTTAATTCGAAAATAAAACAGAAATTAGTTTTGTCACCCAGTGCTATTCTAGCCATAGTGTATGACAGGTGGGGGGTCAGGGTCAAAGTCAATGGTTGACCAGTCAAGGTTGAGTGGTCAACAGGGTCAAAGTCAATGGTTGACCAGTCAAGGTTGACTGGTCAACAGGGTCAAAGCAGGGCCCATATGTCATTGACTCGGCATGTTTAGAGTTAAAATAAATAGTTGATTAACTGAAGGGGCCCACACGTTCTATCAATTATTAGAGCTAACAAAGGGGGGTTAGGCCTAACTTAATTAGGCCTCCCTAATTAACCTGGGCCAGAGCCCATGTGGTAGCGAACGAACAAGGGCGGCCTCACGCTGGCTCGCACGCGCGTGCATACAGGGCGCCGCCGGCTGAAGCCAGCCGTGCCAGCAGCCTGCAGCAACGCAACACCAGCGGGAGTGCACGCACGCGCGGGCTAGGCGCGTGGTGTGAGCGCAGCCTCGGCGCGGCGGGACGCGGTCAGGAGCAGGTGGCGCGCGGGGAAGTACGGCGGGGCAAGCGACGCACGGAGCGGCAGAGGCAGGCGAAGGCCGGGCGCATCGGGGACAGGCGGATGCCGCGCGAGGTGATGTAAGTGGGCGCGGCTGCAGCGGCAGCCGGAGGTGGCAGCGGCGAGGCCATGGACGGCCGGAGGCGAGCGCGGCGGCCACGCGTGCTGGGCGAGCAGGAGCAGAAATACAACAGGTAGCGGGCGGCAGTCGTTGACTCGGGCACGGCCAACACAGGCGGGGCGCGTCCTAGAGCGGACGTGGGCGTGAGGGCAACGGGTAGGGCGTGACTGGAATGCAACGGTGGCCTCGGTTTGCTCTGGGGCTAGCTACCGACCGATAAAGGCAACGACTACGGAAAACAGAGCTTCGGCTACAGAGAAAAGCTACCGCTTGGGAACGTGCGGGAGGCAATAGAGAGCGGGGAAAGGAGCATAGGCTCACAGCGGGGTCGACGAGTAGGTCAGTGGGCTCGACGGAGGCTCGGTCGAGGCGAATCGAACGGCGATGACCGGCGGCATCCGAGGAAGAAGACGGCGTAGGCGACGGTGTTGGTGGTCCTTGTCGTCGATCCGGTCTTGTAGGCGAAGCAGCGGAGCACGGCGGAGATGCTGGACACGAGCTCAGGGCACGACAGTGACGGGGAGCGCGTAGGTGAGGTCGGCCATGGCGGCAAGAGCGTTCGGGTTCAACCAGATCGAGGGCACGGAGCGAGGAGAGGGGGAAAAGGCTAGGGTTTCCGTCCAGGGCGTCGGTGGCCTCTTTATCCACCACGAAGAGACGGCAGATGGCCGACGCGTGGAGATCCTGGCCATGGACGCGACACGAGCGTACACGGCGCTTATGTGAATAGGAGAGGAAGACAACGGGGAGTTGGACTGGGCCTGCTCACTGTATAGCTAAGGCCCATAGCTATAGTAGGCTTCGGTTGTTTTTTTCTTTTTTTGTTGCTTTTATTCTTTTGTTTATTCTTTACCGGCTTTCATTTATCATTTCTTTTATTTTAGTTTTATAAAATAACAATTTAGAACCTAAATTAGTATTATCAAAATAGGACAATGCCAAAATTAGTTTGGACCCAAAATAACTTACTTTAATAATTTTTATAATTTCAAAAACAATTAAACTATTATTTAGCCACTGTTTTTAATTTGTTTAGGGCATTTAAACACTTTGTACAAGGTTGGTTCCACCACCAAAATTAGTTGGGGATTATTTGCCACATGATGAACATTTTAGTTTTCATGTTTGAGAAATTTTGAATTTCACTTGTTATTTGAATTTGAATTTGAAAGAGACTTGATTCACTGCAAGATTAACAATAGTATCTGGAGGTGACGTGGCATCATTAGCAGAGGGTTACTGTAGCTTGACTATCCGGGCGTCACACAATGTGCCTGCACAACACATGCCTAGCCTACTTAATATTCTGGGATGCAAGCAAGGGCAATTCCCCTTCACGTATCTAGGCCTACCATTGGGCACATCCAAGCCAAAAATTGAGGATTTCAACCCAATGATGCAAAGAATATAAAGAAGGTTAACTGGGTGTTCTACAATGCTCTCATATGATGGAATGATGATATTAATCAAGTCCGTCTTTGCAGCGCTACCAGTTTTTTTCATGTGCACTTTGACACTCCCTGTTGGTGTCATTGAACAAATAAACAAATACTTGAGAAACTTTCTGTGGAGAAAATTTGGAATGGAGGACAAGGGGACAACACTGCTTGCATGGTCCAAAGTTTGTCAGCCAAAGAAGCATGGAGGGCTTGAAATTCTGGATATTGCACTTCATAACAAAGCTTTGCTCATGAAAAACATATATAAGTTTCTCAACAAAGATGACATCCCCTAGGTCAAGCTAATATGGGAGAAATATTATCACACAATAGCACCCATGGGAAAACCAGAAGGCTCTTGGTTGAGGACTCATGTTACACTTCTTGACAATTTCAAATCAATTAGCAAATGCACAATTGGGACAGGGCAAACAATATTATTCTGGGAAGACAAATGGCATGAGCAAACACTGCAACAATCATTCCTTGAACTTCATTCACATGTAATTGATGAGACCCAAACAGTTCAACAATTTTATGCAGGACAAGATTGAACTGAACACTTTCACTTGCCTATGACAACTGAAGCATATGATCAATTCAATCAACTAGGGACAATCAGTCCCCAAATACGCCCAGATAGAAAGGATAAATGGACATGTAATGGATTAGTAGGCCGATTCTCAGCTATCCATATATATTAGCGGATGCTTGAACATAAGGAAGGACATCCCATATTCAAAAACATATGGAATAGCTCTAGCAGACTAAAACACAAGATTTTCTTCTGGCTCGTAGCACACTGCAGGATCTATACCAGGGCACTTCTCAAGAGGAAAAGAATGCACTTAGATAACCCATACTGCTTTAACTGCAATCAAAAGGCAGATGAAACCACCATGCATTTGTTATGGGATTGTACCTTTGCTCAAGAATGTTGGAACATATGTTTATGAAGATACCACTCTGGCATTGGATCACCTACCTAAGCAATTTGCTTCAGAAATCGTCATCTTGGGATGCTGGAATATATGGATTCAGAGAAATGGCAAAGTTTTCAAAGCATAACAACAATCAATACAAGCATGGAGACACCATCTCAAGCAATATATGAAAATTCTTCGACACAAGATCAAGAATAAATATGAGCAAATATTAATTCAGTGGATAAGCAATAACCTTAAAAGCCATGACTTTTATACCTAGAACAGGCATTGGCTAGACACTTGCCAAATCTTAGGCCCTCTGTGGGTCTTTTGTTGTACTATATTTTGTTTTATTAATAAAAAATACCGTAGAACTATTGTTCTACAGTTTGGGGTTAAAAAAAGTAGTATAATACCATATTGCACGTTTTCCTCAGACAAAACTTTTCTTCCAAAAATAGGAAATTGTATCATAGTTAGAATATCATGTTAAGATAAATGGAAGCAAAAATTGTCTTGCTAAACTTCAATATATATAAAGCATGTAGTAATCTTTAGCATTAGGGAGTTGCCAGCTGGAATAAATAATGCAAAATTAGAATGCTTGTAGCACAACATAAAAATAGGTCTCCGAGTAAAAACAAAACAATATATGCCATATGTGTGTACAAACTTCAAATGTTATGAAATACATTATAATAAAGAGACGATAAGATTGTTAAGACACACACATGAGACTTTGCACAATCACATATTTCTTATGGGTCGCGTGACAAAAGAAAAATTTACGACTTAACACAAAAGTACTATTTATCTGTGAGTAAGGACCATCAGTTGATTGTTATGGCCATACATACGAACAAAAATGAAAATCTTCTCGTTAGGATGGGTGGCCAGCTTCTGGAATTTGCTTTGTTGAAACACAACTACTGAGTTGTGTTTTCTCCGCCTCTCCTCTACTTAATTGGGTGCTACATATTTGCTGGTGCACGAGATGGCCAATCCTATGCAACCGGGAGGTGCTCAGTTGATTTTTTCGACGGTTTCTGTTCTGGGTGCGCTGGTTCTGAAGGCCTTAACATGATGACTTTCTTGGCTTTCTACTACATAAGGTTTGCTCGGCTTCGATGATGGAAGGGGCAGATTGATGACGGCGCCCTTCGACGCGCTCCAGTGTTTGTAGTCGTCGCTAAATGATCTAAGAACCTGGATGTAATTTGTACTTTTGGTGTCTTTATACTACATTGACAGGTGATAAATATATCGGAAGTTTTCTTCAAAAAATGCTCAGTTGAATTCAACATGCATTACACCAACCCGCAAAAAACAAACAAAACATGGCATTAGTACATCAATCAAACTGCTTTTTTAGGCAAAACCAATCAAACTGCTCTTTTTTAGGCAAAACCAACTTTTTAGGCAAATCAACTGCTGGGACGACCTCGGATTCGCAGCCAGCCTGGCCCGGGGAAAACGGGAGAGAATCCAATCGTGGCCGAGACAACAACACAACGAGCCGGCCCCCCAACCCGGCCCATTAAACTCTGACCTGTCCCACGGTTTCCGTCGCCTCCCGTCTCCACCGCATCTAAACCCTGCCCCTCCCTCTGTTTTTCTCTCTCCCTCCAAGGTTCTTAGGGTTTCGCATCCGCATCAGCCGCCGCCGGAACCGGGGAGGCGGCGATACGTCGCGATGCAGCCAACATACCAGCCGCCAATGAACGGCCAGCACGCGCCTCAGCCGCAGGCCTCTGGGGCTCCGCCGCCTCCTCTGCAGCAGGCCCCCCCGCCGCAGCAGTACTACCAGGCGCCGCCGCAGTACTACCAGCAGGGACCCCCGCCGGCGATGTGGGGCCATCCGCAGCAGCATATGCCTCCGCAGTACGCGCCCCCGCCGCAGCAGTACGCGCCTCAGCCTCCTCAGCAGTACGCGCCGCCGCCGCAGCATTACGCGCCGCCGCCGCCGCAGTACGGAGCGCAGATGGCTGGCGGGCCGCCTCCGGGAGGCGAGGATATCAGGTCGCTGTGGATCGGAGATCTCCAGTACTGGATGGATGAGACCTACCTCTACAACGCCTTTGCGCCTGTGGGGCCGCAGCAGGTGATGCCTCTGTCTACTGAGAGAATTGTTGCATTACAAATTTACACTTCCAATGTGTGTGCTTAAATGATGGATAATGTTGTACAGTATTTTTTATCCGTGTACCTGTAGGGAGTTGGGATATTCATACTGAGCGTTTTCTATCCTATTTTCACATGTACCGTAAGAAGTGACTCAGTGTTTGCTTTGTGGGGTTAGCAAAGGCTAGCATATGCATTATTGTTAATTTAGATCAGCCTTTGCTGTTATTTTGAAACATGTTATGGACATACGGTTACAAGCTGTCGTATTACTTGTTTAAGCATTACTGTTTGATCTTTACCTGTGATGTGCGGCATGCTCAATATAAACCTGTTGTAGGTAGGGCAACTTGATAAATGTGCTGTATAAAGACAAATAAAGGTGTCATATTAAATACTCGTCTGTAACTCAATATAAGATAGTGATGTGTCAAAAAACGTCATATATTAAGTTATGGAGGAGGGAGTAGTATATGGTAGCATGTTCATTTATCTATGTTTTGGCCTTCTATACATTTCCATCATTTGTCTTTCGCCACCCTGGAAGCGTGATCTCTGGATTAAATATTGTATATCTGTTATAATAATTTCACTTATTGTTTTTTCTTAGTATTTTTGGAAACATTGTCATTGTATGCACTGGCTTTTGTACAAGTACTTCGTGTATTGGGTATTAATGTTCTCTAGAAATTGCAGGTCACCTCAGTGAAAATTATCCGCAACAAACATACTGGGCAGCCCGAGGGTTATGGTTTTATTGAATTTCAATCTCGAGCTGCTGCGGAATATGCTCTTGGGACCTTTAATGGGCAGATGATGCCTAATGTTGAACAAGTTTTCAAGCTAAACTGGGCTTCTTGTAGTGCTGGTGACAAGCGGGGTGATGATGGTTCTGATCACACAATATTTGTTGGTGATTTGGCTGCTGATGTTACTGACGCCATGTTGGAAGAGATATTCAAAGCCACCTACCCATCAGTTAAAGGTGCTAATGTTGTTACTGACAGGGCCACTGGTCGCTCCAAAGGATATGGTTTTGTACGCTTTGGAGATCTAAATGAGCAGACACGTGCTATGACTGAGATGAATGGAGTGACATTGTCTACAAGACAAATGAGGATTGGGCCTGCAGCTAACAAGAAGAATATGGGTACTCAGCAGACATATTCAACTAATGGTACGTGAACTGGGAAACTTTTTCCTCGTAGAATATTAATTATTTGCTGTTTCGTCACCTGCTTTTATAGAATCTTGTAGGGAGTAATGATATTTAGATCCTCTCTTGTGGGCACACCATTTTGTAGGCCAACTCAATCTGTTTACACTCTGATTGTTCTCTGTTTGCTTCCTCAATGAGAGTGTTCTGTTAGCACTTCTTATCTTTCTACTCAGTCCAGTTCAGGGTAGCCAGCACAGCTTCTGTTGCTATAAACAGATATATGTCCTTCCTGCTCTTTCATTTGTAAAGATTGGGATAAATGAACACAACTAAGTAATGAATAAACTAAACACAATTCATGTTTCTCAAAGCAGGATGCCATGCCATCTTCATTTAGTGCCTGGAAATATCTTCAGCTGAGATAGATGTCTCCTGTAATCTGTGGCCTCAGTTAGGTCAGTGTTTAATTTTGCGAGAATTTGGTTCCCAATTGCTTTGGGGGGCAATTGTGCTGTCTATCTGTTCTCACATTGAGATAGCTTACTTGAAGCCTTTTCTATCTCTCATTTGCCAGCATTGTCAGTTATATACTTCAAATGTTATTCTCTATCTAGAATCCCAAACAGTTTGTAATTCCCATCTTAAATATTCTTTTCCCTCAACCTCCCATTCCTTGTGAGTGCACCTAATCTTTTGTAGTGCACATAACATTTGTTCTATCTTCCATTAGTCCTTGAATAAACCGTCCTTGCAGGCACAAGTAATTTGTCACCTTCCCTTTTTTTTGGATGGACAAGGTTTAGGTTTGAGATGGCCTGCACTAAATATATTATATTGGGCAATAAATATTAAAACAAATGGTTTCCTTCCTAGAGGAGGCTAATTCCAGTTCATCAATAGTATGGCATTTGCGCAAAAATAGGACGGCAAGCTAACCTGTTTACTGACAGCCATGCTCCTAGGCTTCATTTTCTTTTACAGCCAAGCTGACACATGCAATGGTCGAATTAAATTTGTGAAGCAGGGATGTACCTCCCTTGATTGACAATGGCTTCCTTGTGTGGTGGTTGATTTGTTGTAATGAAATAGCAGCAATTGCATATTCTTCATGATTAGGTTATTGATGATATATTTATAATTTTCTGCTTCATGTGTATTAGTTCTTTTGTCTACTGTGGTAGGTCTGAGCGCCCAGTTTGGGTCTGCCAGCTTTAGCTTTTGCATATTTTTTCTATGGTTATCCTTTCTGAAGTTAATTATGCCTGTATGTTTTGTTACGGCAGCAGGGTACCAGAGCTCTCAAGTAAACGAGGCGGCGAATGATCCCAACAATACTACAGTGAGTCCCTTGTTATATTTTTCTAAATTTTGAGAGTTGATGTTTCCTTATTTTTCATACTTGTGCGATAGATCTTTGTGGGCGGGTTAGATTCCAATATAGATGAGAACTATCTAAGGCAAGTTTTTACTCCATATGGCGAAGTTGGTTATGTGAAGATTCCTGTAGGCAAGCGTTGTGGATTTGTCCAATTTACCAGCAGGTTAAGAAAATCTCCAGGTTTTTTACTAGTAGTACATACGAGCTAATAATATCCATGACCTAATTGTTGCTCTCGTCACTGCTCTACTTTCAGGGCGTGCGCTGAGCAGGCCATCAGTGCACTGAATGGGTCTCAGATTGGTAGTTCCAATGTTCGTCTTTCATGGGGCCGTAGCCAAAACAAACAGGTATTGTATACATAGGCATGCTGTTAGCTGTTAAATCTTGACGTGTGTATCATTCTAACCCAAACATCGTTTTGTCAGCCTCCCCAGCAGGATGCAAACCAGGGTAATGGCAACAGCTACTATGGATATCAACAGGGTCCTGAGGCATACTATGGTGCACCCAATGCGCAAGATCCTAGCATGCAAAACTATGGATACTCTGGTTATGGCAGTTACGAGCAGCAACAGCAGCCATCTCAGCAGCAGCAGCCTGCACAGCAGCAGCCACCACAGCAGCAACAGCAGCAGCCCCCACAGCAGGCAAGAAATTGACAACCCAATATATCCTACTGCCTTATCTTAGTGATTTCATCTAAAACAATCTTTTTGAAATTTGTCTGTGCAAATAAACAAAAAAAAGATACAAATACGCTTCTCAAACTGCAATTTGTTGGCTGATTTTTGTTATTTTGAACATTGTTCACATGCTTAAATGATGGCTTGTCTTTGGCTGATGACTAACCTGGCTACTTAATATTTTGCAGTGACCACTGAGGCGATGGAGCGCAATCAGAGATTCAGAGCTGCATGAACTGAATGCTACCGCGTCATGAGTTATCGTATAGGTGTCCTTGTTTGTAAGATGGGTCGTATCTAGTAGTACTTTGACTGTTGGGCAGTAGCTCTAGTTCTATTCAGTGCTTCTCTTGGTTTTAAATTATCGAACTATGTCCATGACTGAGTTAAGCTTTTAATGTTATTTTGGATCACCAGTTTCTTGGTTTTTGCGTTGATAGTTAAGGCTTTTGGGTGAGAGCTGAACAGAGCGGCTCAACTTGTTCAAATTTTAGCTGAGAGCTTGAACCAAAAGGCTTATGTAGTCTGCCATTTTGTTGTGAGAATGCAACAGCAAATCAAAATAACTGTGTCATGTTGGAAGAGCAAATCAAAATGATCATCTGCTGGTAAACCGATCCTACTATTCTTTTTCTATAAAAGTGCGAGGAACGGAGATCTAAGGATAGAGCAAATCAAAATAATAATCTGCAGGTAGACCGATACCGTCCAGCAGATTCCCCATAACCAATCCAATCTGACATAAGATCCAGAAGACGGGCAGTTATTTTTGTCACAAAAAAGAGATTCCTTTTACGCAACTCCCTCGATACCAAAAAAATAATAAAATATTAGGGACGTGTTCAAAAGAAAAAAAAATATTAGGGAAAGGAGAGCCGTTGGAGATGCCATAACTTCCATCTTTAATACGGATGCCATCCAAGAAGTGATTGTCCATTTATTTTCACTAGCAAAAGAGTTTGTGCGTTGCAACGGGAGAAAATATACCACATGTTAAAAGAAAAGACACATGTCCAACGCCGGCCCTCAAATACGTTCGGACCGCGCGGTTCGGGCGTGTTGTGCCATCCAATGCGGTAATGTATCAATTCGCAGGGCGGTCCGGACGCACTTCCTCCCGCAAACGTGGGCGGGCTTTGCGGGCGTCCGGATAGCACCAAGTGCCAGCTTCTGATCACTCTCGCCCACCCAAACCCCCTCCTCTCTCGCCCGCGCGCGTTCTTGCCCGGCGTCAGCTGTCCGCATTCATGCCAACGTGGAGCGACTGCTTCATATTGAAGCCAGCTTAGAGCGGACGCGATCTCTCACTTCCTCCGCTATTGAAGCGACGTGCTGGCCGAGGACGCCGCCCGCGACGCGTCCCCGATGTTCGCGCCTGTTCAATGCCGGAGACGCGTTACTGGACGGGACAGATATTTACCATGCCCGTTCTATGCCTCGTCCGTCCATATGCCGCCATTAAGCAGGCTCGCCGGCCGACAAACCCACACCGGCTCCGTGCATTGATGAACCCGGACGCCTGGCCTCACCGGAATCCCCTATTTAAAGGTGGCCACACTCGGCTAAGGGCAACTCCAACACACGACCCCAAATGGTCCGCGCGTGTCCGTTTGGGGGTAACCGGACAAAGCAGGCCTCCAACGCGCGGGAGCAAACGGACCGCCGTCTGTTTTCTGTCCGCTTTCGACCCATTCCCGGCCCAAGTTTGAGCCGAGTTTGCAGCTGAAGGGACAACACACGGACGGGCAGGAAGCACACCCCTGTCCTCCCCTAGCCCGCATGTCGGTGGCACAAGCAACCACTTTCCCTCTCTTTCCTCCAAAACGCTCCCGCGCCCCGCCCTTCCCCCTCCCTCCATCCACCATGGCCGACGAGGCGAATCCCGTCGACCCACCAGCAGCCGCCCGCCCCGCGGTGAAGAAAAAGAAGCCTGTGAAGAAGCCTCGATCGGAGCTCACGCGGGCGGAGGTCGCCAAGCCCGACGTTGAATCGGCCAAGAGGAGAAACTGACGAACTGTCGCGGCGGAGAAGAAGGTCGCCGCCGAGTATGCTGCCGAGTGTGCCGTGCGGCGTGCGGCGTGCATTGCAGCACCAGGCCGACATCGAGGACAAGGAGTCCATCGTCTCCAAGGCGCACGCCCTCCTCATGTTGGGTATGTGCCGCCCAAGGCCAGCCAATCTCTCGGCCGCTGCCATGGCCGCGGCTAGCACAGGCTCCTCGGCCCATCGTCCGCCACAACACCGTTCCTCGAGCTCGTCTGTCACACACGAGACGCCGGATATTCGTGCTCCGCCGTTGCACGACCATGGGCAGACGCGATTCTCCACGTCGCCGGACTGCATCGTGGTCGATCCGGCCACGCTCACGGGCGTCATCGACCTCAACATCACGCCGCGGTACAGTGGCACTGGCCAGCCGTCCGATGGAGCGCAAAGGAAGCAGCCCTGGTCGTTCACTTCGGCTCACATGGTGTGACCCTGACTACGCCTCGTTCATGTAGAACGTCATCTTCGAGGGCCGTGGTGAGGTGTTCCATGTCGACGGCCAGGAGCAAGCTTTTGATCCCGACGTGACCCAAAGCCAGGACGGCCACGGTTCCTATGATGACACTCAGTTCACCGACCATGATGATGGTGATGAGGACGACCATGGCAACTCGTGGCATGAAGATGATGACTTGTATTGTGAAGATGAAGAAGAAGAGGTCGACATTTCCGCAGAGCCATTGTTGTTTAGCGATGAGCTCACCCAAAAGGCTGAAGCACAAAAGAGGAGGAAAATCATTCACACGGGATCATACAACCAAGGTGAGGACACTTTGATTTGCGAGTTGGAAGGAAATCGGCCAAGATCCAATCAAAGGTGCCGAGCAAAAAGAAGCCGTCTTTTGGACAAGAGCTCACAAGAACTTTCATGAGCGAAGAAAGTTTGCCCCCTACCAATTCACAAGCACCCGAGGCATCAATTCAATCCAAAAGAGGTGGGGATACATCCACAAAGAGTGCAACAAATATTGTGCCGCACTTGAGAGCGTCAAAGCCCATCCCATGAGCGGCCTAGGCCTTGGTGACTTGGTATGGACCTCTCGCTTTTTCAGCATGTGTCCATTCATGTTGGCATGCCATTTAAGTTTCATGCATTGTATGTCCCTTCATGTTACAATTGCGGCCGCATGTTTGATTGTGTAGGCATTCCAATCTTTGGAAGCCTTCAAGGCCCGGCAGAAAGACAAGCCATTCACTCTCACGCATTGTTGGGTGCTCATCAAAGATTGCCCAAAGTTCAAAGACCAATATAACGCTCTTAAGAAGAAGAAAGGAGGGAAGGCGGCTGTGGCTGATGAGGTAGACTTCCTCAAGAGGTCGAGGGGCACAAAAAACACAAAGGCCGATGAGAAGCGTGATGCGTCGTCCATTGCCTTGCAAGGAACTTTGGAGGAAATGATGAGAAAAAAGGATGCGAGGGAGGAAAGGAAGACCAAAGGGAAGGAGGAGCAAATGAAGATATATCTAGATCTCCAAATGAAGAAGCTTGACATGGAGGAGGCCATGAAGATGAGGAAGCTTGACATCAATGAGGCCACTCAACTCAAGAAGCTAGAGATCGAGACCACCAATGCCGACACAAAAGCCAAGGAGGTGGCACTCGCGTTGATGAGCGTCGACAAGAACAATATGTCACCGGAGAGGAAGGCTTGGTTTGCGAACCGGCAAAAGGAGATGTTCGCCTGCGACAACCTGAACTAGGTGAGACCTCGCCCGCGATGGCGGTCCATTTTGAAGGCTGGCTGGTGTGCCGGCCGCTGGCTTTGTTGTCGGTGAAAAACTTGTCCATTTTGAAGGCAGGGTCATGTGCCGGCCGCTGGCTTTGTTGCCGGCCCAAAAACTTGTCCATTCTGAAGGCCGGCGAGTGTGTCGGTCGCTGGCATTATTACTGGCGCCAAACTTGGGGTGGCCATTCAGTAGGCCGCTGGCTTTGTTGCCGTCCGACATGATCTAGCGTGAACTATGGCTGCTGGCGTGAACTATGGCCGCTGCCATTTAGTTACGTCTTTTTGTTTGCATGCACAACGGAGGAGATGCGGCCTAAATGCGGCCGTGCATTGGGCGCACGGCCGGCGCATCCATAAATCCGGGTGGACACGACCCCATTGCCACGCCCAAGCGGACAATAAGAGGATGAAACGGACGCCCATTTGGGGTCGTGCGTTGGAGTTTCCCTAACTCCACGCCACAACACAAGCCGCTCCACATCCTCCTCCATTGCACTGCATCCTCCATGACTACAGGCGGCGAAGCTCTGTGGGAGAGCCTTTCCATGAAGATAAAGCACGAGCCGACCACCTGGCAGAGCCGCCGTGCCAGGCGGATGGAGGCCGGCTTGCCGGCTAGCTCGCCTGAGGTCTTCGACGATGAGGACGACCCCACGATGGAGACGGGCCCCGATGACACCGCACCGAAGCCCGCGCCTGTGCACGCTGGTTTAACCATGGAGCAGGCGCATGTGCACTACAAAGCCACCATGGCGGAGGTGCAGGCTGTGCCTCTATCAGTGTTCCAGCAGGCGCAGGAGGAACAACGGTACAACCTGTTCCTCCTGGAGCAGCACCGGCTAGCAGAGGGCCAGATCTACGGCGAGCACGCGAGCGAGGAGGGCGTGGCACCCATGGTCGCGGCAAACCCCAACTTCGTCGCAGAGCAGCGTGCGATCTACGAGGCCGTCCACAGTCAAGCCGCCGCTCGTGAGGAAGCGGACGCCGCGGAGGAGAACAACGCCAGCTGCGCCTCCTACACGCCGCCGCCGAACTATCAGGCGACACGGTGGGACGACGACATCACGGACGCCACCATTTCCATCGTGGACCACACGTCCACTAACGATGAACAAGGCGCAAGCTCCTCCAAGGATGAGTAGGGCAAGGGAGGTGGCAGGGCCATGTGTCGCGTGTGGGCCGGTCCATCTCCCATATGCTACTACTCTTCCTCACCGGAGACCACAGCTTCACTTCATCGGTCTTATCGCCGGTGCTCATGGAGGTGTTGGATGGAGGAGGCGGTCCCAGGAAGGGAACAACAAGGAGTTGGGCGCCGGCGGCCACCTTATGTTTTTTTGCTCTAAATGTTTGAAATGTAATAAAAATCTGACGTGTTTGCATGAATGTCGTTCAGTTTGTATGAAATCCGCCGTGTTTGCATGAATTTCATCTGGTGGTTCATAAAGTTGTCGAAATATATGCTGGAAGCATTGGATGGTGGCCTCCCGCATCCATGTCCGTGGATCCCCCTGTCTGCGGACGGATGCGGGAGAAAATTTGTTGGCCACCATTGGAGATGCCCTAACCGAATAATCATGACTTAAGACCCTAATAGGTCAACATCCTTTATTTCAACATGAACTCCCATCTGTGTCGCCGCTTATCCATCTTCCCACCCTCGCCGACGGTGTCCTTCGTGCTCACACAATCACAACACATTTAAATATGGTCAATCCTAGGGCGCCTCTCTCGTGGCATAAGATGGCAAATTTCTTTATTCCCCCTTGCAAGGTTTTTCCATGGCATGCATGCACGGTTATAAATGGTTTCTTCCGTCTCCAATCTATTTTTCAGAGGTATTTATTTCCAATCCAAATTGACACTGGTACGAAAGAAAGACAAATTGTGCGTTATTGATTAAGATTGCGACATAAATAGAGTTTTTAAAATGGTTAAAAACAGGTAAAAATACCATCATATTCATATTCTACACATTTTTCTAATCAAAACCCATATATAACATGTTAAATTTGGAGTTAGGGTTTAAAATATATGTTTTTTTGGAAAGCATTTGATATGGACTGTGGGTTGATTAACTCAAGTGTCAGTTTTTTTTTGCAAAAAGCAAAAGTTTTTGTGGATGACTTACACCTGTATTGTAGGTTGATTTTTAGTAACCACATGGGAGTTTCTGCAAAAAATGAAACATTTTTCTGGATGACTTAAACATGAACTGGGTTAATTTCAGGAAACAACAAGGGCTTTTCTTCAAAATGGTGCGATGGTCGGGCATAAGCACTAATCCCTTTATTAGTAGGTATAGATTGCATGGACATACCAATCAAACAAAACCAATCATGGTTGTAGCAAATTCCATGATTTAGATAATAAGGGTTTCTTTGACAACAACCGTTTGTTCTTGAGGATACGGGAGAAGTCTTGTTATAACTAGTCACGTGAAGTTAGTATTCGGCCAATATTGTGATGATGTGTTATGTTGTTCTTCCTCTAATGGTATCGTGTGAACGTCGAGTACATGACACATTACCATGCTTGGTCCTAGGGGAAGGCATTGTGGGATTAGTAAGTAGATGATGGGCTGCGAGAGTGAGAGAAGCTTAAACCCTGGTTTATGCACTATTCCGTAAGGGGCTGATTTGGATCTATATGTTTCATGCTATGGTTAGATTTATCTTAAATCTTCTTTCATAGTTGCGGATGCTTGTGAGAGGGGGTAATCATAAGAGGGTTGCTTGTTCAAGTAAGAACAACATCCTAGCACCGGTCCACCCACATAACAGTTTATCAAAGTAGTGATCGCGAATCAACTAAACACGATGAACGTGACTAGATGAAATTCCTGTGTCTCCTCGAGAATGCTTTTCTTACTATATGAAGTACTTCTGGCTTGTCCTTTGCAATAAAAGGATTGGTCCACCTTGATGCACCTTGTTACTTTAGTTACTTGTTACTTGCTATCAATTTATCTTGCTAGCAAACTATCTGTCACTACTATCTTACAACACTTGCAGAGAATACCTTGCTGAAACCGCCTATCAATTCCTTTTGCTCCTCATTGGGTTTGACACTCTTATTTATTGAAAGGACTATGATTGATCCCCTATACTTGTGGGTCATCTATCCCCGCATAGATCTCATCGCCAACACTTGATCGCAACAAATCTCTAAGTATGTTCCTGCCTTGTCACCGAGAGTACTTGTGTCTAAGAACATGAGATTTTGCTCATTTTCAACACTCTTGATTCTTCTTTCATGGCTACCTTCCACTCATAAACCTTAGCCTTCCTTTCCTCGGCCTCTCTCTTGTCCTCCAGTTCTTTGGTCTTCAAGGTATTTCTTTCTTCGGCCATTTCCTTCCTTATTGTCATGATGTTTTCGAATGATTCCTTCACGTCATTGTCTCCTCCTTTCTTCAACTTCCTCTTGTGGGTCTTTCTTCCACCAGGTCTCTTAGGAGCAACTGAGTTGGGAGTGGAGCTTCTTTTCCCATCCTCGCCACTTGATGCATCACCATCGAACTCTCCCGTCGAGCTCTTACACCTCTTCTTATTAGGAACTTCACTTTATTTGCGGTTCTTCCACTTTTAATTTCCATTCTTCGGCCAAAAATGGTGCAAATTGAATCTCTTGCCTTTTTTGAACCCTTTTCCCCTCGACCCATAAACAATTCACTAGCAATGTCAGACTACATACCACAAGTGAGAAAGAAGTTAACCACCAATCCATACAAGATATGAAGAAATAATTGATGAATGCAAACAAACAATCACCTTATCGTCGACATTTGTACCATTCGGGTTCATATGGTCAACTTGTGCCAAGCAATTCGACCACTTTTGACACTCCGATGATATAGTTTGTCATTGATGTCAGAGTGAACTTTGCTCTCGATAGATGCCACAACTCTTGCGTGCCTTAAAGTACTCATATATATGCTCCCAATAAGTTGACATTGGTTTTCTCAACACCGATGACCGGATCAAGACCAATTTCCTTCCATGCTTTTGTTCATGTCATTAGTTTAAATGTTCATGTTTGTGCAACTTGTCAAAAAGATGGAGGGTATTATCTGGAATTGTTTTAAGAACAGAATGGGTTCTTCCAGGGGAATTAATATGGGTTTTGATCTTTCTTCCCTCATTGAACCAGTTGTGGGATTGGATACTCTCACTAAGCCTTTTGAGAAGGAGGAAATGGACTTGATTGTCAAGCATATGCTAGTTGATAAGGCTCCAGGTCCAGATGGTTTTAATGGTCTTTTATTCAAAAGGTGCTGGCACATTATTTCACATGATTTTTATGAACTGGCCCAGGCTTTCTTTGAGGGTACTGCTCAACTGGAGAATATCAATGACTCTTACATTACTCTGGTGCCTAAGAAACCCTCCCCTGAGGAGGTGGGTGACTTCAGACCTATATCCTTAACTGGAATGGGTCTTAAGTTCTTGTCTAAGATGGTTGCCAATAGGTTTCAGGAGGTGATTATGCAGTGTGTTCACAAGAACCAATATGGTTTCATAAAAAGTAGAACAATTCAAGATTGTATTGGATGGACCTTTGAATATTTGCACCAGTGCCACCGGTCCAAGAGACCTATTGTGATTCTAAAGTTGGATTTTGAAAAGGCTTTTGACTCCCTTGAGCATGAGGCCATTGTGCAAATTTTGAAATATAAGGGCTTTAATGACAAGTGGATCCTCTGGATGAAGCAACTTCTATCCACAGGTACCTCATCAGTTTTGCTAAATGGAGTCCCTGGTAGGAAGTTCAAGTGCAAAAAGGGTGTCAGACAGGGTGACCCAGTCTCCCCCCTCCTTTTTGTCCTAGCTGCTGATCTCCTGCAGACTGTAATTAATGACATGTTCAGAAGGGGCATTCTTCAGTTACCAATTCCTTGTCATGATCAGGATTACCCTGTGATTCAGTATGCTGATGACACTCTTATCATCTTGCCTGCGGTCAAGGACCATCTCATAGCTCTCAAGGACATGCTCAGGGTCTTTTCTGTGTCCACTGGTCTGGATGTGAACTATCATAAGTCCTTCATTATTCCCATCAATGTGGACACTGTTGCCTTGACTGAATTAGCTACTGCTTTTGGCTGCCAGATTGGGAAAATGCCTTTTACTTATCTTGGGTTGCTAGTGGGAACTACTAGGCCTAAAATGGTGGATTTTATGCCATTAGTTGATTGCATGGAGAGGAGAATGACAGCTAGCTCATCCTTTTTGAATCAGGGGGAAATGTTGCAGTTTCTTAACTCTGCTCTGTCATCTATGCCAATTTTCTTCCTGTGCAGTTTGGCTGTCCCAGCTGGAATCCTTAAGAAATTGGAGAGAATCCAGAGACAATGCCTCTGGAGGAGGAATAGGGGTCAGCCTGCCCCATCCCTAGCTGCGTGGGACCTTATATGCAGGCCAAAAAATAGGGGAGGTCTTGGTATTCTCAACCTTGGCTCTCAGAACGTTGCTCTTTTGATCAAACATGTGAATAACTTCCTTAATAAAAAGGAGCTCCCTTGGGTTTCTTTGATTTGGGATTCCTACTATCATAATAGGGTCCCCCAGGGAACTTCTGATTGTGGATCTTTCTGGTGGAAGGATATTTGCAAGGTCATGCATCATTTTAGGGAGTGTGCTTGGGTTCAGATTAATGCAGGGGACACTGCTCTCATGTGGTCAGATAATTTGCAATTGGATGATCAGGTGTCTACTCTCCAACTCAGATTTCCCAGGCTCTATTCCTATGTTAAGGACCCCTGGATCAGCATTCTTGAGTTCTTGGACTCTCAGGACATTTTCCAGCACTTCCACCTTCCTTTGTCCAGCCAGGCTTTTGATGATCTGAATATTCTCCAGTCCATGTTGGGTGGCCTTAATAGAACACCTGGGTCCAAGGATATTTGGTTTTGGAAGGGCACTGCAAAGGGATACTCACCAAAGTTGTTTTACTCTCACACTTTTGCTTCAGCATCTTTCAACCCTTTGACTGCTTGGATCTGGAAGTCCTCTTGTACAATGAAAATCAAGGTTTTTGCTTGGATGCTTATTATGGACAGGTTGAACACCAAGGACATGGTGGATAGGAGACACTGGCATTTGGAGGATGGAGTAAACTGTGTTCTTTGTCCTTTGCAGACTAGGAAAACCAGGGATCATCTGTTCTTCAATTGCAACTTTAGTGTCAAAGTTTGGAACTATCTGCAAATTGATTGGGCTTCTGGTGACTCCATGGCTCATCTGGTTCTTAATGCTAGCAGGAGTTTTAGGAAGCCCTTCTTCACTGAAGTGGTGTTCATTGCTTGCTGGAATATCTGGATCATCAGGAATGCTAAGGTCTTCAGGCATGAGAGGGCTAGATTTAATAGATGGAGATCTGCTTTCATCCATGACATCACTTTAATGCAATATAGAGTGAAAGCTGCCTTCAAGGATGATCTTCTTCGCTGGATTTCATTTCTGCCACCTTGAGGACATTAGTTTGTCTCTTTTTAACTTGTACCTTTTAACTAGTTACTTTGATTACCTCTTGTAATCCTCCTTTGTACTTGTACTGTATCCCTTTTACTCAATAAAGTGATGATATGCTGTGGGGGTTTCCCCTACAGTTCCCAGTCAAAAAAAAAGATGTTCTAAACGTTTAAATTTAGAGGAAATCAAAGTGTTTAAATGTGGAAATGATTTTTTTGTGGAGGTTGAGGTACAGTGACCCTTGAGTTTGCATATTACCCGACCAACCTCCAAATTCTCCATACGCACTGTGGCAATCACAGATATGATGACTTTGTCAGAGTTGCTCTTATTCTACGCGAGGTTTGTCTTGCTTTCTTATAGTGGATGTTGTCTTTCTTTCCTGTCCTGTGCAACACAGTTGTTTTAGTTTAGGTTGGTTTTGTTGCTCTAGTCGTGGGTTGGCGGTCCTTAGGTCGATTTGTCTCTAGATGGATCGTGCCTCTATGTCAATGTCTATCATACTGTCTTATATTATACTAGTGGTGAAAGCCACGACAACACGCCGCGCCTGTATGATAGCCCGTGTGAGCAGATGTTGTTGTTTTGGTTAAGAAAAAAATGGAGTGAGGGATCGGAGGAAGACGTGTGTCGAAGGGCAGTTTTTGGCTCGGGGAGATGTGTATAATGTCATTTGATATTTTCTATTTTTTGTGGCATCTCTCATTGGGCGGTTGCATGGTATGGATGAGATGAATAGAGAATATCATCATTAACTACACATGCCCATGCTATGTTTTTTTAATATGGTGTCATTTTCTTTGATTAAATCCCTATTTTCCTTGGTTCTTTTGGTGTGTATTGTTATAGGATTGGTTTGCTTGCATTGTGGTAAGGTGCAGTCGGTCGGTTGTGTTTTTCTAACTATTATAATAAATATCATCGATGATGATAGAGCCTTATGAAATTATTATTTTGATGGCTATTTCAACTACTTCTATGGCCTCATTTTTTTCCTTCGGCATGCTAGAAGGAGTTCTAATAATAGTGTTATCGGATGTACTAATGCATGGAATATCTAATGTGAGGACGTGGCCTCCTTCTGGTGGTGTAAAGAGTTGCCCCCATCCTTCTTGGCTTTCATAATATCTCCCGGACGACCCAGTGAAATTTATTCTAACCCTCCTGTTGGTTCCACCTATAACGGAAAATTATTCTAATGCGAGGGCATGGGCTCGTACTCGTGTTGTAAAAAATTCTGGTTGATCTTGGGAGATGATTTGGTTAAAGAGGTCCTGGAGAGTTGCGGCTATTAATAGCGGGGTGGTTCTAAAACGATGGAATTCCACCACTATTGTTCTCATACCTAAAGTTGAGAATCCAGAGAAGATTACCCAATTTAGGCCCATCAGTTTATGTAATGTTGTGTATAAAGTTATCTAAAAAATGTTGGCTACAAGGTTGAAGGTGTTACTCCCTGACATTATTAGTGACACCCAAA
This sequence comes from Triticum aestivum, assembly GCF_018294505.1. Lineage (NCBI taxonomy): Eukaryota > Viridiplantae > Streptophyta > Magnoliopsida > Poales > Poaceae > Triticum > Triticum aestivum. Next base: position 198,654,730 of record NC_057799.1, read on the forward strand.
GTGCTTTTGTTCCTGGACGTATCATCACCGATAATGTCATAGTTGCTTATGAGTGCCTGCATACAATGAAAAACAGGAAGAAAGGGAAGTTTGGGATGTGTATTTTTAAACTAGACATGTATAAAGCTTATGACTGTGTCGAGTGGGTCTTCTTGGAGCCCATGCTTGGCAAGTTGGGCTTTGATGATAGTTGAATTCAGTTGGTCATGTCTTGTGTCACATCAGTTGAGTACACGGTTCAATTTAATTCAAAGCAGACCCTCTGTCCCCATACCTCTTTCTCCTGTTTACTAAAGGACTTCCTGCTCTTATTAATCATGAAGAGGAACCCGACAACTTAAATGATGTCCAGGTGTGTCGGGACTCCCCCAAAATTTACCATTTACTATTCATTGACGATTCTCTTATCCTTTTGAGAGCATATGCTGCAAATGCAAACACTTTGCGTGAAATCCTGGATGAGTATTGTGCAGCTTCGGGCCAACTGGTTAGGGAGGCAAAGTGTTCTATATTTCAGTCTGGACACAAATGTGGAGGTGAAGGCTGAAGTATGCCAAATTCTGAATATTATGACTGAATCTCTCTCGGATAAATACTTGGGACTCCCATCTATGATTGGGGTGGACCGGGTAGATTGTTTCAAACATATCATTGAAAGAATTTTGGCTATGTTAAATGGTTCAAAGGAGATAACTCTTTCCTATGGTGGCAAGGAAGCTTTGTTGAAAGCGGTGGCCGAATCCATCCCAATATATGTGATGAGTGTGTTCACATTGCCAAATAAAATTTGCAAGGGGATCACTTGCAATGTCGCAATATTGGTGGGTGATGAGGAAAACCAACAGATGTTGCATTGGTTTGCATGGTGAAAGATATGCATGCCAAAAGAGAGAGGAGGAATGGGCTTTCGTGGTGTGAATAGTTTTGCTTTGGATATGTTGGCCAAACAATGTTGGAGGCTTACTAAGAATTATAGATCCTTGTGTGCTAGACTGTTGAGTGCTAGATACTAACCATCATGTGATATACTTAACTGTGAGTTGAAGAAGGGGTCCTCTTATGTGTGGCAAAGCATATAGTCTGATATCCAAACTTTCAAAAAAGGTTGTATCTGGAGAGTGAGAGATGGAGCAAAGATTAACATCTGTAATGACTATTGGATAACAAATAGTGCCTCAAGAAAAATGTTACAACTCATGGAAACCAAGTTCTGACAAGAGTTTGTGAGCTAATTGATCCAATAATGGGAGAATGGGATGATGATGAGTCCCTTTACTGATCCGGTAAAGGAGCATAGCCTTTTCCCCAGAGGTGACCCTGAGTTATTGCCACTTGTGATAGGCGTTGGGTTTTCCCCAAAGAGGAAGGGTGATGAGTATAGTAGTATATAATATTTCCCTCATTTAAGAGCCAAGGTTTATCAAACCACTAGGACACTCACGCAAACGAATGTCAACCGTATCTGCACACACACACACAACAAATACTTGCAAAAGAAAATAAATTGCAGCAAGTATATTTAGGGTTTTAGTAAATATAAAGTGAATGGACCCCGGAGCCATAGCATTCACCAGAGGCATCTCTCTCATGAGCATAGCAATGGTGGATAAATAAATTACTGTTGGGCAATTGATAGAAAAGCGCATAGTGATATGTCTCCAATGTATTTATAATTTTTGATTGTTTCATGCTATTATATTACCAATCTTGGATACTTTATATGTCTTTTTGTGCTATTTTACATCATTTTTTGGGACTAACCTATTCACCCAGTGCCTTAGTGATAGTTGCTATTTTCTGCTTTTTTTGGTTTTCCAGCAAATCAATACCAAACGGAGTCCCAACTCTATGAAATATTTTTGACGATTTTTTCTGGACAAAAGAGACCCTAGAAGCTTCAAGAGGAGACCAGAGGACGAACGAGGAAACGACAAGGCAACAGGGCACGCCCTGGGGGGGGGGGCTGTTACCTTGTGGGCCCCTCGAGCCTCCGTTTGACCTAATTCCACTTCTATGAATTCTCAAATATTGGGAAACCAACTAAGAGCCACGTGAAACCCTTTTTTCCGCCACCACAAGTTTCTGTTCTTCCGTGATCCCATATGGAGGCCTTTTTCGGTACTCTGCCGGAGGGGGAATCGATCATGGAGGGCTTCTACATCATCCTTGCTGCCTTCCGATGATGCTGAGTAGTTCACCACAGACCTACGGGTCCATAGCTAGTATCTAGATGGCTTCTTCTCTCTCTTTGATCTTCAATACCATGTTCATCTTGATCTTCTTGGAGTTCTATCCGATGTAATCTTCTTTTGCGAAGTGTTTGTTGGGATCCAACGAATTCTAGGTTTATGATCAGATTATTCATTGAAAGTAACCGGGTCTTTTCTGGACTTTATTATGCATGATTGTTATAGCTTTGTATTTCTCTCCAATCTATCCGTTTGGTTTGGCCAACTAGATTGATTTATCTTCAGTGGGAGAGGTGCTTTGTGATGGGTTCAATCTTGCGGTGCTCTATATCCCAGTGACAAAAGGGGACAAGACACATATTTGTATTAGTGCCATTAAGGGTAAAATAATGGGGTTTGTTCATATTTATTGGGTTTACTTTGTCTACATCATGCCATCTTGCAAAGGCATTACTCTGTTTTTCATGAACTTAATACCATAGATGCATGCTGAATAGCGCTTGATTGGTGGAGTAATAGTAGTAGATGCAAGCAGGAGTCGGTCTACTTGTCTCGGACATGATGCCTATATGCATGATCATTACCGTGAATACTTCATAACTATGCGCTTTTCTATCAATTGCCTAACAGTAATTTGTTCACCCACCGTATGCTATGTGTTCGAGAGAGAAGCCTCTAGTTGAAACTATGGCCCCCGGGGTCTACCTTTATCATATTATAAAATGAAAAAAATACTTTGCTGCAATTTTTTATTTTACTTTGCAATTTATCCATCTACCTATACAAGATTTGATCTTGCAAGTAACGAGTTCAAGGGGATTGACATCCCTCTTGTCTGCGTTGGGTGCAAGTATTTGCTTTTGTGTGTGCAGGCGCTATTCATGAGGCTTTGGGTGATTCACCTATTGGTTTGATAAACCTTGGTTCTCACTGAGGGAAATACTTATCTCTACTGTACTGCTTCTCCCTTCCTCTTCAGGGAAAATCCCAACGCAACTTACAAGTAGCCGGAAGAATTTCTACCGCCGTTGTAGGGGAGACATCATCAAAACCTACCAAGTACCTTTACACAAACTATAATCTACTTGCTCTACTTTTTATTTGCCTTTGCCTCTCGTTTCCATCTCCCCCACTTCTCATAAAAATCAAAAACACAAAAATAGTTTACTTTGCTTGTTTGCTTGCTTGCTTATTGCCTTCATGACTCAAGAACAAAAAGTAAAATCACAAATTAAAGATAACTATGGATCCTCATCCACTTGCTAATCTTTCCAAACTTCCTGCTTATTGTAAACCAATAGCTAATAATGAAGAAGTTATACAAGTCAATGCTATTGGGATACATTTATTGAATGAAAAGCATGATTGCAATGACGTTAATATGAATTCTATGAAAGTCAATTGTGCTAATGATCATGATTGGGGTGATGATGTTTCTTTTGATCTTGAAAATTTATTTAAACCTCATAATGTATCTACTATTGATAATGAAATTTGCAATAGTATTGAAAGTGGGTTTGGAAGAGTGTCAACTTTAGGTAAAGTTAATCCCACATATTTGGAGAGTGTTCGATCTTATGAATACTTTGATAAAAGTGGCTTTGGAGAGGTCATGACTTTACTTGATGCTAATCCTATCTTGGATGATTGCAAAACCTTTATGCATGTGGATCATGGAGAGAATATTTTATATGATATCTATATTGTTGAATTTGATTATGAGCCTACATGTAATTATTATGAGAGAGCAAAATATGGTTGAAGAAATTTTGATGTTACTAAATTACCTCCCGTTATGTTGAGATTGCAATGTTTTATTCTTGTCCCTTGCATATGCTAGATATTTCTTGTCTTGATAATTTCTTTGCTTATAAAATGCCTATGCATATGAAGTATGTTAGACTTAAATGTGTTTGTCACATGTTTTATGATGCTCTCTTTGTGCTTCATTTCTTGTCTTTCATGTGAGGATCATTGAAATCTCAAAGCATTTCTTAATGGCTATAACGAAAGAGCTTGTTGGGAGACAACCCAATACCTTTTTCTCTCTATTCTTGAGTGTTCACACAATTATTTCTACTGTTATGATTGTGTTTTTATGTTTTAATTAGTGTTTGTGCCAAGTAAGCCTTTGGGAAGATTTGGTTGATAGTTGACTTGATTCTGTGAAAAAGCAAAAACTTTTGTGCCCAGTACTGGAATTATTATAATTCACCAGAAAGTGATAAAATTATGATTTTTACACATTATTGATATACCAATTTCTCACGTTCTCCTAATTTTTCAGAATTTTTGGCGTTAGATAAGTATAGTGTTTGTTCAGATCATTACAGACTATTCTGTTTTAGACAGATTTTGTTTTCTATTGCATAGTTTGCTTGTTTTAATGATGCTATGGATTATATCGTGGGGTATAAGTCATGCAGAAGTTAGTATACAGTAGGTTTTATGCAAGAATAAAATATGAATGGGTTCATAACAATACCTAAACTTTATGATTTGCTTATTATACTAACGGATCTCATGAGGTTTCTGTTGAGTTTTGTGTGCTGAAGTTTTCAAGTTCTGGGCGAGTTCACGATGCATGAAGGAATAAGGATTGGCATGACCCTAAGCTTGGGGATCCCCAAGGCACCCCAAGGTAATATTCAAGGAAGATCCAAGTGTCTAAGCTTGGGGATGCCCTAGATGGCATCCCCTCTTTCATCTACAATCCATCAGTATACTACTTGGAGCTACATTTTAATTCATCACATGATATGAGTTTTGTTTGGAGGTATTGTATTATAGTAGTCTTTGCTGTGCTTGCTTTTTAGATTGCCACACTCATTTTTTGCTGCACACACCTTTTGAGAGGGACACACATTTATTCGTGATTCGTTAGAATACTCTATGTGCTTCACTTATATCTTTTGAGCTAGGCAGTTGCTCTAGTGCTTCACTTATATCTTTTAGAGCACGACAGTGGTTATATTTTAAAGAAATAGTTGCACTCTCATGCCTCACTTAAATATTTTTGGGAGTCTAATAAATAGTCATGGCAAGATGCACGTGTTATGAAATTGGTCTTGATATGATAGGTATTCAAGAGGGATATAATAAAATCTTCCATGTAGATCACTGAATATGATAAGTTTGATTCCTTGCAATCATTTTGCAATATTAAGATGGTAATATGTGGGGGTACTAGTGAATGATTGTGGTTTAGTAAGAATATTGGTGTTAAGGTTTGTGATTCCCGAAGCATGCACATATAGTCTCTAGTTAAGCGATGAAGTTTGATTCAAGGGCTAATAAACTTTCACAATAAGTATATGAGTTCTTTATGATTAATGTGATCGAGTCCATGGATTATACACACTCTTACCTTTCCTCCATTTGCTAGCCTCTTCGATATTGTGCACATAGCAGGAGGATTATCCCATGAGTTAGCCGACGATCTCAGGGATCTCTGACTGGAGATAGTTCCATGAGGATTTGTCACCACCCTGGATATTCAGTCCACTCTGACCGAAAGAATCCGAGAATCCCAAAAGTCGGACAAGGAAATTGCAGAGATAAAGGAAAAGCTGAGTAAAGGAAAAGCTATAGGTTTTCATGAGGATGAACATGGAACTATATGGTTTGAGGATCGTATCTATGTGCCCAATGATCAAGAGGTCAGGAAGTTGATTCCGCAAGAGGCCCATGATTCAGCATACTCGATACACCTAGGCAACACCAAGATGTATCTGGACTTGAAGGAAAGTTTCTGATGGACATGTATGAAGAAGGATATTGCCGAGTACGTAGCAGTATGTGATGTTTGTCAGCGAGTAAAGGCAGAACATCAGAAGCAAGCAGGGTTACTTGAACCTTTGCCAATACCCGAGTGGAAATGGGAAAACTTGGAATGGATTTTATCACAAGATTACCCATGGCTCGTTCAGGTTATGATTCTATCTAGGTAGTGGTTGAACGCTTGACCTAGGAAGCTCACTTCATTCCCGTGAAGACCACATATACCAGTGCTAAGTTAGCCAAGATATAGATGAACAGGATCGTATGTCTGCATGGAGTTCGGAGGAGTATCGTGTCAAATAGAGGAACACAATTTACCTCAAAGTTTTGGAATTAGTTGCACGAAACTTTGGATACAAGGTTGGAGTTCAGTCTAGCATTTCACCCGCAGACAGATGGACAGACCGAGAGTCAACAAGATTCTAGAGGACATGTTGAGAGCTTGTGCGCTAGACTATGGAGCTAGATGGGATGATAATTTGTCCTACGCAGAGTTCTCATACAACAACAGCTACCGGACCAGTTTGAGATGGCCCCTTTTGAGGCTCTATACGGAAGGAGGTACAGAACACCGTTGTTATGGGATGGTGTTGGAGACCGAAAACTTTTTGGTCCCGATCTTATCAGAGACTCCGAAGAGAAGGTCAAGTTGATTCGTGACAGACTCAAGATAGCTCAGTTGAGACAGAAGAGTTATGCAGACAGTAAACGCAAGGAGGTAACGTACAAAGTGGGAGACCGAGCATATCTTCGTGTGTCTCCACTTCGAGGAATCAAGAGGTTTGGTGTTAAAGGAAAGTTAGCACCTAGATTTATAGGCCCATACAAAATTCTTCAACATAGAGGAGAAGTTGCATACAAGCTGGAATTGCCGGAAGGATTGTTACGAGTTCACGATGTCTTTCATGTTTCCCAGCTGATGAGCTCTCAAAGGAATATCAGCCATCTCAAGGTTCTGTGGAGTCACCACTCCGAGGAGGAAGCCACCTGGGAGCGAGAAGACCTGTGTCGAGACCACCAGCACCTATTCTCTACCCAACCCGAATCTCAAGAGCGAGATTCATCTTAAGGTGGGTAGGTTTGTAACATCCCAAATTTTCATTTTGGAATGTTTTACAATTATAGCTAAGCATCTATTGCATTTTGTTTGAATTGTGGTGGAATTTGAAAATTTCAGAGGCATTTGGATTTTTTGTTGAAATTTGAGTTCACTTCAAACTGGCATTTGAAATTCATTTCAAAAATTCCTGACAAAGACTTTGGTCAAAGAGTTTGAGAGGGGGGTAACATGACATCTCAAAAGTTAGAAGAAAAATAATGGCAAAAGTATTTGAATTCAAATTTGGGTTTATTTGAATTTTTTCAAAAAAATGATTTTTTAAAGTTTGTATTTTGCCTCTGAAAAATAGTTCACCATTTAGGATTTATTTTTTTGATCTTTTTATATATATTGTCTATATAAAATTATTTTAGTTTTGTTTATTTCTGTGTTTTTCTTTTCTGGCCAAATTAAAAAAAGAGAAATCCTCAGCCAACGCGAGCCGAGGTGTCACGGCAAGCGGCCCACTTCCCGTAGCCCACAAGCGCCCGCGCCCGAAACCTCCTCCCCTCGGTCGCGTGACCCTCTCACCATCTCCCCGCGCCCACTGACCAGCGGGGCCCGCCCTCGTCTCCTTCCTTCGAAACAGACGCTCCCGTATCTCGCCGCGCTCGCGCACGGTCATGCCTAGGCCCGTCTGAAAACCCTAGCTAGACCTCGCCCCTCGCCCAAGAAAGTTGCCTATATATACCCCTAACCCTCCTCTCTCACCCTAGCCAATCCAACCTCGCCGGCCGCCGCTTCTGTCGACATCGATTCCATCGCCGGTAGGTTCTCCCGAGGCTGTTTCTTCCGCCCTTCGGCTTCTATTGATGCCCCACACCATTTTGACATGGTCTCGCCATCTCTTTTTCCCAACAGAGACGAACCGGAGCACGCCGGACACATGAACCTTGCCGAGCTCGCACCACTCCGTCCTGCCATCCTCGAGCGCCCTCGACCCCACCCGACCTCGCCTTGCTCCGCCGCACCCACCCGACCCCTCCACCCTTGCCGCCGACGACCGAAGCAGCCGAGCCGCCGCCGCCCGAGCCGCCCTTGCCGTCGAACACCTCACTGTAAGTCGCCACCGCCCTCCACCGTCGGATTAACGCTCGTCGATGTAGATTAGATCATATTGATCGGTTAGTTTTTTCTATTTAGAACTGTTTATTTTACGGTTTAGTTGCGGTTTAGATCGAACCGGTACGCCGATTTTCTTTTGTTTAAACGCATGCGGGCGGTTTAGTTAGATCTCGGCAGAGCGTTGTTTTACTTCTGTCGCACACCCCCTAGCCCAATGACAGCCCGCCACGTAGCACATGCCTGATCTGTTTTTTTATATTTTATTTTCGTTCCTGTTTATAAAAATAAATAGTTTCAATCTTAGAAAATCACATCTCCTAGGATATTTGGTATTTTAATTTGATTCTTTTTGCATTAGATCAGAATTTTTATGTAGATTCTGCAGATAACAAGTTTGACTAGGTTTAAAAATTTGAATTTGGATTTACATTAAATTTGCTCAAATCACTAGATTGGCTATAACTTGAGCTAGGAATAATATTTTTAGTGATTCTTTTTGCTTCTGGTTCTTTGTGACACTTTTTATCAGTAGGAATAAATTGGCGAATTCTAGAATTACTTAAAATTAGGTTTTCACTAAAGGGATAATTAGATTTATGCCTCTAGTTGTGTCCCACTCGTCTGTTTTACCCCTAATTCCCAAAAGTCACCGGTTCTGTCCAAGTCACTTTGCTCCTCTTATGCTTTTGCCCTTTGACCATTTGACCGTCAGTTTGAAAACTTCATAACTAATTCATACTGAATCAGAAAAATGCAAATAAGATACCAAAATGTTCAGAAAAACATCACCTATATGTCAGTGTCATTTGCATTCATGAAAAAAGTGTTGGAAAGTGCACATCCGAGTTTTAGCTCTTTTGATACCACCATGAATAGTGAACTCTAAAAAATTCAAAAAAAATATGGTGGCGAAGCAAAGGTTCTAAGTGCTTGCCAAGTTTCATTAGGGAACGACATTCGTGGAAGTCGTGGCAAAAAAATAATCTATTTTGGAGTGCTGATTGCTTTTTTTGCCGCGGCACCCATGAATGTTATTCCCTGACGAAACTTGGCAGGCACTTAAAACATTTGTCATTCTTTGCCACCAATTTTTTTATTTTTTTTGAACTTTTTTAGATTTTACTATTCATGGTGGTAGCATAAGAGCTAAAACTCGGATGGGCACTTTCCAACACTTTTTTCATGAATGCAAATGACACTGACATATATGTGATGTTTTTCTGAACATTTTGGTATCTTATTTACATTTTTCTGATTTAGTATGAATTAGTTATGGAGTTTTCAAACTGATGGTCAAACGGTCAAAGGGCAAAAGCATAATAGGAGCAAAGTGACTTGGACAGAACCAGCGACTTTTGGGAATTAGGGATAAAACAGAGGAGTGGGACACAACTAGGGGCATAAATCTAATTATCCCTTCACTAAAGCAGTATAGTTTTAGTGGTTTATAGCTTTTGTGCTATTTCTTTTATTTTTAATTGCTTTAAATTGTTTTCTTTTGTTCTTTTTGATATGTTCATATTAGTTTCTTTATAGTTAACAGTATCAATTTTATTTGAAGTAAAAAAATATTTTTAGTAGTTTATTTCTTTTTATCTTATTAGGAAAATTGTTTTGAGCATTATAGGAGTTTTATAAAAGGTTTCAATGTGATTCTTTTTGCGTAAAATTTCTTTGTTGTTTTCCTTCCTGTTATTTAGCAAAAACTTTATTTTTGTTCTGTTAAAAGTGGTAGAAAACTTAGTAGTAGCTTGTTTCATTTGTAGTTAAGCTTTGCATTGAGTTGTGTTGTTTTCTTTGGTTTAGTTTTCGTTTTCATTGTGTGTTATATTGATTATTTATTTACTAAGTTTTGCTTGTTGTTATGTTATTATTTTTGTGTGATGGTCCGCTTATTTGTGTCTTGTTTGTTTTGATAGAGTATCCGGAGTGCGAGGCTTGTTACTATGAGTCGTTAGAGTTCGAAGATCATCACCAAGGCAAGTCTTGATCATATATTTTCTTTATTACCTATGTTTTTATTGCATTAGTCGATATCCTCCCCATCATGCATGCAAGTAGGTGAATTTAAGTTATGTTCTTGAGTAGTATCATGTGGTAGGATGAACCGAAATTCCCCATGTCACCAATGCTCGGGAGTTGTAGTTATTTTGCTATGCTTCGTAGAAGAGGTTGATTGAGTGAATTACATGGGAGTTGTGAGAGTCAAGATGATGACAACCCCAAGACCTCAAGATGCTCAAGACGAACTTCAATTCACAACTGGGTGGAGGACGGATGGACGGGCACCCTGGAGTACCTAGTGCTTGACCCAGGGATGCATCGAGAAGCACCATGACATCTTGTGGAAAGCTTCACCCAGCCACGAAGAAACGAATGGATACACCTTGACCGAAAGCTTACTCATGCAGCCGCAATTCACAATGGGCTCTGGCTTGGTTGACCCTAGGTGTGACTCTGGAGGGACGGTGTCAGCAGATGTAGAAGAACGGTAGGAAATGGATATGCACCGGCAGTGGCCCGGAGGAACTCTACGGAAGACCTTGTTTCGTTCGTCCCGTCTTCAAACACCATGCAGGGCGAGGACATAAAGGAGAGAATGATTTTTACGGTTGAAAGTGCGTTATATCGACTAGAGGGGGAGGGGTGAATAGGCGATTTTTATGAATTCTTCACTAAGGAATTTGCCAGTGAGGAAATTCCTTAGTGAAGAACTACTTGCAGCGGAATAAGTACTCAAAAGTATGCATAGCAGAACACAAGCATGGTCATCATGATAGCACAGGATGAAGACAAACAGACTGAAGAAATTGAACTGAGGAAATTGAGAAAGTCTTCAGTCAAAGTCTTCAAACACAGATATGAACAAGTGCACAACACAGTTATGAGGAAATGAAAGAGTTGAGGAAATAGAACCAGTAGGCTTGGTGAAGATAATGATTTGGTAGACCAGTTCCAACTGCTGTCTCAGTTGTACGTCTGGTTGGAGCGGCTAGGTATTTAAACCTGAGGACACACAATCCCGGACACACAGTCCTCACCGTATTCTCCTTGAGCTAAGGTCACACAGACCTCGCCCAATCACTCGTGGTAAGTCTTCAGGTGACTTCCAAACCTTCACAGACTCGGTCACTCGGCGATCCACAATTTCCTCTTGGATGCTCTAGAACATGACGCCTAACCGTCTGGAAGAAGCACAGTCTTCAAAGGTAACAAGCGTCGGATCCACGCAGGATCAATCTCTTCAGTGATGCTCAATCACTTTAGGTTTGTGGGTGTTTGGGTTTGGGTTTTCCTCACTTGATGATTTTCGCTCAAAGTCCTCAGAGGATGGGATGCTCTCAAATGACAAGTGTCAGTTTCTCTCGGAGCAGCCAACCAGCTAGTGGTTGTAGGGGCGGCTATTTATAGCCTAGGGAGCAGCCCGGCATGATAAGACATAAATGCCCTTAAATGATATGACCGTTAGGTGGGTAGATATTTTGGGACAGCTGGCGCATAGCACAGCAACGGTCGGAAATTTGAGTATCAAATTCCTCAGGGCTATTATGTTCCTCACTGTGTAGGCAATCCGCACTGGCGAATTTCTAACTCCTCAGTCAGAACAAATTCCTCAGAGACCAGAAGAACTTCGTCTCTGTCACTGAAGAATATGACTGAACTGTATGAGATTTCCAATGGCTTCACTCGAAGGGATTGGTAGGTGTAGGATTTTGAGTTGAGCATCACATGGAAATTTTTCCTTAGTATTTCCTCGACCCCCTTTAACAGTACGGTGTTTCCTATGACTCAAGAAAGAGAAAATGAAACTACGTAAACAAAAGTCTTCACGCTTCATGTTCCTCAAATGAATACCAAGTCTTCAAGGTCACACCAATTTCTTCACTTTCAAAGTCTTCAGAAATCCAAAGTCTTCAGTCGAAGAACTTCATTTTTAGGGGTCGACTTTCTCTGTAAATATCAAACTCCTCATAGACTTATAGACCTGTGCACACTCATAAACACATTAGTCCCTTAACCTATAAGTCTTCAATACACCAAAATCACTAAGGGGCACTAGATGCACTTACAATCTCCCCCTTTTTGGTGATTGATAACAATATAGGTTAAGTTTTCAACGGGGATAAACATATGAAGTGTAAATACTGATATTGAGGAATTTGATTGCAAGATATAGAAGAACTCCCCCTGAAGATGTGCATAGTGAGGAATTTGCTTTTGAAGCAATGCACACTTGAAGAGTTGAATCATGGAGATCTCCCCCTATATCTTGTAATTCATACATGCATTTGACATAATATATGAAGAATTTGAAATGCATGATGAAATATGGTGACTGATGTAATTCAGCATGCGTGCAATGACATTAACGAGGAATAAGCATGCAGAAGAAACAGCAAAAGTATCAGGCCACCATAGAGTTTAAGTTTACAACTCGATCCAACAAAGTCATCAGAAGAACGAGAGTTGTAACTTAGGGAAAAAACGCCCATATAATAGACCCGCTTGAAGACTAACTCAAATTTCTCCCCCTTTGTCATCGAATGACCAAAAGGTTTGAAAATGAGGACTAACGCCCCTGAAGAATATCAAGTTGATGGCGTCAGCGTTGTCGGGGTCGTTTGTTGTAGTAGGGCCTGCCACAGTGTTGTCCAAGTCCTCATGTTCATCAGTGTCACCTGATGAAGAATAGGAGCTGGCCACCAAGGAAGGAACTTTGACCTTCTTGCAATTCTTCGGAGGAGGTGCAACCCAGTCAAGATCTTCCTTGAGACCCATTTTCTTCAGATCTTCTTCACCATATATGTGTGACAGAACAACCTAGGTGTGGTTGAGGGTTTCATGAAGGTAGTAGTGGTTTTTCTTCACTGCATTGTGGGTAGCATTCATGTTGTGAAGAATTGAACCAAACTAACGTTTGACCCATTTATGATTGCGATCAACCTTCTGGTTAAGACTGAGGAGATGCTCACAGCCAGTCATCACCCTGGGTGCTGTGCCTTGAGGATTTTACTTGGGTGCGTTGGCGGCAGAGTCATGGGTGGCAGAGTCATCATTGGTGGAGTAGGATGCAGCCTTGCGAAATTGACCATCCAATGGACGAATGCCTTCATCAATTACAACCGTAGCCTTGCCCTTTTCATCAGCTGAGGAAAATGTCCGTTTGAGGACTTCAATCGGGGGCAAGTAGCTGCAATGGTTCAGTATATCAGCTTTGTAGTTGAGTGAAGACCTTGTTCTGATGAATCTCATAATCCACGGTGCATAAGGCTTCAACTCAAATGGTGACATTGCGACATTGGCCAGAGTCCTCATGAAGAAATCATGGAAGTTGACGGGAACGCCATGAATGATATTGAAAAGCAGATTCTTCATGATGCCAACGACTTCTTCTTCATTTGAGTCATGTCCCTTAGGACTCAATGTCTTCGTCAGAATGCGATAGACAGTCCGAGGCACATACAACAATTCCTTCACAAGGAATTTTGTTCTTGGGGCCTGACCTGGCTTCAAAGGCTTCATCAGCACTTGCATATAGTGATCGGTAAGCTCAGGTTCATTGTGGACGCAACAAGAACCTTCAAGGGGCGGACTGAGAGGCAAAGCACGAAGCAATTCAGTAGCTGGTGCTTTGTAGTGAGTGTTTTCAGACATCCAGTCCAGCACCCATGAATTCACGTCTTTAGAGTTGCCGGTGATGTGCAGAGTTGCATAAAATTGAAGAATTAGCTCTTCATTCCAATCACATATGTCAGTGTAGAAATTTAACAGTCCAGCGTTGTAGAGAACACTGAGGACTGGCCCGAAGCATGGCAGAGATTCCATATCCACGTGAGGAATGTGCTCATGATCGAAGACGTTGTCTTTGTTGAACAACACTAAGGAATAGAAATTTGCCTGGCTGGCAGTCCAGAAACGCCTCTTCCTTATGCAAGCAGAGTCACACGGGTTGTAATCAGTGAAGAATATGTGCTCGCCGAAGAAATCATCAGCCTTGAATTTTTGCTTCCTTGAGAATGGATCCTTTGGCTTGGGCAGAGGAGTGTCAGTCAGTTGCATGATGACCTCAGGAATCGCAATCTCAGGTTCTTCAGGCTGAGGAATTTCTGGTTCCTCTTCAGTGGCAACCTGGTTCTTCAAATCTTCATTTTCATTTTCTTCAGCACTAGCGGTTGGAATGTCTTCATGAGCTTCATCAGATCCCATTTGAACTGTAGTGGCTGGGGACTGAGGAATTTGCTGCAGTGGAGTGAAGAGTGGAGAATTGGGGTGCTGACTTTCCAAAAGTCATCATTCATCACTGGTGTGGTACAGCCAATGTCCACATCTTCTTCTTCAATTTCTTCAACGCCAGCCTCTTCAGCAGTAAACTGAGGCATAGGCGAGGAAACTGTGGGGGTTGAAGGGATTTTATCCACTTCAATTTCTTCATCCATCTGCTCTGACGAAGCAGCAGAAGGATTTTCTTCATCAGATCCGCTAGGGATCACATATTCTTCATCAAAAGGGATGATTTCCTTTGATGGCATGGTGGAAACTGGAACAACATCAATTGGATTAGCAAATGAGCTTGTCAATTTCTTCATCTTCTTCGGTGCCGAAGAATCTGAAGGAGCTGATGCTTTCCTTTTCTTCACTGCTGCACGCTCTGTAGCCTTGATCTTCTTCACATTTGATGCAGATGGAAGGATTGGAGTTGGTGTAGGCGCAGGAGGAGCAGAGGAATGTGGTTGATTTTCTTCAGGCACAACTGATGCAGTTGCCCTGACCTCTTCATTTTCTTCAGGCTCACCACTAGTGGGTGCCCTGGCAGTTTCATCAGCGGTTGGAATGTAGTCATCAGCCCTGGAACTCACATTTTCTTCAGCAACCTGATTGTCATCAGCGGTGCTGGCATGTTCTTCAGTTGGCTGAGTAGATGCTTCAGCCTGAGGAATTTCTTGTTGCGATGGGGCTGCAACATTTGAGGTGAACATCTTTGTCAGTTTGACAAACCTGACCTTGGCTCCTTTCCAATCAGCATAGTAAGCATTGAAATCATCGTTGAGGACTTTGATTTCAGACTGGATCTTCACAAGTTCATCAGTTGTCATAGAGACAACGTTCTTCTTCAGGAATTTCTCCTTCCTGTACTGTGCTTTCTTGAGCTGCCTGGCCTTCTCAAACTTCCATTTCTCTTCTTGGATGAAGGCAGTCAGCATATGACTTTGACCAGGAGTCAGTTTGAAGTCAGGCATAGGAGTGTTTGGGTCCTTGTGCCAGAGATCAATGTAATCGAGGATCAACTTTGGATCCAAAAGCAGAGGCACATTTGTGCCCTTGGCTCTAGCGGCCCTGACTTGCCTGTCTCTGATGATTTCAGCAAGTTCTTCATCATCAGCTTCATCTTCTTCAGACGGCACTTGGAAGGCGACCTGCTTCTTGTGAGGACTTGGGTGAGAGCCTCGTCCAGCAGTGGTCTTAGTCTTCAGCAGAGAGGGTCCTGTTGAAGAATTTGGTGCAGTTGAGGAACTAGCTGAAGCTCCTGAGGCAATAGAGATGCCTGTAGTCCTTTGGCACGTGGCAAGATGCACAGGTGCTGAGGATTTTGTCGGAGTAGCTGAGGACTTTGGAGGAGCAGGAGCAGCATGAGGAATTGGCCGTGAGGGCTTAGCTGAGGAAATTGGCCGTGAGGGCATTGAAGAAGAGGCACTTGGCTTGTGCGCAGGCTTCTTTGCCATGGATTTCTTCAGCCTTACAGAGGCCTCAGCAGCAGCAGCAGTGGAATCTTCGTTGAATTTCTTCACTGCATCTTTTGCCTGTTTGGCCAACTTGGCCTGTCGCTTGGCCCATTCTTCAGGAAACTCCTCACCGCGTTTGATGCTAGTGGGATCTGCTTCTTGGCCAGGTGCCAATGGTGGTCTTGATCATGGAGGAGTAACAGCGAATTTCTTCATGTACTTTGGAGTCACATATCTGTACTCCCTCCACTCTCTTGCCCATCTCCTCTCAATCTTTTGAATGCGCACTTTGCGCTGATTTTTATCTTCCTCAGGGGGTGTGCAGTACCCAGCATAGATGTCCTCAGGGATTTCAAATGCAGTGTTGACCTCAGGCCTCTTTCCTCCTTTCTGTGGCTTCTTACCGTTAGCCATTTTCTTCAGATGAGGAATTTGAACAATGGAATTCTCTGAAGAAGTATGCAACTTTTCTTCGAGGAACGCTGCAAATGAGTTAAGTTGATGAGAACCTAGTGATTCAGCAGCGGACATGAGTACCTATGAACAGAGTATAGTTGCGAGGAATTTGGAGAGGTCATATGCGTTCTCAGAAGGTTTTTTAAAAAGAACAAGTTTGAGGAATTTGACCAGATGAGTCTTGAAGAATTTCACTAAGCGTTCTTAGTCTTAGGTTCCAGAGTTGTACACATCAGAAATTCGCACAATTGAGGAATCTTGAAGAAAAATTATTGCTTAGAGAAACGAATCAAGAACAGATGACATGTGAGGTGTTTAGTGTGTGAAGAATTTGAAGAATAAACACCTTTTGAAGATTTTGCAGAAATCATTTGAATCAAAGAGGGCAGTAAAAGTAACTTTTAATTACCCTGAACGAAGAACACGACAAACTGTGAGGTGGAGAAGTGAAGTTCGTCTGTGCAGATCTTCCACGCCCTAACTTGGCGGAGGAAGACGGCTACGGCGGCGGCGGAGTGAAGATTTCCGCGGCCGGCGCGAGTACGATGGCGACGAGGTCGAGGCAGTGAAGCTCTTCCTCACCAGTGATGATGAAGTAGCAGCGGCGCTAGGGTTTGAGAAGCTTGAGCTGGAGAGAGGTCGAGCGAAGTAAAGGAAGTGAGGAAGGGGAGAGGGGGTATTTATAGCCACGGTGAAACACGGTTCGCCCGAAGAAATTGGACGAACGTGCCCCTGACCCTTCTCATTCGCTTGACATGTGTCACCCACGTACTGAGAAGTGGAGATCGTGGGTGAATAGATAAGTATTTCGTGGGATGCGGAACGGTTAGAGCGGCAAAGCCAAAAATTTGGATAAGATAAGTTAAAAGTTCCGTTCGCAAATTCTTCAGCTGACAAGGACACAGTGAAGTTTTTGAACGAGTTTCAAATAGAACGCACATGAAGAATTTGTGAATAGATTGGGTTGAGTATAGCATAGAGGGGGAAGGGTCCGATCACATTCACTTAGCAGAAATAGCAACTTGAAGAAATAGCAATAAGTGAATGCTGTAGAGGACATAAACTCATATATATATAGCCAATGAAGAAAAACGACGGAAACAGTGAAGATTTTGCAAAGTTGAAGATTTTGAACAACTGAGGAATTTCAAAACTGAGGAAAAACTCAAATTGAAGATTTTCAACTTTTGGTGGTGGCGTGACCCACCGTATAAGAATGATGATTTCAGACACCGCGTACAATTGTCGTAGGGTTCCGAGAATCAAATTCTTTGTTAATTTCTTCACACTTAGAGTGTTATTCTTCATTGATTGAGGAAAAACGTTTCTTCATGTGTTGCACATCTAAGTCATCAATTTTGCATAAGTGTTAGGATGAGTGTCCTTTTCAAAGAACATTCGAAGATTCTAGGATATTTAGCTCACACCGCAACTTGCTAAATCTCTTCTCATCCAAGGGCTTAGTGAAGATATCGGCTAGCTGTTCTTCAGTCTTCACATGCTCAATAGAAATGTCGCCCTTCAACACATGATCGCGAAGAAAATGATGACGAATCTGAATGTGCTTTGTCTTCGAGTGCTGAACTGGGTTGTGAGCAATCTTGATGGCACTCTCATTGTCACAGAAGAGAGGCACATTCTTCACGTTGACGCCGTAGTCCTTGAGAGTTTGCTTCATCCACAACAATTGAGCACAGCAAGAGCCAGCAGCAATGTACCCAGCTTCAGCAGTAGACAGTGATACGCAGTTCTGTTTCTTCGAGGACCAACAGACCAAAGATCGTCCGAGGAAATGTCATGTATCAGATGTGACTTGCGGTCCACACGATCACCAGCACAGTCAGAGTCAGAATATCTAATGAGATCAAAAGCCGAGCCCTTGGGGTACCATAATCCAAGTGTTGGTGTGTGAGCTAGATATCGAAGAATATGTTTCACAGCCTTATGGTGTGATTCCTTCGGTGTAGCTTGAAATCGGGCACACATGCAAACACTAAGCATAATATCTGGCCTAGATGCACATAAATACAATAAAGAACCAATCATGGAGCGGTATACCTTTTGATCGAAGTCAATACCATTTTCATCAGTGCACAGATGGCCATTTGTGGGCATCGGAATTTTGACGCCTTTGCAATCTTGCATGCCGAATTTCCTCAGTACATCCTTGAGGTATTTCTCCTGAGATATGAATATGCCATTGCGCTGTTGACGAATTTGAAGACCTAAGAGGAATTTCAACTCTCCCATCATAGACATTTGATATTCTTCACTCGTCATATAGGCAAATTCATCACTATAACGTCGGTCAGTACAGCCAAAGATGATATCATCAACATATATTTGGCACACAAACAATTCATCATCATATGATTTAGTGAAAAGTGTAGGGTCGAGTGAACCGGGTTTGAAGCCTTTCCTCATGAGGAATTCCTTCAAAGTATCATACCACGCCCGAGGGGCCTGCTTGAGGCCATAGAGGGCCTTATTTAGTCTGAAGACTTTGTCAGGATGCTTAGGATCTTCAAAACCTGGGGGTTGAGCAACATACACTTCTTCCTCAAGCTTACCATTGAGGAATGCACTTTTCACATCCATTTGATATAAAGTGATATCATGATGGTTAGCATAAGCGAGTAATATGCGAATAGCTTCAAGGCTAGCAACAGGTGCAAAAGTTTCATCGAAATCAATTCCTTCAACCTGTGTGTAACTTTGAGCTACTAGCTGTGCCTTATTCCTCACCACAAGGCCATTTTCATCTAGCTTGTTGCGGTAGATCCACTTTGTGCCAATGATATTGTGTTTGCGAGGATCTAGACGATTGACTAGTTCCCAAACGTTGTTGAGCTCGAACTGATGTAATTCTTCTTGCATGGCCTGAATCCACTCAGGCTTCAGAAATGCTTCATCTACCTTAGTGGGCTCTGTGATAGAGACAAAAGCATAGTGCCCACAAAAGTTAGATAAATGTGAAGCTTTTGAGCGTGTGAGAGGACCTGGTGCTTTAATGTCATCGATGATCTTTTCAACTTGCACTTCTTTTGCAACGCGAGGATGAGTTGGTTGTCGTCGAGGAATTTGATCAGCATTTTCTTCAGCACCATTTTCTTCAGCATTTTCTTCAGGTGCATTAGCTCGACGTTCTTCACGTTCTGGAATGAATTCTTCAGCAGATTCTTCGGTAGGAATGACATCCTCAGTAGCCTTGAACTTGATAGATTCCTCAGGTGCTGGTTCATCTATCACAGAAGGTAGGTGCTCCCTTTGCGAGCCATTAGTTTCATCGAACCACACATCTACAGTTTCAACAACCTTGTGAAGAACGTTGTTGAAGACTCTATAGGTGTGCGAGTCCTTTCCGTAACAAAGCATAAAACCTTCATGTGCTTTCGGTGCAAATTTAGCATTGTGATGAGGATCTCTAATCCAACATTTAGCACCGAAGACCTTGAATAACTCACATTGGGTTTCTTGTCAGTGAGGAGTTCATAGGCAGTCTTCTTGAAGAATTTGTGAAGATATACCATGTTGATGATGTGGCACGCAGTATAAATTGCCTCAATCCAGAAGTGACGAGGCGTCTTGTACTCATTAAGCATAGTGCGAGCCATCTCAACAAGAGTTCTGTTCTTGCGCTCCACGACGCCATTTTGCTGAGGAGTGTAAGGAGCAGATAACTCATGAGTAATACCAAGTTCATCAAGATAGTCATCAAGACCAGAATTCTTGAACTCGGTTCCATTGTCACTTCTGATGTGCTTGATCTTCACACCAAAGTTGGTTGAAGCCCTCGAGGAAAATCGTTTGAAGACTTCCTGCACTTCATGTTTGTAAGTGACAATATGTACCCATGTGTAACGAGAGTAATCATCAACAATAAAAAAGCCATAGAGAGATGCATCATTTGTGACTGCTGAGTAATGGTTAGGACTGAAGAGATCCATATGAAGCAATTCAAATGGTCGAGTAGTGGTCATGATAGTCTTTGCTGGATGCTTAGCCTTGGTCATCTTTCCAGCTTTACAAGCTCCACACAAGTGATCCTTGAGGAATTTGACATTCTCAATGCCAATGACATGCTTCTTCTTCGCAAGCGTGTGCAAATTCCTCATGCCTGCATGACCAAGTCGTCGATGCCATAGCCAGCCTTCTGAAGCTTTTGCAAGTAGGCACACGGCTGGTTGCGGTCCTGTAGAGAAATCAACAATATACAAGTCTCCTCTCCTAAAGCCTTCAAAGACTTTGGAATTGTCAGCTTCCATAACCACAACACAACGATACTTGCCAAAGACAACAACCATATCAAGATCACAAAGCATTGAGACAGACATGAGGTTGTATCCTAAGGACTCGACAAGCATGACTTTGTACATGTGTCGATCCTTTGTGATCGCAACCTTACCTAGACCCAATACCTGACTTTTGCCTTTGTCAGCGAACATGATATGCTTCAGATGCGATGGTGATAAGGGAGCATCCATCAATAGATTCTTGTCACCAGTCATATGATTTGTACATCCACTATCGAGGACCCACTCAGTGGCTTTGGGTTGATCATCCTGCAGATGAATTAGTGCAGCTTACGAACTTCATATACTTCATCAATGAAGAATATGACATCACAATTCATCAGACCAATTTCATCAAGCAATGCAATAGTTAAAGCAGTATGAGGATGTGAGAAATGAATGTTCATTTCTTCATGATTAGCCCGCATCCTTTCAGGCACTTTTCAGGTCTCCAGCAAATTCTTCAGACGTTAAAGTACGTCTGGAGACCTGACCCTGCATAAAAGATTAGTTCTTTTTTTCACCACCCACATCTGAAGGGGTGGCAAAGAGTTCATCACTCTGCGAGCTCCATAAGAGAAAGGTGGCATAGAAGCCAATCCATTTTGTTTCACATAAGAGGAGTTAGGGTAAGCATATGAATAAGCAGAGAAATTCTTCGAGGACTTATGAACATAATGATTAGAAGAATTATGCTCATATTCATAGCCCTTGGCTCTTCCCTGCGAAACAGAGTTGTTAGCACAATGATGTTCATATGAGGACTTTGATCCTATTGAGGAATTGGATCCATGTGAGGAATTTGGTCCGTATGAGGACTTGGATCCATATGAAGAATTTGGTCCATATGAAGAATTTGATCTGGGTTCCTATTCTTCACAGGTGGTGTCATGAGGACATTCACCTGAAGACTTTCAAGGCACCTTTTGGGAACCCATATTTTCTTCATAGGAGAACCGTTCCTGCAGTTAGTGCCAACATATCTAGCAAATACTTCAACATTCTGATTTTTGAACAGTTGATAGTTGGAGTCAAATGACTCATCAGAAGAATGAGAAGATTCACATGTAAAGCCAGATAAATTAGATGGATCATCTGGAGGTCCCTTTGCAACAACCCATGAGGTTTTGGGGTACTGCTCAGGCTTCCAATATGTACCATTAGCATTGAGTTTCCTCTCAAAGGCAATACCCTCTTTCCTAGGGTTCCTGTTGAGGATATGCTTTTTAAGCACATCACAAAGAGTCTGATGCCCTTTGAGGCTTTTGTACATGCCTGTCATGTATAATTCCTTCAGCCCTGCATCGTCAGTGATACTAGCAATATCCTCAGATGAGGAATTAGTGATAGTAGAGACAGTTGAAGAATTTGTAGCATTAGAAGCATTTGAACATTCAGGTGAAGAATTAGTAGATTCATGTTCAATGCATTTCAAACATGGAGGAACAAATTCTTCCTGAGCAGCGCTGATTTGTTGAGCAAGTAATGAATCGCGCTCCTTCTGAAGATCTTCATAACTCACTCTTAGCTTCTCAAGATCTTGCTTTCTTTGAAGAAATTCATAAGAAAGCTTCTCATGATCAGACAAGAGAGTGTTATGATGACCTTGAAGGTTGTCAAACCTAGTCTGAAGTCTCTGAAGATGTTCAGTCAGGGTTTTAGTGCGATCCATTTCTTCACCCAACATATCATCACTTTTGTCTAGCATGTTTTGAACCTTTTCAAGAGCCCTTTGTTGTTTCACAGCAATCTTAGCAAGTTTAGAATAGCTGGGCTTAAGGTTTTCATCAGATTCATTTTCACTTGATTCAGAGGAGGTATATTTGAGTACCTTGGCACCCTTTGCCATGAAGCAATAGGTGGGAGCATAGTCATCATTGCCTTCATCAGCCTTGTTGGTGAGGTCATTTTCTTCAGTGTTGAAGATAGACTTGCTGACGAATGCAGTAGCGAGGGCTAGGCTCGCCACACCAGATTCGGAATCCTCAGATGCCTCCTCTTCCTCATTTTCTTCAGATTCAGCCTCAGAGTCCATTTCCTTGCCAATGAATGCCTGAGCCTTCTTGGAGCTGCTCTTCTTGTGAGATGAAGACTTTGAGGATTTTGATGATGAAGATTTTGAGGATTTCTTCTTTTTCTTCGCATCATCAGAACTACAATCCTTGTATTTCTTCTTCTTTGATTCCTTTTCCCACTGAGGACAACCTTGAATGTAGTGTCCGGATTTCTTGCATTTGTGACAAAGCCTCTTCTTGTAGTCACTTGGTGAGGAATCATTGCTCCTTGAGGGTCTTCCAAAGCGGCCACGTCTTGAGAACTTCTGGAATTTCTTCACGAGCAGTGCTAGATCATGGCTCAGTTCTTCAGGATCACCAAGGCTGCTGTCAGAGTCTTCATCTTCAGACTCAGAAACTGCCTTGGCCTTCAGTGCACGTGATCTGCCATAGCTCGAACCATAAAGATCTCTCTTTTCAGCAAGCTGGAACTCATGAGTATTTAGCCTCTCGAGGATATCAGCGGGATCAAGTGACTTGTAATCAGCACGTTCTTGTATCATCAATGCCAGAGTATCAAATGAGGAATCAAGCGATCTCAACAATTTCTTCACCACCTCATGGTCGGTGATGTCAGTGGCACCAAGCGCTTGAAGCTCATTTGAGATGTCAGTGAGGCGATCGAAGGTTTGTTGAACATTTTCATTGTCGAGTCTTTTGAAGCAGTTGAAGAGATTGCGAAGAACATCAACTCGAGAGTCACGCTGAGTTGAGACTCCTTCATTTACTTTGGACAGCCTATCATAGCAGTTTCCAAAGCACTCACTCTTCTATACTGTCCTTTGCTCAGATGACCACATATGATATTCTTCGCTTGAGAATCGAGTTGCCTGAATCTCTTCACATCGGTAGCGTTCAGTGAGGGTGAGACAAAGGGAACACCATTTTCCACAACATACTAGAGATCATTATCAATTGCCTCAAGATGCATTCGCATCTTATTCTTCCAGTAGGGGTAGTCCGTCCCATCGAAGGTAGGACACCCAGCAGAGACCTTGATCATACCTGCGGTCGACATAACTAAAACTCCAGGCGGTTAAACCAAAATCACACAGAACAAGGGAGTACCTTGCTCTGATACCAATTGAAAGTGTGTTATATCGACTAGAGGGGGGGGGGGTGAATAGGCGATTTTTATGAATTCTTCACTGAGGAATTTGCCAGTGAGGAAATTCCTTAATGAAGAACTACTTGCAGCAAAATAAGTACTCAAAAGTATGCATAGCAGAACACAAGCATGGTCATCATGATAAAATGAAGACAAGCACAGAGTACAGAAGCGTAAACACAGGATAGCACAGGATGAAGACAAACAGACTGAAGAAATTGAACTGAGGAAATTGAGAAAGTCTTCAGTCAAAGTCTTCAAACACAGATATGAACAAGTGCACAACACAGTTATGAGAAAATGAAAGAGTTGAGGAAATAGAACCAGTAGGCTTGGTGAAGACAATGATTTGGTAGACCAGTTCCAACTGCTGTCTCAGTTGTACGTCTGGTTGGAGCGGCTAGGTATTTAAACCTGAGGACACACAGTCCCGGACACACAGTCCTCACCGTATTCTCCTTGAGCTAAGGTCACACAGACCTCGCCCAAGCACTCGTGGTAAGTCTTCAGGTGACTTCCAAACCTTCACAGACTAGGTCACTCGGCGATCCACAATTTCCTCTTGGATGCTCTAGACCATGACGCCTAACCGTCTGGAAGAAGCACAGTCTTCAAAGGTAACAAGCGTCGGATCCACGCAGGATCAATCTCTTCAGTGATGCTCAATCACTTTAGGTTTGTGGGTGTTTGGGTTTGGGTTTTCCTCACTTGATGATTTTCGCTCAAAGTCCTCAGAGGATGGGATGCTCTCAAATGACAAGTGTCAGTTTCTCTCGGAGCAGCCAACCAGCTAGTGGTTGTAGGGGCGGCTATTTATAGCCTAGGGAGCAGCCCGGCATGATAAGACATAAATGCCCTTAAATGATATGACCGTTAGGTGGGTAGATATTTTGGGACAGCTGGCGCATAGCACAACAACGGTCGGAAATTTGAGTATCAAATTGCTCAGGGCTATCATGTTCCTCACTGTGTAGGCAATCCACACTGGCGAATTTCTAACTCCTCAGTCAGAATAAATTCCTCAGAGACCAGAAGAACTTCGTCTCTGTCACTGAAGAATATGACTGAACTGTATGAGATTTCCAATGGCTTCACTCGAAGGGATTGGTAGGTGTAGGATTTTGAGTTGAGCATCACATGGAAATTTTTCCTTAGTATTTCCTCGACCCCCTTTAACAGTACGGTGTTTCCTATGACTCAAGAAAGAGAAAATGAAACTACGTAAACAAAAGTCTTCACGCTTCATGTTCCTCAAATGAATACCAAGTCTTCAAGGTCACACCAATTTCTTCACTTTCAAAGTCTTCAGAAAGTCTTCAGAAATCCAAAGTCTTCAGTCGAAGAACTTCATTTTTAGGGGTCGACTTTCTCTGTAAATATCAAACTCCTCATAGACTTATAGACCTGTGTACACTCATAAACAGATTAGTCCCTTAACCTATAAGTCTTCAATACACCAAAATCACTAAGGGGCACTAGATGCACTTACAACGGTTAAAGTGCACAAGACTATGCAGAGTGGATTAGCCGTGTCCCCGGTTACGGACATCTGAGCCTCTGGAATTGGATTTATTCGGAACTCTCAACACCAAACATAATTAATTAATTGATGGGTTATTAATGATTTCGGGTATGAGACACTGGTTGGCGGAACCATCTCAATAACAACAAATATTTTGTAGTAATTGCAAGCAAGTCCTTTTGTTGTAGGAAAAAAATTGCTTTCGCAAAAACTTAAACTTAGAGCCCCACAACCAAAATTGCATATCGATATAACATTTTATTATTATTTCTCTCTCTATGACTTGCTGACATATTCAAAATGCTGACCTACACGGCTGCAATGTCTTATATTGCAGAGGATTATTCCGACCAGGAGTGAGGCTACGATCCACGCTCGGCCGTTGCCCTTTGGAGTCGGATGGACTCACTTTTCATCTATGCTTCTGCATTAGTTTTTATCTCATGAGTTAGCCTTCGGCCAAATTTATTATGATGTAATAAAGACTCTAGATGAGATTCGTGTAATAAATCAGGTGTGATTGAACTCTGATATTTTCATCAATGTACTATGTGTGCCAGCATGATCTTGGGATAGTACAGATACACATAGACTTGACCATTTTCGGGTCGGATCGCTACAAATGAGCCAATGATTTGCATGTTATTATTAATAAAATTGAAAGTGCCCACGTAGAACCACAACATCATCAAGCTTACTAGTAGGTCCAGATGACAACAACAAGAAGTTGGGGTAGGCTAGAGGTGAAACCATATGATCTTCCGACCAACTCATTATCTTATTGTTTCATGCATAACCTATGTTTTAAAATATAAATGTACAGAATAACTTAAATTCTCCGTTGTTGCAGTCGTAAGAGCATCTACAGCCGGACGCCCCAAACCCGCCTCAAACGCCCGGGCGGACGGCCCGGTCATGAAAATTTGACCCAGACGGGCTCCTCAAACGGGCCTCAAACGCTCGAGCTGACTAGAACCGCTCATATGCAGCCGAAATATGGGCCGGATAGGGGGTCGCCCGGGCACATACGCCACGTCGGACTGACGTTGGGGTCCCACGAAGGATTGCCCGAAAACCCGATGGTCTGACGAACGTCTCCTCCGATGGGGGGTGTGAACAGCGCGTGGCACCAGTCCAGTTCGCCGCCCGAGGCCAAATCTATCTATTTAAGCTAGCCCGTGCCCATCCAGCTCATCTCTCCCGCTCCAGCACTCTTCCCATGCTCTCTGTCTTCGCCATGGTCCGGAACAAGATAACCTCCTATGTTATGCTCCCACCGGAGTGTCGCTACCAGCTCGAGCAGGAGATCTGGGTGAGGCGCGCCACCCGCATCGCTTTCGGGCTGCCTCCGGACTCGCAGGAGCCGGAGGAGGAGGAGGAGCAGGCGAAGGACGAGAAGGGAGGGGAGCATCAGTCGCCTCTGATGGAGGTGGCAGATCCAGAGAACGACGAGGAGGCGGAGCAGCCGGAGCAGGATCTGGCGCCGACTCCGGGCTTTAACATGGAGGACGCGGAGGCGGAGTTCACCGTCGCCCATGCGGACGAGACGGCGAAGCAGAAGGCCATCCTGGAGTCCATCCAGGATGAGGCCTATGTGGAGGCTAATCGGTGCTTCATCCAGCATGAACGGGCGGCAACCAACGCTCTCTTCGACGAGGTTGAAGCGGAGATGGATGCGGAGGCCTCTGCGGAGGAGCCACAGGTGCGGCTGCTGCCGATGTACCCGACGCCGGTCACAAAGATAGGGGACATCTCCGACGAGGACTAGGTTAGTTGATCTACGTAGTACGTAGGATTTTTTTTCTTTGCATGCTTTTGTATCGATTTAAGATTTCTAGCATGAGGTATTCGGATGCAGATGAACAAATTTGAGGCTTGATCGTATAGTGTTTCCACGGACGCGCCCAGGCATGTCCGCAGGCATTTGAGGGCCCGGATTTGCCTACTCTAGCTGTACATGCTCTAAGCTGCTACGCAACACAGGTATTCCGTTCTAATGATATCTCTTTTTTCTTTTTTGCGATTAATCCCGTCTTCTTACTTCGGCCACACAACCAGCTCCCTCGGGACCTCCTGCCGCCACCCCCCGCGGCCGGCAGCATTGCCATGCGCCCCTCTCTTCCGACCCTTGCCTGAAGCACGTCTCAGGTCATTCCTCTAATTCTCTACGGCATTGAAGCGTCTCGCCGGCCGAGACCACCACCCACACGCCACATCCCGGTCTTCGCGCCATTGAATGTCGGAGTGACTTGACCCAATGGCCCGGGATGACTCTTTATGCATTAAACTAGCTGCCCGTCCATCCATCTTCCTCCATTTAACATGCACGATGGCCGAGAAACTCACTCCAGCGCCCGCATTCACACAGCTCGCCGCTATGACCGCGAGCTACAGAGTGATGTGGGCGAGCCTCTCGATGGAGCAGAAGTAGGAGTTGGCTGGAACTGCTTCCAACTAGTGATGACCCACAAGTATAGGGGATTGATACGTCCATTTTACATCACGCTTTGATGTTGATATTTATTGCATTATGGGCTATTATTTCACATTATGGTACAATACTTATGCCTTTTCTCTTATTTTACAAGATTTACATGAAGAGGGAAAATGCCGGTAGTTGGAATTCTGGACCGGAAAGGAGCAAATCTAAGATACCTATTCTGCATAACTCCAAATGTCCTGAAACTTTAGGGAGAATTATTTTGGAATATATTAAAATATTGGGCAAAGAAATAACAGAAGGGGACCCACCAGGAGGCCACAAGCCTAGGGAGGCGTGCCCTACCCCCCAGGGCGCGCCCCCAGGGCTTTTGGCCCCCCTGCCATCATCCAACGCCCATCTTATTCTATATGGAGGGTTTTGACCTAGAGAAAAATAAGAAAAAAGCTTTCGGGACGAAGCACCGCCATCTTGGGGCAAATCCTGGGCAGGAGCAATCTAGGGCTCCGGCAGAGCGATTCTGCCTGGGAAACTTCCCTCCGAGAGGGGGAAATCAAAGTCATCATCAAAACCAACGATCCTCTCATCGAGGGAGGGTCAATATTCATCAACATGTTCACCAACACCATCTCCTCTCAAACCCTAGTTCATCTCTTGTATTCAATATTTGTCTTAAAACCTCAGATTGGTACATGTGGGTTGCTAGTAGTGTTGATTACTCTTCGTAGTTGATGCTAGTTGGTCTATTTGGTGGAAGATCATATGTTCAGATCCTTAATGATATTTATTACCCCTCTGATCTTGAACATGAGCATGCTTTGTGAGTAGTTACGTTTGTTCTTGAGGACATGGGAGAAGTCTTGTTGTAAGTAATCATGTGAATTTGGTATTCGTTCGATATTTTGATGAGATGTATGTTGCCTTTCCTCTAGTGGTGTTATGTGAATGTCGACTACAAGACACTTCACCATGATTTGGGCCTAGGGGAAGGCATTTGGAAGTAATAAGTAGATGATGGGTCGCTAGAGGGACAGAAGCTTAAACCCTAGTTTATGCGTTGCTTCGTAAGGGGCTGATTTGGATCCACATGTTTCATGCTATGGTTAAATTTATCTTAGTTCTTCTTTCGTAGTTGAGGATGCTTGTGAGAGGGTTTAATCATAAATGGGAGGCTTTTCCAAGTAAGGACAACACCCAAGCACCGGTCCACCCACATATCAAATTATCAAAGTAACGAACGCGAGTCATACGAGCATGATGAAAACTAACTTGACAGTAATTCCCATGTGTCCTCGGGAGCGCTTTGCTTTATATAAGAGTTCGTCCAAGCTTATCCTTTGCTACAAAAAGGATTGGGCCACCTTGCTGCACCTTTTCTACACTTTTTACTTGTTACCTGTTACGAATTATCTTACTACCAAACTATCTGTTACCGATAATTCCAGTGCTTGCAGAAAATATCTTGTTAAAAAGCGCTTGTCATTTCCTTCTGCTCCTCGTTGGGTTCGACACTCTTACTTATCGAAAGGACTACAATTGATCCCCTATACTTGTGGGTCATCAAGACTCTTTTTTGGCACCATTGTCGGGGAGTGAAACACCTTTGGTGAGTGGAATTTGGTAAGGAAACATTTATATTACGTGCTGAAATTTATTGTCACTTGTTACTATGGAAAATAATCATTTGAGGGGCTTGTTCAGGGTATCTTCACCCTGACCGGAAGAACAAAGAGTTGCTCCTCAACCTACTGCACCTACTGAAAATATTTATTATGAAATTTATTTGGGTATGATAGAGAAACTGCTAGCTAATCCTTATGTAGGAGATGGAACATTATATCCGGATTTGCATCTAATCTATGTGGATGAAGTTTATGGATTATTTAAGCTTGCAGGTTTACTTGGAGATGAATTCAAGAAGAAGGTCTTCCCTTTATCTTTGAAGGGAATGTAATTGACATGGTATAGGCTATGTGATGATATTGGAGCTTGGAATTACAACCGATTGAAATTGGAATTTCATCAGAAGTTTTATCCTATGCATGTGGTTCATCGTGATCGGAATTATATATATAACTTTTGGCCTCGTGAAGGAGAAAGGATCGCTCAAGCTTGGGGGAGGCTTAAGTCAATGTTATATTCATGCCCCAATCATGAGCTCTTAAGAGAAATTATTATACATAATTTTTGTGCTCGGCTTTCTAGTAATGATCAATCCACGCTCGATACTTCTTGTACTTGTTCTTTTATGAAGAAGACTATTGAATTCAAATGATATCTCTTGGAAATAATTAAATGCAACTCTAAAGATTGGGAGCTCGACAAAGGTAAGGAGTCAGGTACAAACCTTGAGTTTGATTGTGTTAAATCTTTTATGGATACCGATGTTTTCATGAATTTAACACTAAATATGGACTTGACTCTGAGATAGTAGCTTCTTTTGTGAATCAATTTCTACTCATGTTGATCTCCCTAAGGAGAAGTGGTTTAAATATCATCCTCGCATTGAAGTAAAAATAGTAGAACCCATTGAAGCTAGAGAAGAAACAACTACTTATAATGTTGATCCTGTTATTCCTACTGCTTATATTGAGATACCACCTTTTCCTGCTAGGATAAAAGAACATGCTAAAGCTTCAGCTATGGTTCGTAAGAGTTACACAAGAACACCTACACCCCCTGAAAATATTAAAGTTGAACGTAATGTTTTTATGGTTAAAGATCTCTTGGTTTAAAATATTGATGGGCATGTTATTTATTTCCGTGATGAAGCTACTAGAATTGCTAAACCCGATGAAAAGGATAAACATAGACCTATTGTTGGCATGCCTGTTGTCTCTGTTAAAATAAGAGATCATTATTATCATGGCTTATGTGATTTGGGTGCTAGTGTGAGTGCAATCCCTTTTACTTTATATCGATAAATTATGAATGATATTGCACCTGCTGAAATAGAAGATATTGATGTTACTATCAAGCTTGCTATAGAGATACTGTCACACCTCTTGGGATTGCTAGAGATGTTGAAGTACTGTGTGGGAAAATAAAATACCCTACTGATTTTCTAGTTCTGGGTTCCCCACAAGATGATTTTTGTCCCATTATATTTGGTAGAACTTTCTTGAACACTGTTAATGCTAAGATAGATTTTGAGAAAGAAACTGTTAGCGTAACTTTCAGGGATGTGCCTGATGAGATTAATTTCTCCAAATTCAGTAGAAAACCCGTGATCCAATAGGGGCATGGTGCCTCCTACCGATCCTTTAGAAAAATATTTGCTAGACCATGAAAATGATATGCATATGAATGAAAGAAACAAAATAGATGAGATATTCTTTAAACAAATGCCTGTTTTGAAACACAACTTGCCTGTTGAAACTCTTGGAGATCCTCTTCCACCCAAGAGTGATCCTGTGTTTGAGCTTAAACAATTACCTCATACTTTGAAATATGCTTATCTTGATGAAAATAAGATATATCATGTTATTATTAGTGCTAACCTTCCAGAGCATGAAGAAAAGAGACTATTGAAAACTCTGAGAAAGCACCGTGCCGCTATTGGATACACTCTTGATGATCTTAAGGGAATTAGTCCCACTCTATGTTAGCATAAAATTAATATGGAACCTGATGCTAAACCAGTTGTTGATCACTAGTGATGGTTAAATCCAAAAATGAAAGAAGTGGTAAGAAATGAAATATTAAAGCTTCTGGAAGTAGGTATAATCTATCCTGCTGATAGTAGATGGGTAAGTCCTGTTCATTGTGTCGCTAAGAAGGGGGGTATTACTGTTGTTCCTAATGATAAAAATGTACTTATTCCACAAAGAATTATCACATGTTATAGAATGGTAATTGATTTTAGAAAATTAAACAAAGCTACTAGGAAAGATCATTATCCTCCACCTTTCATTGATCAAATGCTAGAAAGACTGTCAAAACATACACATTTCTGCTTTCTAGATGGATACTCTGGTTTTTACCAAATACCTGTGTCCCAAGAGGATCAAGAAAAAACTACTTTTAGATGCCCTTTTGGTACTTTTGCTTATAGGCGTATGCCTTTTGGTTTATGCAATGCACCTGCCACTTTTCAAAGATGTATGACTGCTATATTCCATGGATGATTTTTTCGTATACGGAAATTCTTTTGATGATTGCTTAAGCAACCTTGATCGATTTTTGCAGAGATGTGAAGAAACTAATCTTGTCTTGAATTGGGAGAAGTGCCACTTTATGGTTAATGAAGGCATTGTCTTGGGGCATAAAATTTCCAAAAGAGGTATTGAAGTTGATAAAGCTAAAGTAGATACTATTGAAAAAATGCCGTGTCCTAAGGATATCAAAGCTATAAGAAGTTTGCTTGGTCATGCCGGTTTCTATAGGAGATTTATTAAAGACTTCTCTAAAATTTCTAGGCCTCTCACTAATATTTTGCAAAAAAGATGTTCCATTCGTTTTTTATGATGATTGTGTGGAAGCATTTGAAATACTTAAGAAAGCCTTAATTTCTGCACCTATTGTTCAACCACCTGACTGGAACCTACCCTTTGAAATTATGTGTGATGCTAGTTATTATGCTGTTAGTGCTGTTCTAGGATAAAGAGTTGATAAGAAATTAAATGTTATCCATTATGCTAGTAAAACTCTAGACAGTGCTCAAAGAAATTATGCTACTACTGAAAAAGAATTTTTAGCAGTTGTGTTCGCTTGTGATAAATTCAGATCTTATATTGTTGATTCTAAAGTAACTATTCACACTAATCAGGCTGCTATTAAATATCTTATGGAAAAGAAAGATGCTAAACCTAGACTCATTAGGTGGGTTCTCTTGCTACAAGAATTTGATTTACATATTATTGATAGAAAGGGAGCTGAGAACCCCGTAGCAGACAACTTGTCTAGGTTAGAAAATATTCTTGATGACCCACTACCTATTGATGATAGCTTTCCTGATGAACAATTACTTGTTATAAATACTTCTCATAGTACCCCCATGGTATGCAGACTATGCTAATTACATTGTTGCTGAATTTATATCACCTAGTTTTACATACCAACAAAAGAAAAAGTTTTTCTATGATTTAAGACATTACTTCTGGGATGACCCACACCTTTATGAAGAAGGAGTACATGGTGTTATTAGACGTTGTGTACCTAAGCATGAACAAGATTCGCAAGTGTCACTCCGAGGTTTACGGAGGACACCATGGTGGAGACAGAACTGCACACAAGGTATTACAATCTGGTTTTCATTGGCCAACTCTTTTCAAGGATGCTCGTAAGTTTGTTTTGTCTTGTGATGAATGTCAAAGAATTGCTAACATTAGTAGACGTCAGGAAATGCCTATGGATTATTCACTTGTTATTGAACCATTTGATGTTTGGGGATTTGATTATATGAGACCTTTTCTTCCTCCAATGGGTATACACATATTTCTGTTGCTGTTGATTATGTTACTAAGTGGGTAGAAGCTATTCCAACTAGTAGTGCTGATCATAACACCTCCATTAAAATGCTTAAAGAAGTTATTTTCCCGAGGTTTGGAGTCCCTAGATCTTTAATGACTGATGGTGGTTCACATTTTATTCATGGTGCTTTCCGTAAATTGCTTGCTAAGTACGATGTTAACCATTGAATTACATCTCCATATCATCATCAATCTAGTGGTCAAGTAGAATTAAGTAATAGAGAGATAAAATTGATCTTGCAAAAGACTGTTCATAGATCTAGGAAGAATTGGTCTAAGAAACTTGATGATGCATTATGCGCTTCACTACAAAAAAGACACATCCGTGACATTTTGGGCCGAACGATTTTTTTCCTGTCATGCTTATGACACTTCTATGACGATAATTGTGACAAAAGCACGTATCATGATAGATGTGGTGAGCTCTTACTTCTATGAAAAAAATCATGACAAAAAATGGGCTTTTCGTCCTAGGCGGCTAGGGATGCACCTGAATGACATTCTTTGGGCCGTCGATGACGGAAAAAATAATGGTAGAAGCGAGGGCGAGGAAAATATCGGGGAGTTCACAGTTAGCGATGCACGAAGCTTTGTGCATTTCTCTCATACACGTACGCGCGTGGGTGTGAGGCGTTGGTCTCTAACTGAACCCAAGAGAGGCGTTCGCTTACTGAACTCGAGCGATTGCACTAGCTACGTTACTGAACCCGAGCAATCGATCACTGGCTGTTAACTGAACCCTAATGATTCCTTCGCTACTGCTGCTAACTACAGCCAATCGAACCTGCTGCTGCCTGATACGTCTCCAACGTATCTATAATTTTTGATTGCTCCATGCTATATTATCTTCTGTTTTGGACATTATTGGGTTTTATTATTCACTTTTATATTATTTTTGGGACTAACCTATTAACCGGAGGCCCAGCCCAGAATTGCTGTTTTTTGCCTATTTCACAGTTTCACAGAAAAAGAAAATCAAACGGAGTCCAAACGGAATGAAACCTTCAGGAACATGATTTTCGGAACGAACATGATCCAGAGGACTTGGACCCTACGTCAAGAAAGCTACCAGGAAGCCATGAGGTAGGGGGCGCGCCTACCCCCCTAGGCGCGCCCTCCACCCTCGTGGGCCCCATGTTGCTCCACCGACGTACTCCTTCCTCCTATATATACCTATGTACCCCCAAACGATCAGATACGGAGCCAAAAACCTAATTCCACCGCCGCAACCTTCTGTACCCACGAGATCCCATCTTAAGGCCTATTCCGGAGCTCTGCCGGAGGGGGCATCGATCACGGAGGGCTTCTACATCAACACCATAGCCTCTCCGATGAAGTGTGAGTAGTTTACCTCAGACCTTTGGGTCCATAGTTATTAGCTAGATGGCTTCCTCTCTCTTTTTGGATCTCAATACAATGTTCTCCCCCTCTCTTGTGGAGATCTATTCGATGTAATCTTCTTTTGCGGTGTGTTTGTTGAGACCGATGAATTGTGGGTTTATGATCAAGTTTATCTATGAACAATATTTGAATCTTATGAATTCTTTTATGTATGATTGGTTATCTTTGCTAGTCTCTTCGAATTATCAGTTTGGTTTGGCCTACTAGATTGATCTTTCTTGCAATGGGAGAAGTGCTTAGCTTTGGGTTCAATCTTGCGGTGTCCTTTCCCAGTGACAGTAGGGGTAGCAAGGCACGTATTGTATTGTTGCCATCGAGGATAACAAGATGGTTTTTTTATTATCATATTGCATGAATTTATCCCTCTACATCATGTCATCTTGCTTAAAGCGTTACTCTGTTCTTATGAACTTAATACTCTAGATGCATGCTGGATAGCGGTCGATGTGTGGAGTAATAGTAGTAGATGCAGGAAGGAGTCGGTCTACTTGTCTCGGACGTGTTGCCTATATACATGATCATACCTAGATATTCTCATAACTATGCTCAATTCTGTCAATTGCTCAACAGTAATTTGTTCACCCACCATAAAATACTTATGCTCTTGAGAGAAGCCACTAGTGAAACCTATGGCCCCCGGGTCTATTTTCCATCATATTAATCTTCCAACACTTAGTTATTTCCGTTGCTTTTATTTTACTTTGCATCTTTATCTTAAAAATACCAAAAATATTATCTTATCATATCTATCAGATCTCACTCTCGTAAGTGACCGTGTAGGGATTGACAACCCCTTATCGCGTTGGTTGCGAGGATTTATTTGTTTGTGTAGGTGCGAGGGACTCGCGCGTAGCCTCCTACTGGATTGATACCTTGGTTCTCAAAAACTGAGGGAAATACTTACGCTACTTTGCTGCATCACCCTTTCCTCTTCAAGGGAAAACCAACGCAGTGCTCAAGAGGTAGCAAGAAGGATTTCTGGCGCCATTGCCGGGGAGGTCTACGCAAAAGTCAACATACCAAGTACCCATCACAAACCCTTATCTCCCGCATTACATTATTTGCCATTTGCCTCTCGTTTTCCTCTCCCCCACTTCACCCTTGCCGTTTTATTCGCCCTCTCTTTTTCGTTCGCCTCTTTTTCTTGCTTCTTGTTTGCTCATGTGTCAGATTGCTTGTTTGTCATGATGGCTCAAGATAATACCAAATTATGTGACTTTACCAATACCAACAATAATGATTTCCTTAGCACTCCGATTGCTCCTCTTACCGATACTGAATCTTGTGAAATCAATGCTGCTTTGTTGAATCTTGTCATGAAAGATCAATTCGCCGGCCTTCCTAGTGAAGATGCTGCTACTCATCTAAATAGCTTCGTTGTTTTGTGTGATATGAAAAAAAAGAAAGATGTTGACAATGATATTGTTAAATTGAAGCTATTTCCTTTTTCGCTTAGAGATCGTGCTAAAGCTTGGTTTTCGTCTTTGCCTAAAAATAGTATTAATTCTTGGAATAAGTGCAAAGATGCTTTTATCTCTATATTTTCCTCCCGCTAAGATTATCTCTTTTAGAAACGATATTATGAATTTTAAGCAACTTGATCATGAACATGTTGCACAAGCTTGGGAGAGGATGAAATTAATGATACATAATTGCCCCACGCATGGTTTGAATTTGTGGATGATTATACAAAACTTTTATGCCAGATTGAATTTTGCTACTAGAAATCTTTTAGATTCGGCCATGGGAGGCACTTTTATGGAAATCACTTTAGGAGAAGCTACTAAACTACTAGATAATATTATTGTTAATTATTCTCAATGGAACACTGAAAGATCTAGTAATAAAAAAGTGCATGCGATAGAAGAAATTAATGTTTTGAGTGGAAAGATGGATGAACTTATGAAATTATTTGCTAGTAAAAGTGTTTCTTCTGATCCTAATGATATGCCTTTTTCTACTTTGATTGAGAATAATAATGAATCTATGGATGTGAATTTTGTCGGTAGGAATAATTTTGGTAACAACGCGTATAGAGGAAACTTTAACCCTAGGCCTTATCCTAGCAATTCCTCTAATAATTATGGTAATTCCCACAACAATTCTTATGGAAATTTTAATAAGATGCCCTCTGAATTTGAGACTAGTGTTAAAGAGTTTATGAATTCGCAAAAGAATTTCAATGCTTTGCTTGAAGAGAAATTGCTTAAAGTTGATGAATTGGCTAGGATCGTTGATAGAATTTCTCTTGATGTTGATTCTTTAAAACTTAGATCTATTCCTCCTAAGCATGATATCAATGAGTCTCTCAAAGCCATGATAATTTCCATTGATGAGTGCAAAGAAAGAACCGCTAGGATGCGTGCTAAGAAAGATTGCTTTATGAAAGCGTGTTCTTCAAATTTCTATGAAAATAAAGATGAAGATCTAAAAGTTATTGATATGTCCCCTATTAAATATTTGTTTTGCAATATGAATCTTGATAATGATGGGACTAAATATGATCCACCTTTACCTATAGAAGGTGTTCCAAAAATTCGGAGTTTTTAGATCTTGATGCTAAAATTGATAAAAGTGGGATTGAAGAAATCAAAACATTATATGTTAATAAAACCACTATTTTGGATTTCAAGGAATTTAATTATGATAATTGCTCTTTGATAGATTGTATTTCCTTGTGGCAATCCGTGCTAAATTCTCCTCATGCTTATAGTCAAAATAAAGCTTTTACCAAACATATCGTTGATGCTTTGATGCAATCTTATGAAGAAAAGCTTGAGTTGGAAGTTTCTATCCCTAGAAAAATCTATGATGAGTGGGAACCTACTATTAAAATTAAGATTAAAGATCATGAATGCTATGCTTTGTGTGATTTGGGTGCTAGTGTTTCCACGATTCCAAAAACTTTGTGTGATTTGCTAGGTTTCCGTGATTTTGATGATTGTTCTTTAAACTTGCACCTTGCGGATTCCACTATTAAGAAACCTATGGGAAGAATTAATGATGTTCTTATTGTTGCAAATAGGAACTATGTGCCCGTAGATTTTATCGTTCTTGACATAGATTGCAATCCTTCATGTCCTATTATTCTTGGTAGACCTTTCCTTAGAACGACTGGTGCAATCATTGATATGAAGGAAGGGAATATTAGATTCCAATTTCCATTAAAGAAAGGCATGGAACACTTCCCTAGGAAGAAAATAAAATTACCATATGAATCTATTGTGAGAGCCACTTATGGATTGCCTACCAAACATGGCAATACCTAGATCTATCCTTGCTTTTATGCCTAGCTAGGGGCGTTAAACGATAGCGCTTGTTGGGAGGCAACCCAATTTTATTTTTAGTTTTTTGCTTTTTGCTTCCGTTTAGGAATAAATTTTTGTTCTAGCCTCTGGTTAGATGTGTTTTTATGTTTTAATTAGTGTTTGTGCCAAGTTAAACCTATAGGATCTTCTTGAATGATAGTTATTTGATCTTGCAGAAAATTCCACAAACTTTCTGTTCACGAAAATAATTGTAAAAAATCACCAAAACGTGATAAAATATTGATTCCAATTTATGCTTATCAATAAACAAATTGTCTAGGTCGTCCTATTTTGGCTGATTTGTTGGAGTTCCAGAAGTTTGCGTTAGTTACAGATTACTACAGACTGTTCTGTTTTTGATAGATTCTGTTTTTCGTGTGTTGTTTGCTTATTTTGATGAATCTATGGCTAGTAAAATAGTTTATAAACCATGTAGAAGTTGGAATACAGTAGGTTTAACACCAATATAAATAAAGAATGAGTTCATTACAGTACCTTGAAGTGGTCTTTTGTTTTCTTTCGCTAACGGAGCTCACGAGATTTTCTGTTAAGTTTTGTGTTGTGAAGTTTTCAAGTTTTGGGTAAAAGATTTGATGGATTATGGAACAAGGAGTGGCAAGAGCCTAAGCTTGAGGATGCCCATGGCACCCCAAGATAATCTAAGGACACCTAAAAGCCAAAGCTTGGGGATGCCCCGGAAGGTATCCCCTCTTTCGTCTACTTCCATCGGTAACTTTACTTGGAGCTATATTTTTATTCACCACATGATATGTGTTCTGCTTGGAGCGTCTTGTATGATTTGAGTCTTTGATTTTTAGTTTACCACAATCATCCTTGCTGTACACACCTTTTGAGAGAGACACACATTATTCGGAAATTATTAGAATACTCTATGTGCTTCACTTATATCTTTTGAGTTATATAGTTTTTGCTCTAGTACTTCACTTATATCTTTTAGAGCACGGTGGTGGATTTGTTTTATAGAAACTATTCTCTCATGCTTCACTTAGATTATTTTGAGAGTCTTAAATAGCATGGTAATTTGCTTAAATAATCCTAATATGCTAGGTATTCAAGATTAGTAAAAACTTTCTTATGAGTGTGTTGAATACTAAGAGAAGTTTGATGCTTGATGATTGTTTTGAGACATGGAGGTAGTGATATCAAAGTCTTGCTAGTTGAGTAGTTGTGAATTTGAGAAATACTTGTGTTGAAGTTTGCAAGTCCCGTAGCATGCACG
Organism: Triticum aestivum; assembly: GCF_018294505.1. Taxonomy (NCBI): domain Eukaryota; kingdom Viridiplantae; phylum Streptophyta; class Magnoliopsida; order Poales; family Poaceae; genus Triticum; species Triticum aestivum. The sequence goes on from NC_057799.1 coordinate 198,693,876, forward strand.
TATGGTAAACGTTATGTAACAAATTTGAAACATGAGGTGTTCTTTGATTGTCCTCCTTATGAGTGGCGGTCGGGGACGAGCGATGGTCTTTTCCTACCAATCTATCCCCCTAGGAGCATCCGCGTAGTGCTTAGTTTTTGATGACTTGTAGATTTTTGCAATAAGTATGTGAGTTCTTTATGACTAATGTTGAGTCCATGGATTATACGCACTCTCACCTTTCCATCATTGCTAGCCTCTTCGGTACCGTGCATTGCCCTTTCTCACATTGAGAGTTGGTGCGAACTTCGCCGGTGCATCCAAACCCCGTGAAATGATACGCTCTTTCACACATAAACCTCCTTATATCTTCCTCGAAACATCCACCATACCTACCTATTATGGCATTTCCATAGCCATTCCCAGATATATTGCCATGGAACTTTCCACCATTCCGTTTATCATGACACGTTCATCATTGTCATATTGCTTTGCATGAGCATGTAGTTGACACAGTATTTGTGGCAAAGCCACCATTCATAATTCTTTCATACATGTCACTCTTGGTTCATTGCATATCCCGGTACACCGCCGGAGGCATTCATATAGAGTCATACTTTGTTCTAGTATCGAGTTGTAATCATTGAGTTGTAAATAAATAGAAGTGTGATGATCATCATTTTCTAGTGCATTGTCCCAAGTGAGGAATAAAAAAAAAGAGAAAGGCCATAAAAAAAAGAGAAGGCCCCCCAAAAAAGAGAGAAAAAGAGAGAAGGGACAATGTTACTATCCTTTACCACACTTGTGCTTCAAAGTAGCACCATAATCTTCATGATAGAGAGTCTCTTGTTTTGTCACTTTCATATACTAGTGGGAATTTTTCATTATAGAACTTGGCTTGTATATTCCAACAATGGGCCTCCTCAAGTGCCCTAGGTCTTCGTGAGCAAGCAAGTTGGATGCACACCCACTTAGTTTCTTTTGTTGAGCTTTCATATATTTATAGCTCTAGTGCATCCGTTGCATGGCAATCCCTACTCCTTGCATTAACATCAATCGATGGGCATCTCCATAGCTCATTGATTAGCCTCGTTGATGTGAGATTTTCTCCTTTTTTGTCTTCTCCACATAACCCCCATCATCATATTCTATTCCACCCATAGTGCTATATCCATGGCTCACGCTCATGTATTGCATGAAGGTTGAAAAAGTTTGAGATTACTAAAGTATGAAACAATTGCTTGGCTTTTCATCGGGGTTGTGCATGATGAGAGCATTCTTGTGTGATGAAAATGGAGCATGACTAAACTATATGATTTTGTAGGGATGAACTTTCTTTGGCCATGTTATTTTGAGAGGACATAATTACTTAGTTAGTATGCTTGAAGTATTATTATTTTTATGTCAATATTGAACTTTTATCTTGAATCTTTCGGATCTGAATATTCATACCACAATTAAGAAGAATTACATTGACATTATGCCAAGTAGCATTCCACATCAAAAATTCTGCTTTTATCATTTACCTACTCGAGGACGAGCAGGAATTAAGCTTGGGGATGCTTGATACGTCTCCAACGTATCTATAATTTTTGATTGCTCCATGCTATATTATCTTCTGTTTTGGACATTATTGGGCTTTCTTATTCACTTTTATATTATTTTTGGGACTAACCTATTAACCGGAGGCCCAGCCCAGAATTGCTGTTTTTTTGCCTATTTCAGAGTTTTGCAGAAAAAGAATATCAAACGGAGTCCAAATGGAATGAAACCTTCGGGAACTTGATTTTCGGAACGAACATGATCCAGAGGACTTGGACCCTACGTCAAGAAAGCTACCAGGAACCCACGAGGTAGGGGGGCGCGCCTACCCCCCAGGCGCGCCCTCCACCCTCGTGGGCCCCATGTTGCTCCACCGACGTACTCCTTCCTCCTATATATACCTACGTACCCCAAACGACCAGATACGGAGCCAAAAACCTAATTCCACCGCCGCAACCTTCTGTACCCACGAGATCCCATCTTGGGGCCTGTTCCGGAGCTCTGCCGGAGGGGGCATCGATCACGGAGGGCTTCTATATCAACACCATAGCCTCTTCGATGAAGTGTGAGTAGTTTACCTCAGACCTTCGGGTCCATAGTTATTAGATAGATGGCTTCCTCTCTCTTTTTGGATCTCAATACAATGTTCTCCCCCTCTCTTGTGGAGATCTATTCGATGTAATCTTCTTTTGCAATGTGTTTGTTGAGACCGATGAATTGTGGGTTTATGATCAAGTTTATCTATGAACAATATTTGAATCTTCTGAATTCTTTTATGTATGATTGGTTATCTTTGCAAGTCTCTTCGAATTATCAGTTTGGTTTGGCCTACTAGATTGATCTTTCTTGCAATGGGAGAAGTGCTTAGCTTTGGGTTCAATCTTGCGGTGTCCTTTCCAAGTGACAGTAGGGGCAGCAAGGCACATATTGTATTGTTGCCATCGAGGATAACAAGATGGGGTTTTTATTATATTGCATGAATTTATCCCTCTACATCATGTCATCTTGCTTAAAGCGTTACTCTGTTCTTATGAACTTAATACTCTAGATGCATGCTGGATAGCGGTCGATGTGTGGAGTAATAGTAGTAGATGTAGGCAGGAGTCGGTCTACTTGTCTCAGACATGATGCCTATATACATGATCATACCTAGATATTCTCATAACTATGCTCAATTATGTCAATTTCTCAACAGTAATTTGTTCACCCACCGTAAAATACTTATGCTCTTGAGAGAATCCACTAGTGAAACCTATGGCCCCGGGTCTATTTTCCATCATATTAATCTTCCAACACTTAGTTATTTCCGTTGCTTTTTATTTTACTTTGCATCTTTATCATAAAAATACCAAAAATATTATCTTATCATATCTATCAGATCTCACTCTCGTAAGTGACCGTGTAGGGACTGACAACCCCTTATCGCGTTGGTTGCGAGGATTTATTTGTTTGTGTAGGTGCGAGGGACTTGCGCGTAGCCTCCTACTGGATTGATACCCTGTTTCTCAAAAACTGTGGGAAATACTTACACTACTTTTCTGCATCACCCTTTCCTCTTCAAGGGAAAACCAACGCAGTGCTCAAGAGGTAGCACTGCCTCTTGATGAACAATGACCGTTGTTGGGGTTGGATGAGTAGTTCTTGGTGGGGGTTGAATGAACAGGACCCGTGGTAGTAGAGGTCGTTGCTGCTGGATGAACAGGACCCCGATCGACGAGGTAGGGGTGGATGAACAAGACCCCGTGGAGGGCTGGTTGAATAGTAGTTGGTGGAGGCTAGATAAATAGGACCCCGTGGATGAACAGTAGCTGGTGGAGGCTGGAGGAAGTCAATGGTGGATGAACAGTAGCAGGTGGAGGCTGGAGGAAGTCGACGGTGGATGAATAGTAGCCCGTAGAGGCTGGAGCGAGGCAGTAGACGGTGCATGAACAGTATCCCGTGGAGTCCCGTTTTGCGGTACACCACACCCCTCCCGATGAACAGGACCTCGTTTCGACCGTAGGCGCTCTAACACAAGTCCATTTCCGCCGTTTTGCGCTACGCCATACCCCTCCCGATCAACAGCACCCCGTTCCGACCGTAGGCACTCGAATAGAAGGCCATTTCCTCTGTTCTGCGGTACCCAGACCCTCCCCGATGAACATGACCCCGTTTCGACCATACACGGTCGAACAGAAGGCCATTTTCCTCCATTTTACGGTACACCAGACCCCGTTCCAGCTGTTCCGTCCAAGCCGGTTGGCTCCCGATGAACACGACGCGTTCCGACCCAGTGGCTTCGCTCCCAATGATCAGGATGCGTTCCAACCCAGTCACTTGGCTCCTGGTGAAAACGACGTTGTTTTCTCCATTCTGACCTAGCCGGATAGCTGCCAACGTCGCTTCCGTCCGTTGCCTCTCCATGTACACGAGCCCTGGCCGTCCGTATGTGCGAGTACGCATTCGAGACCCCGCCCGTATGTACGTACGTGGCCGTATTTTTTGCCCTGTGGCTGTACGTACGTGTAGAGGATTTAGACGGGACTGTGTGAACTGCTATGTCGGGTGCTCTACTACGACATGTGCCGCTACTACTCGACCATGGTTCATACTTGCAGAGAGACCGATCGACCAGTACATACGTACACGTCCGCGACCAGACAGAGAATGCTACGTACGCTTCGACCGGATGGGTTCCAACTATCAGGGAGGATAAGGAGGCACTTTCTTGCGTGCGAAGATATAATTGGTGGGTCCCAGCTGTCAGGGGGAAGAATCATTTTTTTCCCGTAATATTGACGCACTTCCTTGCGTGCGAAGATGTAGCTGGTGGGTCCCAGCCGTCAGTTGGCAAACATTTTCGCACCAAGGCAGTGGACGACGGCGAGGCTAGGAAGGGAATGACACGGAGCCGGAGAAGACTAGGCAGTTGTTTCCCATGCGGAGGGGAGTACGAGGGTTTACTGGTTCGGCTGCAGTGTGAGGATGCCGTCACCGGAGAATAATTGGAGGTCTGGGTGAGTACAGGGATGGCCAGGCCAGCTTTGGGAGTAGGGTGGGGCGGTGAGGCCTGTGCGGTAGCACAGCTGGCCACGGGAGGCAGGAGCAGGCAGCATGACCGGCGCTGGTTTGGGCGGCTGGAGCAAGAACACCAGAGGTTGAAGAAGCACGAAGACCGTTGGATGGACATCGTATGGTCACCGCAGCTAGAATCGTTTATATTGACTAATTTGACAAAGCCTTGTGTCCGCGTCAACTTAGTAGGCGCACAAGTCAGCCTCCAAATATGGTGGGTCCCACCTAGCAGCGAGGGTATTCATTTTTTTGTGCGTGATAAGGAGGCACTTCCTTGTGTGTGAAGATATAGCTGGTGGATCCGAGCTGTCAGCGGGGGAATGTTTTTTTCGCGAAATACAGAGGCCCTTTCGGTGGGTCCCCGCTGTTAGGAGGAGGAATCATTATTTTGCGCGTAATAAGGATGCACTTCCTACTAGCAAAAAAAAGAGGCACTTCCTTGCATGCGGCCGTGGACCCAGCTGTCAGCCTCTCCACGTACAATCCTCTTCCGATGGATGTCGTTCGTTGACCACGCCGTGCCGAGAGCACCAAGGCGGTGGACGACGGCGAGGCCAAGTAAGGGAATGACCCAAAGCCGAGGAAGACTCGGCAGTTGTTTCCCATGTGGAGTTGGTACGAGGGTTTACTGGTTCGGCTGCAGTGTGAGGTTGCCGTCGCCGGAGAATAACAAGAGGTGTTAGTGAGTAGAGGGATGGCTAGGCCAGGGGTGCGAGTATGGTGGGGCCGTGAGGCCTGCCCGGTAGCACAGCTGGCCACGGGAGGCGGGAGTAGGCGGTTCCGCCGACGCTAGTTTGGGCGGCTGGAGCAGGAAAATCAGAGACTGAAGAAGCACGATTGTCGTTGGATTGACATCTAACGGCCTGACGCTGGTAGAGTCGATTGTTGACTAAGTTTCTTTTTTTGAGAAACCTTGTGTACGCATGAACTTAGTAGGCCCACAAGTCAGCCTCCAAATCCGTGGCAGACAACATAGAGCCCATTTGCTATTTTTTAAATAATTTTCAGCCCATTTGCTAATTCTTAAGTAATTTATTACAATCCATTTTCTGCCCAGGACCACAGTCAAAAAGTTCAACCTAATTTTGCATATTTCGGTGGAGTCCGAACTATTTTAATCCAGAAATGATCAACATTTATTTTTAAGAACTTATTGATTTGCCAAATAAAATATTGTTTTATTTTTGTAAGCTAATAAGACATGGGACAATTGAGTTGGTTTTAGGGAAAACCAGTGGTAAAAATCAGCGCTGGGAGGGAAAACAACAACAAAAAATAAGGATGTAAATATGAAAAGGGAACTTTACGCATTTTCAATATAATAATACATGTGTATGTACTAGTAAAACTATAGGTAGAGATTAGAAAACGGAAGTAGGACATGGCGTTTCAAGAGGAAAATAGAACTGGGTTGTGTGTTTTCTTCAGTAAAAAAACTACCTGCGGATGTTCTAAGAGAAAATATAAATAATACTGGTACATCGAGGTGCTATACAAACGGTTTTAACCCCTTTCCGCGACGGCATTTGGAACCGTCACCAAGTGGGTGTGGGTGATAGGGGGGTCCTTCCCACACGACCCATAAACCGTCGGTGTCGGTGTACAAAAGTAGGGGCACTCCTTTTATTCCCCTTTACTTGTGCACGGGCAGTCAGAGCCGCTCCCACGGCCACACTGAGCAGGGCAGAAGAGGGAAGCCGAAGCGCAAGGCAACCAAAGCAACGCCAAGACCAAGAGACACAAAGAGCAATAGGGCGAGGTGGACTCCCCCGGCAAGAACCTTGCCGGGGCAGCCTCCGCAGCCCCAGCAAGAGCCTTGCCGGGGCAACTTGCCCGACGCCAGCAGAGCAAGCCACCCTTGAGCCCGCGGGTTCCAACACCACCAACCAACCACATTGGAACCAAGGCTCGGGAGGCGCCTCTGTGGTGGCATGCAGATCTTCGTCAAGATCATAAACACAGAAGATTAGATGAGGACCAGAAGACGACGACCCTCGGCGAGATCCTTGCCAAGGAGATCCACAAGACCCCCGGCAAGGGTCTTGCCGGGACGACCACGGTGCCGCGGCAAGACCCTTGCCGGGGCCCCGGCAAGGCCCTTGCCGATGACACTTATGGGGCCGCGGCTAGGCCCACGTCTGCCAAGACTACACCGCCGCTCCCATGCAGCTGCTAGCTCAACCAGCTGGGCAGGCACCTAGGTAAACGATCCTTGTGCTGGCTTCTGGACCAGCTCTTTGCACAAGCCCGTGCCCGCCAACCGTAGAAGGGATCCCAGTGATCCCATAGGTGTCCTTTCCACTGACATCTTTGGCGCGCCAGGTAGGGGGCGCGGTTGTGAAAATCCAGTATAGCGGTTAGCCTAACAGTTCTTCATCGCCATGGCTCCAAAGAAGAAGACGATCACGGTGATCGGTTCATCCGGAGCCGGACGGCCCGTACCGGTGCGGGCGAGCAGCAGGCCAGTCGCGGACAAAACCCGAGGCACGGCCCGCGAGCACCAACATCGCTCTGGCAGTCAGAGTCTGGCGAGCGGCGTCATTCGTGCGCAAGACGACGGGCCGCACGTCGCCGAACCCAAGGACGGAGCTGGGCCCCCCGCAGGCGGCGCGGGGCCCTCCAGGGGTGGCGCCGTGCCACCTACGGGCGGCACAACAACCTCGAAGATGCCTATGCCGGCGCCCACAACGCGCTCTTCCCAGGGTGTGCGCGACGAGCAGCGTCACCACGCTAGTGACCCCGGACGCCGCCGTGGGAAGAGTCCTGTGCATCATTCGCGGGACGAAGGAGGCCAACATGCCCACCGAAGTGCTGGCAAAAATGGCGCACAGCCGCCAGGCCGTGATAGAGCTCCTTCTAACATGGTTAGAAGTCGGAGTGCGTCACGGTCCACGCAGCTTTTGCCGCCACCCACGCCAGCAGAAGATTTGGCGCGCGCGCAGCTGCTCCTCGACTTCCCTCCTGCCGCGGAAAAGCTCGACGAGTGGAGAGCCACCATCCGGAGCCTCGTCGGTGTCGCCAACAAAGATGAACCGTGACCAGCGGGGCCCTTGGGCCGACGCTCCGTCGAGCCACCACATGCCAACGGTGGTAGGACCGGAGGTGCTGCAGCCACGGTGCACTCTCCTCCCCCACGCCAGTTACCGTGGGTGCCGGTCCGTCGTGATGACGCTTGTGATAACATTTCCATAGCGTCATCCGACCCACGGACCCACCGCGATCAGCGCCAAGTTCTTTGGGAGCGAGCCCATGAAGACGCTCGAACCACCATCGAGCGCCGGCGCGATGCGCGCCACCAGTCAGACAGGAGGGCAGGGCCCACTATGGACCACCCAACGCTAGGAGGCTCCGGTGGCCTACCCTAAGAGGTGGGTTGCCCGGCCTTTACCCGTGAGTTGCGGCAATTCCAGTGGCCGTCCCACCACACGTTCAAGCCCGACGTCAGCGAGAAGTACAACAGCAAGACCCACCCGTCGGAGTTCCTCAGCATCTACATCATCGCGATGCAAGCCGCTAGAGCTCGTGACGATAAGGTGCTTGCCAATTACTTCCCGTTGGCGCTAAAACCCAATGTCATGTCTTGGTTGATGCACTTGCTGGCGGATTCCATTTCTTCTTGGTCGGATCTGTGTCATGAGTTCGTTGGTGCCTTCACTGGAGGCCACCAAGCTCATGGCCAAGCAAGCGATTTGCATATCATTCCCCAGAAGGAAGGTGAAAACCCGCGCAAGTACATACAGAGGTTCAGTCGGGTGCAATACACATCCCAGATGTTCATCCCGCCGCCGTAATCAGCGCGTTTCATCAGAATGTGCGCAACCGCAAGATGCGTGAAGAGCTAGCGATGAACAAGGTTAAAGATGTGACCGAACTTTATGTTCTGGCCGATAGATGCGCCCGAGCTGAAGAGGGAAGGAAGTACCCTGACGAGGACGCTGGCGCGGAAACCGACTCTACGGACGAAGACACCGCCGCCCCGACGAAAAAGGGCCGGCGTCGCAACAGGAAGTGTAAGGGCAAGGCCGTGCTTGCCGTCGAGGGATCCGAGGACACCGGCGCCGCCAAGAAGGCCAAGGTAGACGACCCCGGCAAGGAGATTGCCGGGTGTGCCGCTTGCCAGGCCTTGGCGGCTGCCGACAAGCCAGGGGGCTCCGACAAGCAGTATTGCAAGATCCACCTCACCAAGGGCCACGACCTCCAGAACTGCCGACAAGTTGAGCTGCTTGCTGAAAAGCAAAAGGCCGAGTATGAGAGGCGGGACAAGGAGAAGGGTCAGGATGGTGCCGAAGGGTCCGGCAAGAAGCATGGCGGCCAAGGAGGCCACCGCGGCAAGGATAACCAGCAAGAGAGGCCCGCTCGAGGCCGCAACAAGAAGCAGGAAGACGACGATCATGACGAGGACGACAAGTCCGGCGAGCATGAGTTCCAGAAGGCTACGGAGGCCATGTGCGTCGATGGTGGCGCCTCGCTACATACTTCTCACCGCCAGCTCAAGCAGTGGGCGCGTGAGATCACAGCAGCGGAGCCGTTGTTCGACGCTCAGAAGCCACTGAAGTGGTCCAGCACACCTATCATCTTTGACACCGAGGACCACCCTGATCGCACAACTGCGGTCGGGTGTTTGCCGTTGTTGGTTTCACCAACGAGACGCAACCTCAAGGTGACCAAGATGCTAGTTGACGGCGGGGCCAGTTTGAACTTGATCTCACCCGTTGTGATCAAAAGGCTGCAAATTCCTGATGGAGACCTCGAGGAGACGGGCACTGCTACCTCTTGAGCACTGCGTTGGTTTTCCCTTGAAGAGGAAAGGGTGATGCAGCTGTCGGTGTCAAAACTGGCGGATCTCGGATAGGGGGTCCCGAACTATGCGTCTAAGGCGGATGGTAACAGGAGGCGGGGGACACAATGTTTACCCAGGTTCGGGCCCTCTCGATGGAGGTAATACCCTACTTCCTGCTTGATTGATCTTGATGATATGAGTATTACAAGAGTTGATCTACCACGAGATCGTAGAGGCTAAACCCTAGAAGCTAGCCTATGATTATGATTGTTGTTGTCCTACGGACTAAACCCTCCGGTTTATATAGACACCGGAGGGGGCTAGGGTTACACAGAGTCGGTTACAAGGGAGGAGATCTACATATCCGAATTGCCAAGCTTGCCTTCCACGCAAAGGAGAGTCCCACCCGGACACGGGACGAAGTCTTCAATCTTGTATCCAACAGTCCGACCAAAGTACATAGTCCGGCTATCCGAGGACCCCTTAATCCAGGACTCCCTCAGTAGCCCCTGAACCAGGCTTCAATGACGATGAGTCCGGCGCGTAGATTGTCTTCGGCATTGCAAGGCGGGTTCCTCCTCCGAATACTCCATAGAAGATTTTGAACACAAGGATCGTGTCCGGCTCTGCAAAATAAATTCCACATACCACCGTAGAGAGTATAATATTCCACAAATCTAATCTACTGACAAGTTTCATAGCGTGACATCACGCCACGGCCCGGTCATTATTCGAACCGTTTTCCCAACCAGCTACTGCACATATTGCGAGGCGGTTTCCTTGGCACGTCTTGTCGAAGCAGAGATCGTGTCCCCTTATCACGGGATTCTCATCAATACGGGTGCGGGTAACCCAACCGTGCCATCAATTACAGCGCTTGGGGAATAAGCGAGTTTACCAGGCAAGTGGGGAGGCGCAGAATCCCTGCCGCCTTTATAAAGGGATAAGGACTCCCTTTTGCACCCACGCTTTCTTCCCCGATCCATTCCCCTTCGCTCGAGCTCCAGCACCCAAGCGTTCATCTTCTCCGCCCACAAAGGCCTTCCGAAAATGTCCGGATCTGGAGCAGGAGGCAAGTGGATGGCCTCTACCGTCTAGGAGAAGGATATCAAAAAGCTTCGGGAGGCCGGGTACCTGGCCAAGAAAATCAGCCACCGTCTCCCGATGGCGGGACAGATCATCCCTACTCCGGAACCCCACGAGAGGGTTGTATTCCTCCCTCACTTTGTCCGCGGGCTAGGGTTTCCCCTCCACCCGTTCGTTCGCGGCATCATGTATTATTACGGGATCAATCTTCATGATCTGCCCCCCAATTCCTTCCTCAACATCTCGACATTCATCGTCGTGTGCGAGGCTTTTCTCTGCATCTCGCCACATTTCGGCTTATGGCTGAAGATTTTTAATGTGAAGCCCAAGGTAGTGGGCGGCGAGCACGCCGAGTGCGGGGGTGCTATGGTGAGCAAGATGCCCAACGTCACATGGCCAACAGGCACCTTTAATGATTCCGTCAAGGAGTGGCAACAGCAGTGGTTTTACATCACCGAGCCGCGCGGCAGGGAATGGGCCGCTACTCTAGAGTTTCGATCCGGAGCCCCTCTGCGGCTTACATCCTGGGTCAAGAAGGGCCTGAACTGGTCTTCTTCCGAAGAATTGTCAGTGCTCCAGACACGTGTTTAAATATATGGAAGACAAGAACATCGAACTTGTCAATGTAGTCCAGGTGATGTTAGTTCGCCGGATCCTGCCTTGTCAACACCGGACTTGCAATCTATGGGAATTCGATCTGGCCAAGCACCAAACCCTGCGAGAGCTCTTTGGCTCCTCGCACAAGGACATCTGGAAGGTGCTTTTCAAGTCCGGCAAATCATGGCCGGACTCAGCCGAGGACCGCGGGTACCAACTGTCCCGCCCTGCAAGCTCGGTAAGTCATTATACATTTTATCCGCATAACCCAAAGGAAATGCTTAATGTGTTTTCCACAACTCTCCTAGGGCTGGATGAAGAAGGCGGAGCGGATCCACTGTCCGGCCCCGCTGCCCGAAGAACCGGCCGTCCCACTTCTGACGAAGATGCTGGTCCCGGCGCCTTACAAGGTGCCGAAGAAGACGGCCGAGAAGGAGGCCAAAAAGACCCGGGGCGGCCTTCGTCGCCGCGGCACTTCGGACACAATATCCGAAGGCTCCAATGCCCGTTCTGCCTCCGAAGAGGACGAGGAGGAGGAGGAAGATGAATCACCCGCGGGGGGGGGGGGGGAGAAAGAAGAGGACGACCTCCGCAGACTTGGAGGCCGAGTCGCCTAAAAGGGGAAAAGCTCCTCTTCCGGAAGAGTCCACTGCCGCCGCCGACAGCGGCCCAGCGTGGGATCCCAGGGCCCAGCCCCTGGTGAACTCCTGAGTATATAAAGTCCGAATACGTTTATGCGTCCAGACTCATCATGGCATAATATTTTAACCTGAGCCATATTTTTTGTAGTCCGGCGAGGTCCCGTACCAAACAATCCTCATCAGAGGATTCACTGAGCTCGGATGCTATGGAGAGCGGGACGCCCCCGAAGGCCCCTTCCCCCAAACAGGTGAATAACACCGAGGCTTCGTCCTAGAAGGACCCCGGCCAAGGAGGGGAGGAAAAGATCGTGAAGGCGGCGCCTGGAGGTCAAACTTCAGGGGCCGAACACATGGGGGAGAAGATTCTCATGGGAGTTGACGGCGGGGACCATCTGGAATTCGGCTCCCAGCCGGATGCAATTCCGGAGACCAATACTGCTCCAGGATCAAGCAGGCGGCCTCCTTCAGCTGGAGGGGGCGTACCTATTCCACCGACAACCTTTGTCCAACCAGAGGTGTCGGATGCTTTGTTGGCGGCGCTGAAGAGCGCCTCCATCGTCGATGAACACTGTGCCCTTATGGGTGCGGTGATTGAGAAGATTCAGTCTGCTGAGAGTGGACTGAATGAAGCCTGTATCGGCCTTATAAAAGGTTTTGAGATATGTTTTATGAGGTTTCGAAGAGTGTCATGGTATGGATAGTAGCCCCTGATACACTGTTCGGTGAAAGAAAGAACCGGACAGAGGATCAAATTTATGTTCGCAGGAAGACTCACTTGATGAAATGTATCTCTATTTTTTATAAGCAGGCGTCTGTAGCGGCTGCTGCCTCTCATACTGCGGAGGTCTCCGGACTGAATCAAAGTCTGAAGCGGGCCAAAGAAGAACTTGGCAGTTGAAAATGCAGTTGGGAGATAAACAAGGTATGCGCAAGGATTGTTCGCGTTTATTGCGAACGAATTTTCAGTATGATAAAATATGTTTCATGATTTGCGTTAGGGATGATGACCGAAGTCGAGGCTCTTAAGAAGGCGGTGGTCGAGGCCGAGAAAAAGGCAGCCGCAGAGCAGGTGCTACCTCTTGAGCACTGCGTTGGTTTTCCCTTGAAGAGGAAAGGGTGATGCAGCAAAGTAGCGTAAGTATTTCCCTCAGTTTTTGAGAACCAAGGTATCAATCCAGTAGGAGGCTACGCGCGAGTCCCTCGCACCTACACAAACAAATAAATCCTCGCAACCAACGCGATAAGGGGTTGTCAATCCCTACACGGTCACTTACGAGAGTGAGATTTGATAGATATGATAAGATAATATTTTTGGTATTTTTGTGATAAAGATGCAAAGTAAAGTAAACAAAATAAAAATGATGCCAGAAATAGCTTGTTGTCGGGAGATTAATATGATGGAAAATAGACCCGGGGGCCATAGGTTTCACTAGTGGCTTCTCTCAAGAGCGTAAGTATTTTACGGTGGGTGAACAAATTACTGTTGAGCAATTGACAAAATTGAGCATAGTTATGAGAATATCTAGGTATGATCATGTATATAGGCATCACGTCCGAGACAAGTAGACCGACTCCTGCCTGCATCTACTACTATTACTCCACACATCGACTGCTATCCAGCATGCATCTAGAGTATTAAGTTCAAAAGAACAGAGTAACGCTTTAAGCAAGATGACATGATGTAGAGGGATAAATTCATGCAATATGATAAAAACCCCATCTTGTTACCCTCGATGGCAACAATACAATACGTGCCTTGCTGCCCCTACTGTCACTAGGAAAGGACACCGCAAGATTGAACCCAAATCTAAGCACTTCTCCCATTGCAAGAAAGATCAATCTAGTAGGCCAAACCAAACTTATAATTCGAAGAGACTTGCAAAGATAACCAATCATACATAAAAGAATTCAGAGAAGATTCAAATATTGTTCATAGATAAACTTGATCATAAACCCAAAATTCATCGGTCTCAACAAACACACCGCAAAAGAAGATTACATCGAATAGATCTCCACAAGAGAGGGGGAGAACATTGTGTTGAGATCCAAAAAGAGAGAGGAAGCCATCTAGCTAATAACTATGGACCCGAAGGTCTGAGGTAAACTACTCACACTTCATCGGAGAGGCTATGGTGTTGATGTAGAAGCCCTCCGTGATCGATGCCCCCTCCGGTGGAGCTCTGGAAGAGGCCCCAAGATGGGATCTCACGGGTACAGAAGGTTGCGGTGGTGGAATTAGGTTTTTGGCTCCATATCTGATCGTTTGGGGGTACGTAGGTATATATAGGAGGAAGGAGTACGTCGGTGGGGCAACGTGGGGCCCATGAGGGTGGAGGGCGTGCCTGGGGGGGGGGGGGTAGGCGCGCCCCCTACCTCGTGGTTTCCTGCTCGATTTCTTGACGTGGGGTCCAAGTCCTCTGGATCATGTTCGTTCCGAAAATCACGTTCCCGAAGGTTTCATTCCGTTTGGACTTCGTTTGATATTCTTTTTCTGCGAAACTCTGAAATAGGGAAAAACAGCAATTCTGGGCTGGGCCTCCGGTTAATAGGTTAGTCCCAAAAATAATATAAAAGTGAATAATAAAGCCCAATAATGTCCAAAATAGAAGATAATATAGCATGGAGCAATCAAAAATTATAGATACGTTGGAGACGTATCAAGCATCCCCAAGCTTAATTTCTGCTCGTCCTCGAGTAGGTAAATGATAAAAATAGAATTTTTGATGTGGAATGCTACTTGGCATAATTTCAATGTAATTCTTCTTAATTGTGGTATGAATATTCAGATCCGAAAGATTCAAGATAAAAGTTCAATATTGACAAAGAAATAATAATACTTCAAGCATACTAACTAAGAAATTATGTCCTCTCAAAATAACATGGCCAAAGAAAGTTCATCCCTACAAAATCATATAGTTTAGTCATGCTCCATTTTCGTCACACAAGAATGCTCTCATCATGCACAACCCCGATGACAAGCCAAGCAATTGTTTCATAATTTAGTAATCTCAAACTTTTTCAACCTTCACGCAATACATGACCGTGAGCCATGGATATAGCACTATGGGTGGAATAGAATATGATGATGGGGGTTATGTGGAGAAGACAAAAAAGGAGAAAATCTCACATCAACGAGGCTAATCAATGAGCTATGGAGATGCCCATCGATTGATGTTAATGCAAGGAGTAGGGATTGCCATGCAACGGATGCACTAGAGCTATAAATATATGAAAGCTCAACAAAAGAAACTAAGTGGGTGTGCATCCAACTTGCTTGCTCACGAAGACCTAGGGCACTTGAGGAGGCCCGTTGTTGGAATATACAAGCCAAGTTCTATAATGAAAAATTCCCACTAGTATATGAAAGTGACAAAACAAGAGACTCTCTATCATGAAGATTATGGTGCTACTTTGAAGCACAAGTGTGGTAAAGGATAGTAACATTGTCCCTTCTCTCTTTTTCTCTCATTTTTTTGGGCCTTCTCTTTTTTATGGCCTTTCTCTCTCTTGTTTTTTATATTCCTCACTTGGGACAATGCTCTAGAAAATGATGATCATCACACTTCTATTTATTTACAACTCAATGATTACAACTCGATACTAGAACAAAGTATGACTCTATATGAATGCCTCCGGCGGTGTACCGGGATATGCAATGAACCAAGAGTGACATGTATGAAAGAATTATGAACGGTGGCTTTACCACAAATACTATGTCAACTACATGATCATGCAAAGCAATATGACAATGATGAACGTGTCATGATAAACGGAAAGGTGGAAAGTTGCATGGCAATATATCTCGGAATGGCTATGGAAATGCCATAATAGGTAGGTATGGTTGCTGTTTTGAGGAAGATATAAGGAGGTTTATGTGTGAAAGAGCGTATCATATCACGGGGTTTGGATGCACCGGCGAAGTTTGCACCAACTCTCAATGTGAGAAAGGGCACTGCACGGTACCGAAGAGGCTAGCAATGATGGAAAGGTGAGAGTGCGTATAATCCATGGACTCAACATTAGTCATAAAGAACTCACATACTTATTGCAAAAATCTACAAGTCATCAAAAACTAAGCACTACGCGGATGCTCCTAGGGGGATAGATTGGTAGGAAAAGACCATCGCTCGTCCCCGACCGCCACTCATAAGGAGGACAATCAAAGAACACCTCATGTTTCAAATTTGTTACATAACGTTTACCATACGTGCATGCTACGGGACTTGCAAACTTCAACACAAGTATTTCTCAAATTCACAACTACTCAACTAGCAAGACTTTGATATCACTACCTCCATGTCTCAAAACAATCATCAAGCATCAAACTTCTCTTAGTATTCAACACACTCATAAGAAAGTTTTTACTAATCTTGAATACCTAGCATATTAGGATTATTTAAGAAAATTACCATGCTATTTAAGACTCTCAAAATAATCTAAGTGAAGCATGAGAGATCAATAGTTTCTACAAAACAAATCCACCACCGTGCTCTAAAAGATAAAGGTGAAGTACTAGAGCAAAAGCTATATAACTCAAAAGATATAAGTGAAGCACATAGAGTATTCTAATAATTTTCGAATCATGTGTGTCTCCCTCAAAAGGTGTGTACAGCAAGGATGATTGTGGTAAACTAAAAAGCAGAGACTCAAATCATACAAGACGCTCCAAGCAAAACACATATCATGTGGTGAATAAAAATATAGCTCCAAGTAAAGTTACCGATGGAAGTAGACGAAAGAGGGGATGCCTTCCGGGGCATCCCCAAGCTTTGGATTTTAGGTGTCCTTAGATTATCTTGGGGGTGCCATGGGCATCCCCAAGCTTAGGCTCTTGCCACTCCTTGTTCCATAATCCATCAAATCTTTCACCCAAAACTTGAAAACTTCACAACACAAAACTTAACAGAAAATCTCATGAGCTCCGTTAGCGAAAGAAAAAACAAAAGACCACTTCAAGGTACTGTAATGAACTCATTATTTATTTATATTGGTGTTAAACCTACTTTATTCCAACTTCTCTATGGTTTATAAACTCTTTTACTAGCCATAGATTCATCAAAATAAGCAAACAACACACGAAAAACAGAATCTGTCAAAAACAGAACAGTCTGTAGTAATCCGTAACTAACGCAAACTTCTGGAACTCCAAAAATTCAGCCAAAATAGGACGACCTAGACAATTTGTTTATTGATCAGCATCAATTGGAACAATATTTTATCACGTTTTGGTGATTTTTAACAATTATTTTTGTGAACAGAAATTTCTGGAATTTTCTGCAAGATCAAATAACTATCATCCAAGAAGATCCTATAGGTTTAACTTGGAACAAACACTAACTAAAACATAAAAACACATCTAACCAGAGGCTAGAGAAAATATTTATTCCTAAACAGAAGCAAGATGCAAAAAACTAAAAATAAAATTGGGTTGCCTCCCAACAAGCGCTATCGTTTAACGCCCCTAGCTAGGCATAAAAGCAAGGATAGATCTAGGTATTGCCATCTTTGGTAGGCAATCCATAAGTGGCTCTCATAATAGATTCATATGGTAATTTTATTTTATTTCTAGGAAAGTGTTCCACGCCTTTTTAATGGAAATTGGAATCTAATATTCCCTTCCTTCATATCAATAATTGCACCAATCGTTCTAAGGAAAGGTCTACCAAGAATAATAGGACATGAAGGATTTCAATATATATCAAGAACAATAAAATCTACGGGCACATAGTTCCTATTTGCAACAATAGAACATCATTAATTCTTCCCATAGGTTTCTTAATAGTGGAATCCGCAAGGTGCAAGTTTAAAGCGCAATCATCAAAATCACGGAAACCTAGCAAATCACACAAAGTTTTTGGAATCGTGGAAACACTAGCACCCAAATCACACAAAGCATAGCATTCATGATCTTTAATTTTAATTTTAATAGCAGGTTCCCACTCACCATAGAGTTTTCTAGGAATAGAAACTTCCAACTCAAGTTTTTCTTCATAAGATTGCATCAAGGCATCAACGATATGTTTGGTAAAGGCTTTATTTTGACTATAAGCATGAGGAGAATTTAGCACGTATTGCAACAAGGAAATACAATCTATCAAAGAGCAATTATCATGATTAAATTCCTTGAAATCCAAAATAGTGGGTTCATTAATATCTAATGCTTTGATTTCTTCAATCCCACTTTTATCAATTTTAGCATCAAGATCTAAAAACGACGAATTTTTGGAACGCCTTCTAGGTAAAGGCGGATCATATTCAGTCCCATCATTATCAAGATTCATATTGCAAAACAAAGATTTAATACAGGACACATCATAACTTTTAGGTCTTCATCTTTATTTTCAAAGTTTTCCGGTTTTGCGGCCATCTTATTAACTAAGGTAGCCTGCTTATCCGATATTTCAGCTGTTAACTTCTCAAGATGAGCAATTTGGGATCTCAAACCATCAAATTCTTTAGACATATCATCGAGCTCTTTATTCATATAACTCATAAAGCTTTTTTTTTTCCTTAAGCTCGTTTCTAAAAAAATTATTATGCTCAAATTGTAAGACCATAAAACTCCTGACATTGCCTTCGATCTCTTCCAACTTTTTAAGGTGAAGATCACCAAATTTAGGCAGAGCCATCGCGACAAACAAGCAATCCAACACACGAGCAAACAAGAAGCAAGCGAAAAAGAGGCGAACGAAAAAGAGAGGGCGAATAAAACGGCAAGGGTGAAGTGGGGGAGAGGAAAACGAGAGGCAACTGTCAAATAATGTAATGCGGGAGATAAGGGTTTGTGATGGGTACTTGGTATGTTGAATTTTGCATAGAACTCCCCGGCAACGGCGCCAGAAATCCTTCTTGCTACCTCTTGAGCACTGCGTTGGTTTTCCCTTGAAGAGGAAAGGGTGATGCAGCAAAGTAGCGTAAATATTTTCCTCAGTTTTCGAGAACCAAGGTATCAATCCAGTAGGAGGCTACACGCGAGTCCCTCGCACCTACACAAAAAAATAAATCCTCGCAACCAACGCGATAAGGGGTTGTCAATCCCTACACGGTCACTTACGAGAGTGAGATCTGATAGATATGATAAGATAATATTTTTGGTATTTTTGTGACAAAGATGCAAAGTAAAGTAAACAAAATAAAAACGATGCCAGAAATAGCTTGTTGTCGGGAGATTAATATGATGGAAAATAGACCCGGGGGCCATAGGTTTCACTAGTGGCTTCTCTCAAGAGCATAAATATTTTACGGTGGGTGAACAAATTACTGTTGAGCAATTGACAGAATTGAGCATAGTTATGAGAATATCTAGGTATGATCATGTATATAGGCATCACGTCCAAGACAAGTAGACCGACTCCTGCCTGCATCTACTACTATTACTCCACACATCGACCGCTATCCAGCATGCATCTAGAGTATTAAGTTCATAAGAACAGAATAACGCTTTAAGCAAGATGACATGATGTAGAGGGATAAATTCATGCAATATGATAAAAAAACCATCTTGTTATCCTCGATGGCAACAATACAATACGTGCCTTGCTGCCCCTACTGTCACTGGGAAAGGACACCGCAAGATTGAACCCAAAGCTAAGCACTTCAAGAAAGATCAATCTAGTAGGCCAAACCAAACTGATAATTCGAAGAAACTTGCAAAGATAACCAATCATACATAAAAGAATTCAGAAGATTCAAATATTGTTCATAGATAAACTTGATCATAAACCCACAATTCATCGGTCTCAACAAACACACCGCAAAAGAAGATTACATCGAATAGATCTCCACAAGAGAGGGGGAGAACATTGTATTGAGATCCAAAAAGAGAGAAGAAGCCATCTAGCTAATAACTATGGACCCAAAGGTCTGAGGTAAACTACTCACACTTCATCGGAGAGGCTATGGTGTTGATGTAGAAGCCCTCCGTGATCGTTGCCCCCTCCGGTGGAGCTCCGGAACAGGCCCCAAGATGGGATCTCATGGGTACAGAAGGTTGCGGCGGTGGAATTAGGTTTTTGGCTCCGTATCTGATCGTTTGGGGGTACGTAGGTATATATAGGAGGAAGGAGTACGTCGGTGGAGCAACGTGGGGCCCACGAGGGTGGAGGGCGCACCTGGGGGGGGGGGGTAGGCGCGCCCCCTACCTCGTGGCTTCCTGTTTGATTTCTTGACGTAGGGTCCAAGTCCTCTGGATCATGTTCGTTCCGAAAATCACGTTCCCGAAGGTTTCATTCCGTTTGGACTCCGTTTGATATTCTTTTTCTGTGAAACTCTGAAATAGGCAAAAAACAGCAATTCTGGGTTGGGCCTCCGGTTAATAGGTTAGTCCCAAAAATAATATAGAAGTGAATAATAAAGCCCAATAATGTCCAAAACAGAAGATAATATAGCATGGAGCAATAAAAAATTATAGATACGTTGGAGACGTATCAGCAGGCTCTTCGTGAGAAGCACGAGGCCAGGGTTATTGAAGCTGAGCAGGAGCTTCAAGAGGCCGTGAAGAAATGCGAGATCTTGGAGCAGAGTTTAACGGAAAAAGAATCCGAACTCACCAAGGCTCATCAGGCCACGAGCGATGCCCGGGGGGAAACCCGAAGCTCCCTGCAGGAGATCCAAGAGGCGAGGAAAATCACGGCGGGTAAGGCTTTTTTCCATGTAAAGCAAGTATTGGAGGTGAAAATTATGTTTCTAATTTTGAATTCGGATTTCTCCAGGGGTATTTGCAGAGCTGCCCCGCAGCATATCGAATGCCGCCCAATTCTACCGAGCCGAAGAAAGGAACACTGCGGATAAGCTCTTTTGGTCGCAGTGTTTGGCACCGAATTATCTGGTGCCTTTTGTCGATCAACTGAAACAGCTGATCGAACTGCATATGGCGGCGGAACTAGCCATGAAGGATTTTATTATCCGGCTATGGCCCGCCGAGCCAATTCCGAGCAGCTACTTCGGGCTCGTGAAGCGGCTTGTGAGTGCCTGCCCTCGACTTGACGTCATCAAGCGGTCGGTCTGTATAGAGGGTGCGCGAATGGCCTTCGCCCGCGCAAAGGTGCACTGGGGGAAGATGGATGCTGAAAAGCTGATGACCGAAGGACCGCCAGAGGGGAAGGAGCACCGCAAGCCCGAATTGTAATATGAGAGTGTCCTGAAAGGATCTGACCTTGCAGCGGAGCTATGCACCAAGGACATTATATTTCCATGAATGCAAATCATGTTGTCCTTTGTAATGTTTGAACAAGGTCATTTATATTATTTATTGCCTGTTATATAAAAGTTTATCGTCCTGTGCGTCCGTTTTATATATTAATCCTGAGAGTTGGCCAGTCGTCGGCTTCCGGCCCCACGTAAGAAGTACGGGGGTGTTCGGGATAAACCTGATCACTCTTTATCCCAGTTTTGGGTCCTTCTAAGGAGGTGTTCAGCACAACGAACCAGGCAATCGGACTATAGGGCTTTATCACTCTCACTTAGCCAGAGGAGCTTTAGGAAGGTAGGCGCAGTCCCTGGTGTTCGGAAGACCGCACGAGGTTCTCTATAAGCACCTGATCGGAAGAAAAACCGATCCATCGCACGTTGCATTGGTTATGGCATTATGCAGGAGAAATCCTTAAATATTTTACAACCTCTCGAACAGCTGACCAGCTCTCGCCGTATCATTACAGTCAGTTTTCGGCTTTCTCTACCGAGGTGCTCGTCCGGAAGAACCGGGACACAGTCGCAGTAGTTCTCCTAGTGCTACCTTAGCCGATATAACGGAACGTAAGGTACCAAAACATGGGAGCCGGGCAAACCCAACTATTGATCCAAGACATGATTCGGAGCTGATGCATATAATGCTATAGGTTCGGGGTGCCGAACTTCCGTGAAGGTGTTCGGACATTATTGCCGTATTATGGGTAAAACGAAGCCCCTGGCATGTTTTAAGGCATATCGCGGTGTACGGATGCCACTTGACAAAAGAATTTTAATAAGAAATAACAGCAGACAAGCGTAATATAAATCTACATGTTGTATTTGAATAGTACGTCGATGCGTATGAGTACAGGTAATGTGATAAAAAAGAAATATGACTGTGGAACCTGCTGAGACCAGGGGGAAGAAGCTGTGTGCGGATCCGGAGTATAGTCGGATGGTCATCACGGGGAATATCTAAGGATTCCCTTGCACGTTCGAGCTGCCTCCATATCGCCCGTCCTGGTCGGCGCAAAGGTGAACCTGCAAAGGAAATGTAAGAAATGTTTATGTGCCGGAGAGCGGTTGAGCCGCTGTGTGCGGCCTGTCCTGGCCTTCGCCGAATTGTTTAATTGAGCTCTGGATGAGCTGGGCTATCCTGCCGCGAAGTAGTTCAGAGTCCTTTGGTGGTGTCCGGGAGCCTGGCCGTCGGCTCGAGGTTCGGCTGCAAGGTGCTGCTCGTTGCTTCTGTTGTTAAGGCAACGGTGTACTCGTTGGTGCCGAAGGAAAGTTTGGCCTTGCCCTTAACCGTGATGACACCGCGTGGACTAGGCATCTTGAGCTTACGGTAGGCATAATGTGGCACCGCGTTGAATTGAGCGAACGCGGTTCGTCCGAGCAGTGCCTGATAATCACTGCAGAAAGGGACGATTTCGAAGATTAACTCTTCGGTACAGTAATTGTCTGGTGATCCGAAGACTAACTCAAGGGCGATGGAGCCTGTACAGCTGGCTTCCACACTTGGTATAATGCCTCTGAAAGTGGCTTTAGTGGGTTTGATCACCGAATGATCGATGCCCGTCTTGCGCACTGTGTCCTGGTAAAGCAGGTTTAGACTGCTGCCTCCGTAAATAAGGACTCGTGTGAGGTGGAACCCGTCAATTATTGGGTCGAGGACTAGTGCGGCTGGATTGCCCTGATTGGCGTTAACCGGACGATCCGTGCGGTTGAAGGTGACCGGCCCTAGTTTATATTGTGGGACGACTAGTTCCGTTAAGTCGGCATCCCTAAGGGTGCACATCCGGTCCGGGTTGGGAATGTGGGTGTTGTTTACCACGTTCACCGTTTGGATTTGCGGGGGAAATTTCTTTTGCCCTCCTGTATTTGGTGATCTGGGCTCTTCATCGTCACCATTGCTTTCTTTGGGGGTGTCCACCATGTATATATCATATGAGGAGGTGGCAGTCCAGCGCCCTGTGGGCGGTGGTTCCTGTTCGTCTCCTGCATCGTCGTTCATACCGTCGATGTCTTCGGAGCCGAAATCGAGCATGTCGGTTAAGTCATCGACAGTGGCTATTAAGTGGGTGGTGGGTGGGGAACGAATTTCTTCGTCGTCCGCTTCCCACTCAAGCCGTACATAGTTCGGCCAAGGGTCTCCTTACAAGGAGAGATACCTTAATGAATTTAGCACGTCGCCCAGGGGTGAGTGCTGAAAGATATCCGCGGAGGAAAACTCCCTGATCGGTGCCCAATCAGATTCGATAGGCACGGACGCAGGCGGTTCGGAGCCCGTGGCCGGGGACGAATCCAAGTGTCCGGCAGCACAAGTCTCATAGGGGGTGAAGTTAGCATTCGGCTCTATCGCCGCTGAGTGCGCGGCCTCAGTGGCGGGGTCTATCCACCCTTCCTCGGATGGCACGATCTGCTCCGGATTGAGGGCCGGAGTAGCCACAGGTGTGATCTCCCGAACACTGTCCGACGGCAGAGCTAAGTCATGCTCGTCGTGACTGTGCGGCGCACCTGACATGGGCTCGAATCCGTTGAAGATCAATTCTCCGCGGATGTCGGCAGTATAGTTCAAGCTTCCAAACCTGACCTGATGGCCAGGGGCGTAGCTTTCGATCTGCTCCAGATGGCCAAGGGAGTTGGCCCGCAGTACGAAGCTGCCGAATACGAAGATCTGTCCGGGGAGAAAAGCCTCACCCTGGATCGCATCGTTGCCGATGATCGAGGGAGCCATCAAGCCTTTATCGCGACGGCACAGTGGAACTCTCAATGAAAGGACCAATGTCGGTGTCAAAACCGGCGGATCTCGGGTAGGGGGTCCCGAACTGTGCGTCTAAGGCGGATGGTAACAGGAGGCGGGGGACACAATGTTTACCCAGGTTCGGGCCCTCTCGATGGAGGTAATACCCTACTTCCTGCTTGATTGATCTTGATGATATGAGTATTACAAGAGTTGATCTACCACGAGATCGTAGAGGCTAAACCCTAGAAGCTAGCCTATGATTATGATTGTTGCTGTCCTACGGACTAAACCCTCCAGTTTATATAGACACCGGAGGAGGCTAGGGTTACACAGAGTCGGTTACAAGGGAGGAGATCTACATATCCGAATTGCCAAGCTTGCCTTCCACGCAAAGAAGAGTCCCACCCGGACACGGGACAGAGTCTTCAATCTTGTATCCAACAGTCCGGCCAAAGTACATAGTCCGGCTGTCCGAGGACCCCATATCCAGGACTCCCTCAGCAGCAAAGTAGCGTAAGTATTTCCCTCAGTTTTTGAGAACCAAGGTATCAATCCAGTAGGAGGCCACGCACAAGTCCCTCGCACCTACACAAACAAATAAATCCTCACAGCCAATGCAATAAAGGGGTTGTCAATCCCTTCACGGTCACTTACGAGAGTGAGATCTGATAGATATGATAAGATAATATTTTTGGTATTTTTATGATAAAGATGCAAAGTAAAGAAAGCGAAATAAAGACGGCGCCGGAAATAGCTATGTGCTGAAAGATCAATGTGATGGAAAATAGACCCGGGGGCCATAGGTTTCACTAGTGGCTTCTCTCATGAGCATAAGTATTACGGTGGGTGAACAAATTACTGTTGAGCAATTGATTGAATTGAGCATAGTTATGAGAATATCTAGGTATGATCATGTATATAGGCATCACGTCCTAGACAAGTAGACCGACTCCTGCCTACATCTACTACTATTACTCCACACATCGACTGCTATCCAGCATGCATCTAGAGTATTAAGTTCAAAAGAACAGAGTAACGCTTTAAGTAAGATGACATGATGTAGAGGGATAAACTCATGCAATATGATATAAATCCCATCTTGTTATCCTCGATGGCAACAATACAATACGTGCCTTGCTGCCCCTACTGTCACTGGGAAAGGACACCGCAAGATTGAACCCAAAGCTAAGCACTTCTCCCATTGCAAGAAAGATCAATCTAGTAGGCCAAACCAAACTGATAATTCGAAGAGACTTGCAAAGATAACCAATCATACATAAAAGAATTCAGAGAAGATTCAAATATTGTTCATAGATAAACTTGATAATAAACCCAAAATTCATCGGTCTCAACAAACGCACCGCAAAAGAAGATTACATCGAATAGATCTCCACAAGAGAGGGGGAGAACATTGTATTGAGATCCAAAAAGAGAGAAGAAGTCATCTAGCTAATAACTATGGACCCGAAGGTCTGAGGTAAACTACTCACACATCATCGGAGAGGCTATGGTGTTGATGTAGAAGCCCTCCGTGATCGATGCCCCTCCGGCGGAGCTCCGAAAAAGGCCCCAAGATGGGATCTCACGGGTACAGAAGGTTGCGGCGGTGGAATTAGGTTTTTGGCTCCGTATCTGGTAGTTTGGGGGTACGTAGGTATATATAGGAGGAAGAAGTACGTCGGTGGAGCAACGTAGGGCCCACGAGGGTGGAGGGCGTGCCCAGGGGGGTAGGCGCGCCCCCTACCTCGTGCCTTCCTGGTTGATGTCTTGACGTAGGGTCCAAGTCCTCTGGATCATGTTCGTTCCGAAAATCACGTTCCCGAAGGTTTCATTCCGTTTGGACTCCGTTTGATATTCCTTTTCTGCGAAATTCTGAAACAGGCAAAAAACAACAATTCTGGGCTGGGCCTCCGGTTAATAGGTTAGTCCCAAAAATAATATAAAAGTGTATAATAAAGCCCAATAATGTCCAAAATAGAATATAATATAGCATGGAGCAATCAAAAATTATAGATACGTTGGAGACGTATCAAGCATCCCCAAGCTTAATTCCTGCTCGTCCTCGAGTAGGTAAATGATAAAAACGGAATTTTGATGTGGAATGCTACTTGGCATAATTTCAATGTAATTCTCTTAATTGTGGTATGAATATTCAGATCAGAAAGATTCAAGATAAAGGTTTAATATTGACATAAAAGTAATAATACTTCAAGCATACTAACTAAGCAATTATGTCCTCTCAAAATAACATGGCCAAAGAAAGTTATCCCTACAAAATCATATAGTCTGGCTATGCTGTATCTTCACCACACAAAGTATTTAAATCATGCACAACCCCGATGACAAGCCAAGCAATTGTTTCAAACTTTTGGTGTTCTCAAACTTTTTCAATCTTCACGCAATAAATGAGCGTGAGCCATGGACATAACACTATATGTGGAATAGAATGGTGGTTGTGGAGAAGACAAAAAAGGGAGAAGATATTCTCACATCAACTAGGCGTATCAACGGGCTATGGAGATGCCCATCAATAGATATCAATGTGAGTGAGTAGGGATTGCCATGCAACGGATGCACTAGAGCTATAGCTATATGAAAGCTCAACAAAAGAAACTAAGTGGGTGTGCATCCAACTCGCTTGCTCACGAAGACCTAGGGCATTTTGAGGAAGCCCATCATTGGAATATACAAGCCAAGTTCTATAATGAAAAATTCCCACTAGTATATGAAAGTGATATCATAGGAGACTCTCTATTATGAAGATCATGGTGCTACTTTGAAGCACAAGTGTGGTAAAAGGATAGTAACATTGTCCCTTCTCTCTTTTTCTCTCATTTTTTTATTATTTATTTCGGCCTTTTCTCTTTTTTATGGCCTCTTTTTTTCTTTTCTTTTCTATTTTTCGTCCGGAGTCTCATCCCGACTTGTGGGGGAATCATAGTCTCCATCATCCTTTCCTCACTTGGGACGATGCTCTAAAAATGATGATCATCACACTTTTATTTACTTACAACTCAACAATTACAACTCAATACTTATAACAAAATATGACCTTATGTGAATGCCTCCGGCGGTGTACCGGGATAGCAATGAATCAAGAGTGACATGTATGAAGAATTATGAACGGTGGCTTTGCCACAAATACGATGTCAACTACATGATCATGCAAAGCAATATGACAATGATGGAGCGTGTCATAGTAAACGGAACGGTGGTAAGTTGCATGCCAATATATCTCGGAATGGCTATGGAAATACCATGATAGGTAGGTATTGTGGCTGTTTTGAGGAAAGTATATGGTGGGTGTATGATACCGGCAAAAAGTGCGCGGTATTAGAGAGGCTAGCAATGGTGGAAGGAAGAGAGTGCGTGTAATCCATGGACTCAACATTAGTCATAAATAACTCATATACTTATTGCAAAAATCTACAAGTTATCAAAGCAAAGTATTACGCGCATGCTCCTAGGGGGATAGATTGGTAGGAAAAGACCATCGCTCGTCCCCGACCGCCACTCATAAGGAAGACAATAAATAAATAAATTATGCTCCGACTTCATCACATAACGGTTCACCATACGTGCATGCTACGGGCACAAACTTTAACACAAGTATTCCTCAAATTCACAACTACTCAACTAGCATGACTCTAATATCACCATCTTCATATCTCAAAACAATTATCAAGCATCAAACTTCTCATAGTATTCAACACACTCATAATTTTTTTAATTGGATGCCTATTATATTTAAAGCAAATTACCACGCTGTTTTGTAGAACTCTCAAAATAATATAAGTGAAGCATGAGAGAACAATAGTTTCTATAAAACAAATCCACCACCGTGCTCTAAAAGATATAAGTTAAGCACTAGAGCAAAAACTATATAGCTCAAAAGATATAAGTGAAGCACATAGAGTATTCTAATAAATTCCGAATCATGTGTGTCTCTCTCAAAAAGGTGTGTACATCAAGGATGATTGTGGCAAACTAACAAATAAAGACTCGAATAGTACAAGACGCTCCAAGCAAAACACATATCATGTGGTGAATAAAAATATAGCTCCAAGTAAAGTTACCGATGGAAGTAGACGAAAGAGGGGATGCCTTCCGGGGCATCCCCAAGCTTTGGCTTTTAGGTGTCCTTAGATTATCTTGGGGTGCCATTGGCATCCCCAAGCTTAGGCTCTTGCCACTCCTTGTTCCATAATCCATCAAATCTTTTACCCAAAACTTGAGAACTTCACAACACAAAACTTAACAGAAAATCTCGTGAGCTCAGTTAGCGAAAGGAAACAAAACACCACTTCAAGGTACTGAAATGAACTCATTCTTTATTTATATTGGTGTTAAACCTACTGTATTCGAACTTATCTATGGTTTATAAACTATTTTATTAGGCATAGGTTCATCAAAATAAGCAAACAACACACGAAAAACAGAATCTGTCAAAAACAGAACAGTCTGTTGTAATCTGTAACTAACGCAAACTTCTGGAACTCCAAAAATTCATCCAAAATAGGAAGAAATAGATAATTTGTTTATTAATCAGCAGCAATTGGAATCAATATTTTATCACGTTTTGGTGATTTTTAACAATTGTTTTCGTGAACAGGAAGTTTCTGGAATTTTCAGCAAGATAAAATAATTATCATCCAAGAAGATCCTATAGGTTAAACTTGGCACAAACACTAATTAAAACTTAAAAACACATCTAACCAGAGGCTAGATCAAATATTTATTCCTAAAGAGAAGCAAAAAGCAAAAAACTAAAAATAAAATTGGGTTGCCTCCCAACAAGCGCTATCGTTTAACGCCCTTAGCTAGGCACACCTTGTTATCCTCGATGGCAACAATACAATACGTGCCTTGCTGCGCCTACTGTCACTGGGAAAGGACACCGCAAGATTGAACCCAAAGCTAAGCACTTCTCCCATTGCAAGAAAGATCAATCTAGTAGGCCAAACCAAACTGATAATTCGAAGAGACTTGCAAAGATAACCAATAATACATAAAAGAATTCAGAGAAGATTCAAATATTGTTCATAGATAAACTTGATCATAAACCCACAATTCATCGGTCTCAACGAACACACCGCGAAAGAAGATTACATCGAATAGATCTTTACAAGAGAGGGGGAGAACATTATATTGAGATCCAAAAAGAGAGAAGAAGCCATCTAGCTAATAACTATGGACCCGAAGGTCTGAGGTAAACTACTCACACATCATCGGAGAGGCTATGGTGTTGATGTAGAAGCCCTCCGTGATCGATGCCCCTCCGGCGGAGCTCCGGAAAAGGCCCCAAGATGGGATCTCACGGGTACAGAAGGTTGCGGCGGTGGAATTAGGTTTTCGGCTCCGTATCTGGTAGTTTGGGGGTACGTAGGTATATATAGGAGGAAGAAGTACGTCGGTGGAGCAACGTGGGGCCCACGAGGGTGGAGGGCGCGCCCGGGGGTGTAGGCGCGCCCCCCTATCTCGTGCCTTCCTGGTTGATGTCTTGACGTAGGGTCCAAGTCCTCTGGATCACGTTCGTTTCGAAAATCACGTTCCCGAAGGTTTCATTCCGTTTGGACTCCGTTTGATATTCTTTTTCTGCGAAACTCTGAAATAGGCAAAAAACAGCAATTCTGGGTGGGCCTCCGGTTAATACGTTAGTCCCAAAAATAATATAAAAGTGTATAATAAAGCCCAATAATGTCCAAAACAGAATATAATATAGCATGGAGCAATCAAAAATTATAGATACGTTGGAGACGTATCCGGCACGTTTCAAGGGGTCAACCCGGGAAGGAGCCAGCCGAAGGGTAAGGTCACGCTGCCTATGATGTTTGGAGGCGAGTTGAACTACAGGACGGAGAGGATTGTCTTCGATGTAGCAGAGATCCCGTTGCCCTACAATGGGATCCTCGGCCACCCGGCACTAGCCAAATTTATGGCAGCGTCACATTACGCGTACAACACGCTGAAGATGCCTGGCCGATGAGCATCATCACCGTCCCCTGCGACAAGAAGGATGCGCTGATCTGCGCCGACCTACTCTACCGGGAAGCAGTTGCAGCGACTGCCGCCAAGGCACTTGCTCCTGCCGCTGAAGCTCCGGGAGGGAAGAAGAAGACCGGCAAGGCCTCTCGCACCCTGTCCGGCAAGCGCACCTCTTCGGAGTGTTGTGCTACCGTCGAGGACGTGCCAGAGAGCTCCACGAGCAAGAAATCCAGAGCTGCACCGCCAGAGACCAAGAAGGTGTCCGTCAAGGAGGATGGCACGGGAGGGGCTTTCACCATAAGCTCCACCCTCGACAGCAAATAGGAAGGCACGCTCATCACCTTCCTACGGGCGAATGTTGATGTATTTGCGTGGCAAGCATCCGACATCCCCGGTGTTTCCCAGGGAGGTGATTGAGCACCACCTTGCTGTCTATCCTCATGCGCGGCCCGTCAAGCAGAAGGTCAGGAAGCAGGCTTTGGAAAGGCAAGAGTTCATCACACAGGAGATCAGGAAGTTGGACGCGCCAGGCTTGGTGAGAGGAGTGCTCCATCCGACGTGGTTGGCCAATCCGGTGGTGGTGCGCAAGGCAAATGGGAAGTGGAGGCTGTGTATTGACTACACAGATATCAATAAGGCTTGTCCCAAGGACCCTTTCCCATTGCCGCGCATCGACCAGATTGTTGACTCCACGGCCGGGTCTGATCTGTTATCATTCCTTGACGCCTACTCAGGATACCACCAGATCTTCATGACAAGAGAAGACGAAGAAAAGACAGCATTCATCACCCCATGTGGTACGTATTGCTTTTTACGGATGCCTTTCGGGTTGAAGAGTGCTGGCTCAACGTTTGCTAGAGCAGTCCAAATTGGTTTTGAGCCCCAGCTACATAGAAATATGGAAGCATATATGGATGACATAGTGGTCAAAACCAAGGACAGGGCAACACTTGTACAAGACTTAGAAGAGACATTTGCAAACCTGTGCAAGATCAACCTCAAGTTGAACCCTCAGAAGTGTGTCTTCGGTGTTCCATCCGGCAAACTTCTCGGGTTCTTTATGTCACAGCGTGGGATCGAGGCAAACCCAGACAAGATCAAGGATATCGAGCAAATTGAGGCGCCCAAGCGGATCAAGGATGTGCGTCGGCTCACTGGCTGCGTTGCCGCCATGAGCAAATTCGTCTCCAAGTCTGCCGAGCGCACCCTTCCCTTTTTCAAAATCTTGAAAAAGGAGGGACCAATGGAATGGACCCCAGAGACCGAAGCAGCGCTACAGGATTTGAAGAAATACCTCCCCTCTACGCCGACACTAGTTGCGCCTAAACCACAAGAGCCATTGCTGCTGTACCTAGCGGCAACGAATCAAGTGGTCAGCGCCGCACTAGTGGCACAGAGGGAGGTTGATGAAGAGGTAGTGCCAACGACATGACTGGCAGATGGCGAGCCAGGCCCCCCCCCAGCAGGGCCTGGTGCCGGCAAGGCAAGGCCCCCTACAGAGCCTGACGCCATCAGGACGGGGCCCGCGCAACCAAATGGAGTGGTGCAGAAGAAGAAAATGATGCAACACCCGGTTTACTTCGTCAGCTCCCTCTAGCAGGGGGCTAGGTCAAGGTACTCCGGTGTGCAGAAATTGCTCTTCGGCCTCCTTATGGCCTCGAGGAAGCTGCGTCATTACTTCCAAGCCCACGAAATCACCGTCGTCACCCGCCTCCCGTTGCAACAGATATTTGATACGTCTCCAACGTATCTATAATTTTTGATTGTTCCATGCTATTATATTATCTGTTTTGGATGTTTATGGGCTTCATTATACACTTTTATATTATTTTTGGGACTAACCTATTAACCGGAGGCCCAGCTCAAATTGCTGTTTTCTTGCCTATTTCAGTGTTTCGAAGAAAAGGAATATCAAACGGAGTCCAAACGGAATGAAACCTTCGGGAGAGTTATTTTTGGAACGGAAGCAATCTAGGAGACTTGGACTAGACGTCACGGAAGCTTCGAGGAGGCCACGAGGCAGGGAGGCGCGCCTGCCCCCCTGGGCGCCCCCACCGTCGTGGGCCCCTCGTGGCTCCCCTGACCGACTTCTTTCGCCTATATATATATATATATATATATATATATATATATATATATATATATATCCATATACCCTAAAAACAACGAGGAACAGAATAGATCGGGAGTTCCGCCGCCGCAAGCCTCTGTAGCCACCAAAAACCAATCGGGACCCTGTTCCGGCACCCTGCCGGAGGGGGGATCCCTCACCGGGTGGCCATCTTCATCATCCTGGTGCTCTCCATGACGAGGAGGGAGTAGTTCACCCTCGAGGCTGAGGGTATGTACCAGTAGCTATGTCTTTGATCTCTCTCTCTCTCTCGTGTTCTTGATTTGGCACGATCTTGATGTATCGCGAGCTTTGCTACTATAGTTGGATCTTATGATGTTTCTCCCCCTCTATCTCTTGTAATGAATTGAGTTTTCCCTTTGAAGTTATCTTATCGGATTGAGTCTTTAAGGATTTGAGAACACTTGATGTATGTCTTGCGTGGGATACCCGTGGTGACAATGGGGTATTCTATTGATTCACTTGATGTATGTTTTGGTGATCAACTTGCGGGTTCCGTGACCTTGTGAATCTATGCATAGGGGTTGGCACACGTTTTCGTCTTGACTCCCCGGTAGAAACTTTGGGGCACTCTTTGAAGTTCTTTGTGTTGGTTGAATAGATGAATCTGAGATTGTGTGATGCATATCGTATAATCATACCCACGGATACTTGAGGTGACATTGGAGTATCTAGGTGACATTAGGGTTTTGGTTGATTTGTGTCTTAAGGTGTTATTCTAGTACGAACTCTATGATAGATCGAACGGAAAGAATAGCTTCGTGTTATTTTACTACGGACTCTTGAATAGATCGATTAGAAATGATAACTTTCAGGTGGTTTCATACCCTACAATAATCTCTTCATTTGTTCTCTGCTATTAGTGACTTTGGAGTGACTCTTTGTTGCATGTTGAGGGATAGTTATATGATCCAATTATGTTATTATTGTTGAGAGAACTTGCACTAGTGAAAGTATGAACCCTAGGCCTTGTTTCAACGCATTGCAATACCGTTTACGCTCACTTTTACCATTAGTTACCTTGCTGTTTTTATATTTTCAGATTACAAAAACCTATATCTACCATCCATATTGCACTTGTATCACCATCTCTTCGCCGAACTAGTGCACCTATACAATTTACCATTGTATTGGGTGTGTTGGGGACACAAGAGACTCTTTGTTATTTGGTTGTAGGGTTGTTTGAGAGAGACCATCTTCATCCTACACCTCCCACGGATTGATAAACCTTAGGTCATCCACTTGAGGGAAATTTGCTACTGTTCTACAAACCTCTGCACTTGGAGGCCCAACAACGTATACAAGAAGAAGGTTGCGTAGTAGACATCAAGCTCTTTTCTGGCGCCGTTGCCAGGGAGGTGAGTGCTTGAAGGTATATCTTTAGATCTTGCAACTGAATCTGTTTGTTTCTTGTTTTATCACTAGTTTAGTCTATAAAAGAAAACTACAAAAAATGGAATTAAGGTTGCCTCATATGCTTCATCTTTTTAATGTCTTTCGTGAAAATGATGGGAAGGAAAATTGTGCTCAAGTACTAGAAGAAGAATTATTAGAATGCTTGGCATAAAATAGGTGAATGATGAGCATGATTGCAATGTTGTTAGTATGAATTCTTTGAATACCCATGATGCTAATGATATGCAAAGCCACAAGCTTGGGGATGCTATGTTTGATGAAGATGATATGTTTAGTCCCCCAAGTTTTGATGAGAATATTTATTATGATGATAGCATGCCTCCTATTTATGATGATTATTGTGATGACACTTATGCTATAAAAAGTAGTGATGATTGTATTAAAACTTGTCATGATTATGATTACCCTTTTTCTGAACATTACCCTTTTAATTTGGAAACAATTTATAGTATTCAAGTCTCTTATGATACTCCCACTATTCCGAATGAGAAGAATTTTGCTTATGTGGAGAGTAATAAAATTTCTATGCTTGTAGATCATGAAAAGAATTCTTTAGGTGCTGGTTATATTGTTGAATTCATTCATGATGCTACTGAAAATTATTATGAGGGAGGAATATATGCTTCTAGGAATTGCAATAATATCAAGTTTCCTCTCTATGTGCCTAAAGTTTTGAAGTTATGCCTGTTTTGCCTTCCTATGCTAGTTGGTTATTGTTCCCATAAGTTGTTTGCTCACAAAATCCCTATCATAGGAAGTGGGTTAGACTTAAATGTGCTAGTCATATTCTTCATGATGCTCTTTTTATGTTTCAATTCTTATCTTTTAGGCGAGCATCATTGAAATCATCATGCCTAGCTAGGGGCGTTAAACATTAGAGCTTGTTGGGAGGCAACCCAATTTTATTTTTGTTCCTTGATTTTTGCTCCTGTTTTGAAATAAATAATCTATCTAGCCTCTGGTTAGATGTGGTTTTATGTTTTAATTAGTGTTTGTGCCAAGTAGAACCTTTGGGAAGACTTGGGTGAAGTCTTTATGATCATGCTGTAAAAAACAGAAACTTTAGCGCTTACGAGATTAGCTGCCATTTTTTACTGGAGAGTGCTTTTAGGTTGAATATTTTTGCAGATGATTAATAGATAAATTCCTCAGGTTCACCAATTTATTTTAGAATTTTTGGAGTTCCATAAGTATACGTTTGATACAGATTACTACAGACTGTTCTGTTTTTGACAGATTCTGTTTTCTGTGTGTTGTTTGCTTATTTTGATGAATCTATGAGTAGTGTCGGAGGGTATGAACCATAGAGAAGTTGGAATACAGTATATATTACACCAATATGAATTTAGAATGAGTTCACAACAGTACCTAAGTGGTGATTTATTTTCTTATACTAACGGAGCTCATAAGATTTTCTGTTGAGTTTCGTGTTGTGAAGTTTTCAAGTTTTGGGTAAAGATTTGATGGACTATGGAATAAGGAGTGGCAAGAGCCTAAGCTTGGGGATTCCCAAGGCACCCCAAGGTAATATTCAAGGACAACCAAGAGCCTAAGCTTGGGGATGCCCCGGATGGCATCCCCTCTTTCGTCTTCGTTCATCGGTAACTTTACTTGGAGCTATATTTTTATTCACCACATGATATGTGTTTTGCTTGGAGCGTCATTTTGTTTCCTTTTGTTTTGCTTGCTGTTTGAATAAAATACCAAGATCTCAAATTCTTAAATGTTAGAGAGTCTTCACATAGTTGCATAATTATTCAACTACTCATTGATCTTCACTTATATATCTTTCGGAGTAGTTTGTCGTTTGCTCTAGTGCTTCACTTATATCTTTTAGAGCACAATGGTGGTTTTATTTTGAAGAAATAGATGAACTCTCATGCTTCACTTATATTATTTTGAGAGTCTTTAGAACAGCATGGTAATTTGCTTTGGTTATGAATTTAGTCCTAATATGATGGGCATCCAAGATGGGTATAATAAAAACTTTCATATAAAGTGCATTGAATACTATGAGAAGTTTGATACTTGATGATTGTTTTGAGATATGAAGATGGTGATATTAGAGTCATGCTAGTGGAGTAGTTGTGAATTTTAGAAATACTTGTGTTAAAGTTTGTGATTCCCGTAGCATGCACGTATGGTGAACCGTTATGTGATGAAGTCGGATCATGATTTATTTATTGATTGTCTTCCTTATGAGTGGCGGTCGGGGATGAGCGATGGTATTTTCCTACCAATATATCCCCCTAGGAGCATGCGCGTAGTACTTTGTTTCGATAACTAATAGATTTTTGCAATAAGTATGTGAGTTCTTTATGACTAATGTTGAGTCCATGGATTATACGCACTCTCACCCTTCCACCATTGCTAGCCTCTCTAATATCGCGCACCTTTCGCCCGTATCATACACCCACCATATACCTTCCTCAAAACAGCCAGCATACCTACCTATTATGGCATTTCCATAGCCATTCTGAGATATATTGCCATGCAACTTTCCACCGTTCCGTTTATTATGACATGCTCCATCATTGTCATATTGCTTTGCATGATCATGTAGTTGACATCGTATTTGTGGCAAAGCCACCGTTCATAATTCTTTCATACATGTCACTCATGAGTCGTTGCACATCCCGGTACACCCCGGAGGCATTCATATAGAGTCATATCTTGTTCTAAGTATTGAGTTGTAATTCTTGAGTTGTAAGTAAATAAAAGTGTGATGATCATCATTATTAAGCATTGTCCCAGTGAGGAAAGGATGATGGAGACTATGATTCCCCCACAAGTCGGGATGAGACTCTGGACGAAAAAAAGAGAAAAAAGAGGCCAAAAGAAGAGAAGGCCAAGAAAACAAAAAACAAAAAATGAGAGAAAAAGAGAGAAGGGGTAATGCTACTATCCTTTTACCACACTTGTGCTTCAAAGTAGCACCATGATCTTCATGATAGAGAATCTCCTATGTTGTCACTTTCATATACTAGTGGGAATCTTTCATTACAGAACTTGGCTTGTATATTCCAATGATGGGCTTCCTCAAAATGCCCTAGGTCTTCGTGAGCAAGCGAGTTGGATGCACACCCACTTAGTTTCTTTTTGAGCTTTCATACACTTATAGCTCTAGTGCATCCGTTGCATGGCAATCCCTACTCACTCACATTGATATCTATTGATGGGCATCTCCATAGCCCGTTGATACGCCTAGTTGATGTGAGACTGTCTTCTCCTTTTTGTCTTCTCCACAACCACCATTCTATTCCACCTATAGTGCTATGTCCATGGCTCACGCTAATGTATTGCGTGAAGATTGAAGAAGTTTGAGAACATCAAAAGTATGAAACAATTGCTTGGCTTGTCATCGGGGTTGTGCATGATTTAAATATTTTGTGTGATGAAGATAGAGCATAGCCAGACTATATGGCCATGTTATTTTGAGAAGACATGATTACATTGTTAGTATGCTTGAAGTATTATTATTTTTAGGTCAATATTAAAATTTTGTATTGAATCTTATGTATCTGAATATTCTTGCCACAATAAAGAGAATTACATGGATAAATATGTTAGGTAGCATTCCACATCAAAAATTCTGTTTTTATCATTTACCTACTCGAGGACGAGCAGGAATTAAGCTTGGGGATGCTGATACTTCTCCAACGTATCTATAATTTTTTATTGTTCCATGCTATTATATTATCTGTTTTGGATGTTTATGGGCTTTATTATACACTTTTATATTATTTTTGGGACTAACCTATTAACCGAAGGCCCAGCCCAAATTGCTGTTTTCTTGCCTATTTCAGTGTTTCGAAGAAAATGAATATCAAACGGAGTCCAAATGGAATGAAACCTTCAGGAGAGTTATTTTTGGAACGGAAGCAATCCAGGAGACTTGGAGTAGACGTTAGGGAAGCTTCAAGGTGGCCATGAGGCAGGGATGCGCGCCTGCCCCCTGGGCGCACCCCCACCCTCGTGGGCCCCTCGTGGCTCCCCTGACCGACTTCTTTCGCCTATATATATCCATATACCTGAAAAACATCGAGGAACAGAATAGATCGGGAGTTCCGCCGCCGCAAGCCTCTGTAGCCACCAAAAACCAATTGGGACCCTGTTCCGGCACCCTGCTGGAGGGGGGATCCCTCACCGATGGCCATCTTCATCATCCCGGTGCTCTCCATGACTAGGAGGGAGTAGTTGACCCTCGAGGCTGAGGGTATGTACCAGTAGCTATGTCTTTGATCTCTCTCTCTCGTGTTCTTGATTTGGCATGATCTTTGTAACATCCCAAATTTTCAATTTGGAATGTTATACATTAGATCATCAAGCATAACATATTTTATTGCATTTTGTTTTGCGATCCTAGAAATTCTACGCAACTCGAGGACCCACGGAGAGAGTTGGGGATTTCGTTATTTTCATATTTTGGGTTTTCTCAAATTTTGAAAATAGGATCATTTGTTTTAATTATTTTTCTCTCCAAAAATATTTCATATCAAAGTATATGAGAGGGGATAAAATGACTTCTCCACAAATAATGAAATATTGGAGGAAAAATATTAAAAAAAGATATTTGATTTTATTTGATTATTATTTGAATTAGGAAAAATACACGTTTTTCAAAATTGCATTTAGGCCCAAAATAAATGTTCTTCTTGTCCGGCTTGATTTTAGAAGTCAGGGAAAATTTATTTCGGGATTTTTGGTGTCCGTTTAGTATTTCTTTTATTTGTTTTTCTGCGTGAAATTATTAAAAAAAACGCGAACCGACCTTGGGCCGTATTCGGCCAGGACTCCGCACGACCAGGCCTTTATAAGGCACGTCCCGGAGGCCCCGTCAGCCCAAGTCGCCGCCGCCGCCGAAAAACCCTAACCCTAGCCCGATCCGCCGATGCCGCCGCCGTCGCGTGCCGCCGTCGCCGCCCGATGCCGTCGCCCGAGCCGCCGCCGCCCGCCGTCCCGCCGCCCGACACCGGAGCCCCACCGCCGTCCTGCCCGAGATCCCGCCGCCCCGCCGGAGCCGCCCGTCGCCCCACCGAGGTTGACACCGCCCCGCCGCCGGCGGTTTTCCTCGAGAAAACCGTTCGGTTTTCCGTCCGGTTTTTCGTTCGTTTTTTTTAAAACCTAGATCTGTTTTTTTTCGGTTTAGTTTATTTGGCGAACACTCGTTCGTTCGTTCGTTTTAACGAACGGTTTTCATTTTTTTCGCAGACAGCGAACGTTCGTTCGTTAGCCTGTTCGTCCGTTTTCTTTTTCTGGGATTTTCCGCGATTATTTCTGATCGTGATTTCCGATCTCTTTTTCGTTCTAGTATAACTTTTCTCCCGTTTATCAGAATCAGGCGATTCAAGCGCCTAGAGTTTCATCTCGAAACCCTCTTTCCGTTTAACCAACTCAAACAAGTTTTTGCTACTGTAAAATTTGACTTAGGTCCAGATTAGTAAACAAAGATTGTTTCTTTCGCCGTTTGACTTTTGTTGCTTCGTTTGATTTGATTCTTTTTGCAAACCGGAGTTCTTAAGTTGAACTTTCTGGTTAGATCTTTTATTTGAGTTTTACCTATGCATTAGATGAGTGCTTATTGTATGCTTGTTTGTTTGCGATAGAGTAACCGGAGTGCGCAACGTGCTACTTGGAATCTCTAGGTTTGACGGATCATCAGCAAGGCAAGTAACACTTTGATCATACCTCTTCTCATACCCAGTTTTATTGCATTAGGTCAATCCTCAAACAATTGCATGATTAGGATCTAATTAAATTGTGGGTATCGGGAAGTAGATGAGGTAGTACCTATTACCTGTTTTATTATCAACGTTTGGGAGTTACTTCTACGTTTGCTTATTGCTATGCTATGCTAGTAGACGTGGATTGGGTGAGTGTATCTATGAAAGATGTGAGATTTTTTAATTAATGGTTTACTTAAGGTGGCAACTTAAACACACATCTTGGTGGATTGAGGCACCTGGGTATTCCAGTGATTGCCTGTTTTTTTTATGGACCGCCACCCAGGCTCAAAGGGATCATGAGATTATTCATGCTAGAAACTTTCATGTGCAGCCACATGCTATTATGGGCTCTAGCATAGTTGATTAAGTCGTGTGAACTCTTACAGTGGTAGACTAGCAGATGTAGGGGAAAGTAGGTGTAACTGTCTACCCATCGTAAGGTGCTAACGCTTCTGAAAGACTGTGTCTCGGTCAGATCGAGTCTTGTGGGGAAAAGTGCACAAACCTCTGCAGAGTGTACAATCTAATCATGGTTAGTCGTGTCCCCGGTTATGGACATCTTGAGTATCTAGTTCTTGGATTATCATGTGAATCTCATCATCTTATACTTAACTAATTTTGTTGGGTTGTTAATGATTACTTTTAATTGGGATGAGAGGGGGTTTATCTTCTCAATATTTTTCAACCAACTTTGTAGTTAAATAAAAATATATTCCTTTGCAGTAGGGAAAATTGGCTTTTCGCAAAAATGTAACCATAGAGCTTTCCACCAGCCAAATATGCATGTAGTGATAGCATTATTCTGTTCATTACTCTCTATGTGTTACTTTGCCAGCATATGCCATGTGCTGACCCGTTTTCGGGCTGCAACGTATCATGTTGCAGACTTTTCAGACGACGAGTTAGGAGCCTTAGGTCGTGGTCTTATACTCAGTGATGCCGTTGGAGTTGATGGACTCAGTTTATCTTCCAAGCCTTCCGCTGTTATCGTTATTAGATGGCCTTAAGCCATATTTATTGTAATAAGTTCTCTCTTGAGACTATTCGATGTAATAAGTGCGTGATTGCTACTCTATTATAAATCCTTCAAGTACTGTGCATGTCAGCATTACCGATCCAGGGATGACACTGATGCACAGAGACTAGACTGTTTGAGGTCTGGTCGCTACAAAGATGGTATCAGAGCACACGCTGACCGTAGGACATGACCACTAAGCTAAAGCCCTAGATCACTACTCTCTTCTCATTTCTGACTCCTCTCCTTTCTTCCACTCTTTTAGGATGGCGGATGCAAGGAACAAGTTCGCGCAACCGGATGAGGATACACCTTTTGGACGACACTTGAAGGAAGTTACTAGGTACCTGAACATCGGAATACCAAGCTTCACCGGGACCTACAATGCCACACTACCAGAAGAGGAGCGCTGGATGATTCAAGTTCAAGTTCCAGGAAGGACGTTCATGCCAGTCACTGAACCCATAGAGTTTTCCTTTGATGCACCAACCTGGAGTCTAGGAAAGAGTATGGCAGCTCACATTACCATGGGACGCATTGGAGAAGTGTACCGCAATGATCTCAAGGATACTATCTACCAGATTTGTGGGTGCCGAGACGAGCAATGGAAGATGGTCAGCACCAGGAAGGATAGATCTATTGCAGCTTTCATTCAGGAGTTAAACCAGCACATTCGTCGCCAGGAAAACCAGATGTGCGCGGACATGATAGATCTGAAGAAGGCAAAGACTAGGATCATGGAACTGGAAGAAGAACTCAAGTCTACACGCGAGGATTATATGGAGGAAATCGTCGCACTAGTGAGGAAGAACGGCGACCTGACACAGAAGCTAGGAGTATTCATGGGAGACCCAGCACCAGGAGGAGAAGATGACGATTCTACTTGCCCGGAGAACTACATCATCATCGACGACACTGACTCGGACCCCAGTGAGGATGATTGGGAGGATGAAGCCGGAGCAGATATCATGGAGTCTTCGACTGAGCAATTTTTCTAGTAGACCACCAAATTAGTAGTAGTATTCCACCATGTATATAGTATAGTCCAAGCACTTTGTAACGATAGTTAGATCGATTGTATGCCTTGTTTGAATTGATTGGAGTGATATGATTGTGTTTGTCTCATGTGCATATGGGTAGTGTTTTCCCTCTAGACCTCATTCTATTCTATTTTCTCATTTCTTCTAAAAACCCATCAGATGCCTCCGAGATGCGACACCGGATTTGTTTTCCCACCGGAGATCACTCAGTTGATTCAGTAGCAGAATGCCCTGATGCAAGTGCTAGTTCAGAACCAGGGGAACAACAACAACAACAACAACAACAACCCACCACCACCACCACCTGTGGACCACTTAGCCCGTTTTCTTAGGCTGAATCCGCCGGTGTTCTCCAACAGCACCGAGCCGATTGTGGCAGATGATTGGCTCCGCAAGGTTGGAAGGGAGCTGACCACTGCAGGATGCATAGATGCGGAGAGAGTGCGTTTTGCTGCACATCAGCTTGATGGACCCGCAGCATCATGGTGGGAGAATTACACAGCCACACACCCTATTGACAATGTCACATGGGACCAGTTTCAGCAAGCTTTCCGTACTGCCCATGTTTCAGCAGAAGCTATGGCCATGAAGAAGTGTGAGTTTTGCAACTTACGCCAAGGAGGACGCATCGTAGGCCAGTATGTGGAGGGCCTTAGTAAACTAGCACGTTATGCCCCAGATGACGTTGCTACAGATGCAGCCAAGCAGGAGAAGTTTCTGGAAGGATTGAATGATGAGCTGAGCATGCAGTTGATGGTAGCAACCTTCAACAACTACCAGGAGTTGGTAGATAGAGCTCTCATGATTGAAGGGAAGCAGCAGCAGATTGAAAGCCGCAAGAGGAAGTATGGACAAGGGAAGTACAATTTTGGAGCTCATCAGAAGCCACGTTTTACCCCAATTCGGGAGGACCTTTTCAGCATACCCATGGAGGAGGAGGTTCGCACAACCATAGTGGACCCAAGAATGGTAATGGGAATGGGGGAAGCAACGGACAGAACCGTACCAACCCATCGACCCCAGCCAAGAGGGATCTAAGCAAAGTCACTTGCTACAAATGCCAAAAGACTGGACATTATGCAAATGAATGTCCCGAAGCTAAGAATGGAAATGGCAATGGAAGCTCTGGGAAGAAGCCCAACCCTTTCAACAAAGGACATGTGAACCACGTGAATGTGGAGGAGGTTGAAGCACAGCCCGATGCAGTAATAGGTAAGTTTTTGGTTAAGTCATTTACTGCAATCGTTCTTTTTGATACTGGTGCATCGCATTCATACATATCAAGGGGATTTGTGGATAAGTTTAAGTTGCCCACCAAAGTTCTTAGAACACCTATGTTAGTAACCTCGCCAGGAGCAGAGTATATGGCAAGCCAAGGATGTTTTTAGATGCCATTGGCCATAGGTAGGCATGTTTTCCCCTCAGACCTAATAGTTTTGGAGTTGCAAGGTTTGGATGTGATTTTGGGAATGGATTGGCTATCGATGTATGGAGGAAACATTGATTGCGCCAGTAAGACAATCCTGCTTACTACCCCAGAAGGAAGAAGGATTAAGTATGTATCCCGGCATGTGCCGAAGAGGACTCAAGTGAATTCCTTATCAGGAGTTGTACAGGAGGAAGTGCCAGTGGTGAAGGATTTCCCTGACGTATTTCCAGAGGAGTTGCCAGGCATGCCACCGGATAGAGACATTGAGTTTTTGATTGAGCTTTTGCCAGGCACAGGGCCAATATCTAAGAGACCGTACAGGATGCCCGCTAAGGATTTGGAGGAAATTAAGAAGCAGATTAAGGAGTTACTGGATAAAGGATATATTCGCCCAAGTTCGTCACCTTGGGGATAACCAGTACTTCTAGTGGAGAAGAAAGATGGATCGTTAAGGATGGTTGTTGATTATCGTGGTTTGAATGAAGTAACCATCAAGAACAAGTACCGACTGCCGATGATCAATGATTTTTTTGACCGACTACAAGGAGCTAAAGTATTTTCCAAGATTGATTTGCGATCAGGATACCACCAGTTGAAGATTCGAGAGCAGGATATACCCAAGTCAACTTTTACCACAAGGTATGGGCTATATGAGTACACCGTTATGTCATTCGGTCTGACTAACGCA
This sequence comes from Triticum aestivum, assembly GCF_018294505.1. NCBI lineage: Eukaryota > Viridiplantae > Streptophyta > Magnoliopsida > Poales > Poaceae > Triticum > Triticum aestivum. The sequence continues at coordinate 198,736,899 of NC_057799.1, forward strand.
CCTGCCTATTTTATGAACATGATGAACAAAGTGTTTATGGAGTTTTTGGATAAGTTCGTCGTAGTGTTCATTGATGATATTCTGGTCTATTCGAAGAATGAAGAAGAGCATAAGGAGCATTTGCATTTGGTACTTGGAAAGCTCAGGGAACATCAGTTATATGCCAAGTTCAGCAAGTGCGAGTTTTGGTTAAAGGAAGTTGGATTCCTTGGACATGTTATTTCCGGAGAAGGAATAGCAGTTGATCCCACCAAGGTTAACACTGTGACGAATTGGGAAGCACCCACGACAGTTGGAGAAATCCGGAGTTTTCTTGGACTCGCAGGATACTACCGGAGATTCATTGAGAATTTCTCGAAGATTGCAAAGCCTATGACGGAGTTGTTGAAGAAAGACACCAAATTCAATTGGACTGAGGAATGTGAGGCTAGTTTCCAGGTGTTGAAGAAACGTTTGGTTACATCGCAGTATTGATTCTGCCAGATCAACGCAAGGATTATGAAGTATATTGCGACGCTTCTCATCGAGGACTTGGAGCAGTGCTAATGCAGGAGGGAAGAGTTGTTTCATATGCCTCACGACAACTAAAACCCCATGAGTTGAATTATGCTACACATGATTTGGAGCTAGCAGCCGTAGTGCATGCGTTGAAGACATGGAGACATTTTCTCATCGGAAACCATTGTGAGGTGTACACGGATCACAAGAGTTTGAAGTACATTTTCACGCAGAAGGAGTTGAATCTCAGGCAAAGGAGATGGTTGGAGCTCATTAAGGATTATGATATGAGATTACATTATCACCCAGGGAAGGCTAACGTAGTAGCTGATGCGTTGAGCCGCAAGAGCCATGTCAACACACTCATGACTGGAGAGTTACCCAAGGAGTTAGCAGAGGATCTTCGCGAACTATGTTTGGAAATAGTTCCGAGAGGCTATGTAGCAGCATTGGAGATTCAGTTTACTTTGATGGATAAGATCAGAGAAGCTCAGAAGACAGACAAGGAGATTGCTGAGATAAAGGAAAGGTTGAGTAAAGGAAAAGCCAAGGGATTTCGTGAGGATGAGCACGATACCTTATGGTTTGAGGACCGCGTTTATGTGCCCAATGATCCGGAGATTAGGAAGTTGATTTTACAAGAGGCCCATCATTCACCATATTCGATTCAGCCAGGAAATACCAAGATGTATCTGGATTTGAAGGACAGTTTCTGGTGGACCGAAATGAAGAAGGATATTGCGGAGTATGTAGCAGTTTGTGATGTATGTCAGAGAGTGAAGGCAAAGCATCAGAAGCCCGCAGGATTGCTACAACCATTGCCGATACCCGAATGGAAGTGGGATAAGCTAGGCATGGATTTTATCACAGGATTGCCCAGGACTCGTTCAGGCTATGACTCGATATGGGTTGTAGTCGATCGTTTGATGAAGGTAGCTCATTTCATCCCAGTAAAGCCCACTTATACCAGTGCTAAGTTGGCAAAGATATACATGACCAGGATCGTATGTCTGCCTGGAGTTCCAAGGACCATTGTATCAGATAGAGGAACCCAGTTTACTTCAAAGTTTTGGAATCAGTCGCACGAAACTTTGGGTACCAGGCTAGAGTTCAGTACCGCTTTTCATCCACAGACAGACGGACAGACCGAGAGAGTCAATCAGATTCTGGAGGACATGCTGAGAGCTTGTGCGCTAGATTATGGATCCAGTTGGGACGACAATTTGCCATATGCAGAGTTTTCTTACAACAATAGCTACCAATCCAGTTTGAAGATGGCCCCTTCCGAAGCTCTGTACGGAAGGAGGTGCAGGACACCGTTGTTGTGGGACAAAGTTGGAGACCGTCAGTTGTTTGGACCAGATTTGATTAAAGAGTCTGAACAGAAGGTTAAGTTGATTCGCGATAGGCTCAAGGTAGCCCAGTCCAGGCAGAAGAGTTATGCGGATTCTAAACGCAAGGAGACAGTTTACGAAGTCAGAGACAGAGTTTATCTTCGAGTATCACCACTTCGAGGAGTGAAGTGCTTTGGAGTTAAGGGAAAGTTAGCGCCACGTTTTGTAGGACCATACAAAGTTTTGGAGCGTATGGGAGAAGTTGCTTACAAGTTGGAATTGCCCGAAGGATTGTCGGGAGTTCACGATGTGTTCCACGTATCCCAGTTGAAGAAGTGCCACTTGGAGATGGCTAAGATACCACTGAAAGATACAGTGCCCCTGGAAGCGATTCAGTTGGATAGTAATTTGACCTACGAGGAGAAACTAGTTAAGATTCTCGAATATGCCAGCCGAGTCACCCGCAGCAAGGTTATCAAGTTTTACAAAGTTCTGTGGAGTCACCATACCGAGGATGAAGCCACCTGGGAGCGAGAGGAAGATCTACGGAAGGACCACTCTCACCTATTTTCTAGCCAACCCGAATCTCGAGGGCGAGATTCATCTTAAGGGGGGTAGGTTTGTAACATCCCAAATTTTCAATTTGGAATGTTATACATTAGTTTATCATGCATAACATATTTTATTGCATTTTGTTTTGCGATCCTAGAAATTCTACGCAACTCGAGGACCCACGGAGAGAGTTGGGGATTTCGTTATTTTCATATTTTGGGTTTTTCTCAAATTTTGAAAATAGGATCATTTGTTTTAATTATTTTTCTCTCCGAAAATATTTCATATCAAAACATATGAGAGGGGATAAAATGACTTCTCCACAAATAATGAAATATTGGAGGAAAAATATTAAAAACAAACATTTGATTTTATTTGGATTTTATTTGATTATTATTTGAATTAGGAAAAATACGCGTTTTTCAAAATTGCATTTAGGCCCCAAATAAATGTTCTTCTTGTCCGGCTTGATTTTAGAAGTCGGGGAAATTTTATTTTGGGATTTCGGAGTCCGTTTAGTATTTCTTTTATTTGTTTTTCTGCGCGAAATTATTTAAAAAAACCGCAAACCGACCTTGGGACGTATTCGGCAAGGACTCCGCCCGGCCAGGCCTTTATAAGGCGCGCCCCCGAGGCCCTGTCAGCCCAAGTCGTCGCCGCCGCCGAAAAACCCTAACCCTAGCCCGATCCGCCGCTGCCGCTGTCGCCGTCGCGTGCCGCCGCCCGCCGCCGTCGCTCGAGCCGCCGCCACCCGCCGCCGTCGCTCGAGTCTTGTGGGGAAAAGTGCACAAACCTCTGTAGAGTGTACAATCTAATCATGGTTAGCCGTGTCCCCGGTTATGGACATCTTGAGTATCTAGTTCTTGGATTATCATGTGAATCTCATCATCTTATACTTAACTAATTTTGTTGGGTTGTTAATGATTACTTTTAATTGGGATGAGAGGGGGTTTATCTTCTCAATATTTTTCAACCAACTTTGTAGTTAAATAAAAATATATTCCTTTGCAGTAGGGAAAAATTGGCTTTTCGCAAAACTGTAACCATAGAGCTTTCCACCAGCCAAATATGCATGTAGTGATAGCATTATTCTGTTCATTACTCTCTATGTGTTACTTTGCCAGCATATTCCATGTGTTGACCCGTTTTCGGGTTGCAATGTATCATGTTGCAGACTTTTCAGACGACGAGTAAGGAGCCTTAGGTCGTGGTCTTATACTCAGTGATGCCGTTGGAGTTGATGGACTCACTTCATCTTCCAAGCCTTCCGCTGTTATCGTTATTAGATGGCCTTAAGCCATATTTATTGTAATAAGTTCTCTCTTGAGACTATTCGATGTAATAAGTGTGTGATTGCTACTCTATTATAAATCCTTCAAGTACAGTGTGTGTCAGCATTACCGATCCAGGGATGACATTGATGCACAGAGACTAGACTGTTTGAGGTCTGGTCGCTACAATCTTGATGTATCGCGAGCTTTGCTACTATAGTTGGATCTTATGATGTTTCTCCCCCTCTATCTCTTAATGAATTGATTTTTCCCTTTGAAGGGATCTTATCGGATTGAGTCTTTAAGGATTTGAGAACACTTGATGTATGTCTTGCGTGGGATACCCGTGGTGACAATGGGGTATTCTATTGATTCACTTGATGTATGTTTTGGTGATCAACTTGCGGGTTCCGTGACCTTGGGAATCTATGCATAGGGGTTGGCACACGTTTTCGTCTTGACTCTCTGGTAGAAACTTTGGGGCACTCTTTGAATTTCTTTGTGTTGGTTGAATAGATGAATCTGAGATTGTGTGATGCATATCGTATAATCATACCCACGGATACTTGAGGTGACATTGGAGTATCTAGGTGACATTAGGGTTTTGGTTGATTTGTGTCTTAAGGTGTTATTCTAGTACGAACTCTATGATAGATCGAACGGAAAGAATAGCTTCGTGTTATTTTACTACGGACTCTTGAATAGATCGGTCAGAAAGGATAACTTTGAGGTGGTTTCGTACCCTACAATAATCTCTTCGTTTCTTCTCCGCTATTAGTGACTTTGGAGTGACTCTTTGTTGCATGTTGAGGGATAGTTATATGATCCAATTATGTTATTATTGTTGAGAGAACTTGCACTAGTGAAAGTATGAACCCTAGGCCTTGTTTCAACGCATTGCAATACCGTTTACGCTCACTTTTATCATTAGTTACCTTGCTGTTTTGATATTTTTAGATTACAAAAACCTATATCTACCATCCATATTGCACTTGTATCACCATCTCTTCGCCAAACTAGTGCACCTATACAATTTACCATTGTATTGGGTGTGTTGGGGACACAGGATACTCTTTGTTATTTGGTTGTAGGGTTGTTTGAGAGAGACCATCTTCATCCTACACCTCCCACGGATTGATATACCTTAGGTCATCCACTTGAGGGAAATTTGCTACTGTCCTACAAACCTCTGCACTTGGAGGCCCAACAACGTCTACAAGAAGAAGGTTGTGTAATAGACATCAATATTGCATAACCCAGACGCAACCGGGAGGATTGTGGAGTGGGCCGTGGAGCTGTCGAGCTTTGGCTTGAAGTTTGAAAGTACTTCGACGATCCAGAGCAGAGTCTTGGCGGAGTTCATTGCAGAATGGATTTCAACGCCCGACGAAGAAATCCAGGAGACCACTCTCCCCGGCAAGGAAGCAAATCGCAATTGGATCATGTACTTTGACGGGGCTTTCTTGCTGCAAGGCACGGGTGCTGGTGTGCTGCTCGTCGCACCCACCGGAGAGCACCTCAAGTATGTAATCCAGATGCACTTTCCCAGGGAGATGTCCACAAACAACACTGCTGAATACGAGGGGTTGCTTGCCGGTCTCAGGATCGCAGCAGACCTCGGGGTTAAGAAGCTCATCATCAGGGGTGATTCACAGCTTGTCATCAGGCAAGTCAACAAAGATTATCAGAGCCCATTGATGGAGGCCTACGTAGATGAGGTGAGGAAGCTGGAAGAGCGCTTTGACGGTATAAAAGCAGAGCACGTTCCCCGAGCAGAGAACAACATCGCCGATTACCTGTCGAAGCGTGCTGCCTTCAAACTACCTGTGGAACCAGGTACTTTTGTGCTTCGGTTAATTCAGCCATCCGTTGAACCATCAACAGAGCAGAACAAGCGGAGGAAATCAGGCCCCGACAAGTACTTTCCCGCCGAGCTCCCAGGAGCCCCCGGCAAGGATGCTGCCGTGGACACTGAGCCTGCCATGGGGCAACCGACTCAGGCAGGGCGTCGAGCCCTGGCCATAGAGACAGCCGCTCCCATGGCGGGGGAAATGCCTTTAGTCCTTGCCGTCGAGCCCCGGGCTCCGGCATGGACACAGCATACCGTCCGGTTCCTCCAGACAGGGGAACTTCCTGAGGAGCAGGAAGAAGCGGAGAAAGTAGCCCGTCAGTGTGCCATGTATCAGTTCGTTGACGACGTCTTGTACAGAAAAAGACCGAACGGTGTGAAATTAAAGTGCATTCTGAAGGAAATATGCCCTAGAGGCAATAATAAAGTTATTATTTATTTCCTTATATCATGATAAATGTTTATTGTTCATGCTAGAATTGTATTAACCGGAAACATAATACATGTGTGAATACATAAACAAACAGAGTGTCACTAGTATGCCTCTACTTGACTAGCTCGTTGATCAAAGATGGTTATGTTTCCTAGCCATAGACATGAGTTGTCATTTGATTAACGGGATCACATCATTAGGAGAATGATGTGATTGACTTGACCCATTCCGTTAGCTTAGCACTCGATCGTTTAGTATGTTGCTATTGCTTTCTTCATGACTTATACATGTTCCTATGACTATGAGATTATGCAACTCCCGTTTACCGGAGGAACACTTTGTGTGCTACCAAACATCACAACGTAACTGGGTGATTATAAAGGTGCTCTACAGGTGTCTCCAAAGGTACTTGTTGGGTTGGCGTATTTCGAGATTAGGATTTGTCACTCCGATTGTCGGAGAGGTATCTCTGGGCCCACTCAGTAATACACATCACTATAAGCCTTGCAAGCATTGTAACTAATGAGTTAGTTGCGGAATGATGTACTATGGAAAGAGTAAAGAGACTTGCCGGTAACGAGATTGAACTAGGTATCGAGATATCAACGATCGAATCTCGGGCAAGTAACATACCGATGACAAAGGGAACAACGTATGTTGTTATGCGGTCTGACCGATAAAGATCTTCGTAGAATATGTGGGAACCAATATGAGCATCCAGGTTCCGCTATTGGTTATTGACCGGAGAGGTGTCTCGGTCATGTCTACATAGTTCTCGAACCCGTAGGGTCCGCACGCTTAACGTTACGATGACAGTTATATTATGAGTTTATATGTTTTGATGTACCGAAGGTTGTTCGGAGTCCCGGATGTGATCACGGACATGACGAGGAGTCTCGAAATGGTCGAGACATAAAGATTGATATATTGGAAGCCTATGTTTGGACATCGGAAGTGTTCCGGGTGAAATCGGGATTTTTCCGGAGTACCAGGAGGTTACCTGAACCCCCCGGTAACTTAATGGGCCTTATTGGGCCTAGGTGGAAGAGAGGAGAGGAGGCCAGGGCAGGGCCGCGCGCCCCTCCCCCCAGTCCGAATAGGACAAGGAGAAGGGGGCGTCGCCCCGCCTTCCTTCCTCCCCTCCACCTTTTCCCCCTTCCTCTCCTAGTCCAACATGGAAAGGGGGGAGTCCTACTCCCGGTAGGAGTAGCACTCCTCCTGGCGCGCCTCTCCTCCCTTGGCCGGCGGCCTCCCCCTTGCTCCTTTATATACGGGGGCAGGGGGGCACCTCTCTACACACAATTGATCAACGATCTTTTAGCCGTGTGCGGTGCCCCCCTCCACCATATTACACCTCGATAATATCGTAGCGGTGCTTAGGCGAAGCCCTGCGTCGGTAGAACATCATCATCGTCACCACGCCGTCGTGCTGACGAAACTCTCCCTCAACACTCGGCTGGATCGGAGTTCGAGGGACGTCATCGAGCTGAATGTGTGCTGAACTCGGAGGTGCCGTGCGTTCGGTACTTGATCGGTCAGATCGTGAAGACGTACGACTACATCAACCGTGTTGTGTTAACGCTTCCACTTTCGGTCTACGAGGGTACGTGGACAACACTCTCCCCTCTCATTGCTATGCATCACCATGATCTTGCGTGTGCGTAGGAATTTTTTTGAAATTACTACGTTCCCCAACACATTCCCCGGGAGGAAGGACTGGAGCTGTTGGCAGAGATACATGGAGGCATATGTGGCTCCCACATAGGGTCGAGGGCCCTTGCCGGCAAGGCATTTCGGCAAGGTTTCTTCTGGCCCACTTCCCTCTAGGATGCGACAGCACTAGTAACTAGGTGTGAAGCGTGCCAGTTCCATTCGAAGAAGCTTCATCAACCAGCTCAAGCCCTTCAAACAATTCCTCTCTCCTGGCCATTCTCGGTCTGGGGGCTCGACATACTGGGCCCTTTCCCCCGCGTTGTCGGGGGCTTTGAGTACTTGTACATTGCAATCGACAAGTTCACAAAGTGGCCGGAGGTGGAGGCAGTGAGGAAGGTGACAACACAGTCAGCCGTCAAGTTCTTCAAGGGGCTAGTCTGCCATTTTGGTGTGCCAAACAGAGTCATCATCGACAACGGCACACAGTTCACAAGCCACACCTTCATGCAATACCTCCAGGACCTCGGCAGTAAGGCATGTTTCGCTTCCGTGGCACACCCACGGAGCAACGGCCAGGCGGAGAGGGCAAATGCTGAAGTACTGTGAGGCCTGAGAACAAAGACTTTTGACAAACTGCACAAGAGCGGAAGGCGCTGGATTGATGAGTTGCCGGCGGTTCTTTGGTCAATCAGAACAACACCAAATCGAGCCACCGGCCAGACACCCTTTGCCCTGGTATACGGGGCAGAAGCAGTTGTCCCCACGGAACTCACATACGGGTCACCTCGAGTGCTCACTTATGACGAGTTTGAGCAAGAGCAATTGCGGCAAGATGACACAACACTCCTCGAGGAAGATCGTCTTCGGGCGGCTGTGAGAGCAGCATGCTACCAGCAAGCCTTGCGCCGCTACCATAGTCGCAGGGTTCATGCCCGAAGCTTTGACGAAGGCGACCATGTTCTCCGGCGCGTTCAGTCGGCCAAGAATTCCAACAAGTTGACGCCGAAGTGGGAAGGCCCTTATCGGGTAATACGAGTCACCAGGCCTGGCGCAGTCTGCCTGGAGACCGAAGATGCTATTCCAGTGAGCAACTCCTGGAACATCGAACATCTTCGTAAGTTTTACCCATAAGGCGCGGTTGTCGGGCCCCCCGGCAAACCACCTTTTGTACAAGCCTTCCCGACGAGGCATGTAACCCTCTGTACAAAGCCAGGCGCAGACCCTAAGCATAAATAAATGAAGCGTTGGCGCCCTAAGTTTTAGCATGCATGCTAGGTCAGGTCTCTCCCTCGGTTAGGGTTGATAGTGCTTAGCGGCGACTAACCCCTAGCATAGAGGTCGAGTGTGCGTCTCTCTGTTCCTTTCCGTCCTCTTTGGTTCGCAGGTTACATGGACGTTTCTGCTGAGCTATTTGGAAGGAAGAGAACAAGTCGACATTCTGGCCCCGGCAAGCCAGGGTTGCCGGGGGCTGTAGACGTAAGGATCCAACCACGGCAAGCCAAGGCTGCCGGGGGCTGCGGATCCAGATAAGTCTTTCATCCCCGATTGTGCACTCCCATATGAAGTTAGGACGTGTGAAACCTCGTTTTATTCCTAGGTTGCCGTGCTCCCCCTTCTTTCTATACCCAGAAACTATTCCCTGGGTCAGAACTGGGTCACAGTCGCGGTGACAAGGAAATAAACGAAGGGCCTAACTCTACTTCGCCCCTGCCTCCGCCAAGAGCGTGAGAATGGCTGAACGAAGTAAGGGGACGACAAGGCCTGTTGCCGGGCAACAATGTTTATCTTAAAAATAACAAGGATTCACTCCTTGGCATGGGCCTCGCTCACGCACAAAGAACCCGACAAGCACCCTTTTTCATTAAAAACGTCCCATACAGGTACAGTTCATACGGGATGAAAAACATGAGCAAGGGGATTACAAGTTATAAATCTAACAAGTGCCCGCAGGCTTACAAACTAAAAAGAAATAAGATGCCCGTAATCCCTTTCTTGTCCCTCTCCTCAGAAGATGGAACAAGGTGGCAGGAGGGCAAAAAGAGCGCCTAGGCGAGGTACGAGCAGCAGAAGACACCAGGAGAGCATCCCGGTGCCGGGAGAGGAGCCGGAAGATGAGGCAGCGGGCCGACAATACGCGATGAAGGCGTCGGTGCCCGCGTCCTCCGACTTGATGGCCCGCCTTCTTCGTCTTCTCCGGCCCTCCTACGCCAGCCGCCCAAGGAGGCGGCGGGGAACGCGCCGATGGAGAGCTTGACGAGGAAGGCCCTCGGCAGGGCGGGTGGCCGAGGAAGGGACGACATGGTCAGTTAGAGTCGAGGTCGGCGTCGTCCCGCTCGACGCCCTCGTCGTCGCTTTCGCTGTCCTCCTCGTCACTCCCGCTCGAGGAAGAATCTTCATCATCGGAGGAGCTCTCCACGCAGCACTTTAGGCGAGTTCCAAGATCCCCAAAGACCTTGACGGAGAGCATGCCGTTCTCCATTAATTTGAAGTAGAGAACAAGCCCCACCGTCAGGCTGTGGACACGAGCGAAAGTCTTTCATCCACATAAAGGTACATGACGTGAGGAGCGGGAAAGTCGACGTCGACCCACGCGCCGCCATTCCCACAACCCCTCATATGCAACCTGAGGGTCTGTGGAAGGTCGAGCTCCATCTCCCGAGCGAATGGGGTGGGAAGACGAAGACGACGACGCGGTGGCCGGCGCAGCCTGATGAAGAACTCACGAGGCTGGTCCCCGACGTGGCCCTCCATTGGGGGAGGCATCGCCGGCGGAGGCAAGGCAATTGTGCCGCCCCGTTCCCCTCTTCCCCGAGTGCCACGACCACCTCGGCCTCGCCCCTCCCCCTTCCTCTCGTGGCCGGCTCCGCCGCCGCGAGCTCTTGGGGAGGAGGGACGCGCTGTCGAGCACAGACCCTCGCTGCCACCGTCGAGGGGCCAGCGCTTCCTCTCGCCATGGCAGATGGAAGGAAGGAGACGAGGTGGAAGGAGATGGATGACGATAGAATGTGGGGTGCCATCCCCTCCCCCCTTTTTTATAAAGGGGAAGGATCGGGGCTCGGCCGCCCCACTCAACCAATCCGGCCGTCGGGGGCGCAGGGAATCGTGACCGACCCGCTGCTCCAATCAGCGACGGCCCAGTTTCCCGCCTCCACCGCCTGTCACCTTGAAGGCATGGGGAACACGTGGCGAACAAGCAGAAATCGAGGGGATGGGTGAGGCGACCGTTCCCCACCCCGTGATCGTGGGGCGCGGACGCCTTGAAGACCACGACCCGAGTCTGCTCAGTAAATGAGCCGCGCCTCTGAGTTTTCCTCTTTATATGGGGAAGGCGCGAGCCGCCTCTTTACTGTGATGTGCCGCATGCATGCGGGAACCGCCCTACGCATGACCCCCATGTCACGCACGACCCTCCACGACGCGCATTCAACGCGGGTCGTGGGGAAGCGAGAGCGAGTGAAAAAGTTACCGCGGTAAAAATTGGCCCCGCCTGCCCGCGCACCGTTCTGGGTCTGTCCCAACAACGTGTCGCACTTATGTGTGGCCCGGGCCCGGGGGCTCCTGTCGGTGTACAAAAGTAGGGGCACTCCTTTTATACCCCTTTACTTGTGCACGGGCAGTCAAAGCCGCGCCCACGGCCACACTAAGCAGGGCAGAAGAGGGAAGCCGAAGTGCAAGGCAACCAAAGCAACACCAAGACCAAGAGACACAAAGAGCAATAGGGCGAGGTGGACTCCCTCGGCAAGAGCCTTGCCGGGGCAGCCTCCGCAGCCCCGGCAAGAGCCTTGTCGAGGCAACTTGCCCGACGCCAGCAGAGCAAGCCACCCTTGTGCCCGCGGGTTCCAACACCACCAACTAACCACATTGGAACCAAGGCTCGGGAGGCGCCTCTGTGGTGGCATGCAGATCTTCGTCAAGATCATAAACACACAAGATCAGATTAGGACCAGAAGACGATGACCCTTGGCGAGATCCTTGCCAAGGAGATCCACGAGACCCCCGGCAAGACTCTTGCCGAGGACGACCACAGTGCTGCGGCAAGACCCTTGCCGGGGCCCCCGCAAGGCCCTTGCCGAGGACACTCACGGGGCCGCGGCCAGGCCCACGTCTGCCAAGACTACACCACCGCTCCCATGCAGCTGCTAGCTCAACCAGCCGGGTAGGCACCTACGTGGCAGTGTGCGACCTCTACACCGACTCAGCTAGCACCTGCGTGGTGGCATGCAAATCTTCGTGAAGACTCCACCACCACGCCAGCCCAGCAGCCAGCCAATGTGGCGCTACAACGCCTCGTCAGCTCGGACGCGCGTCGCAGCCAGGCGAGGCGGCGACAGCTGGGACGAGCTTCCTTGCCGTCCCCGATAAAGCAAGAGGGGCATGTCGGCAACGCATTAAATGCGTTTGTCCGACGGTGCCAGAGGATAGACTCATCCACTGTACACCTTTCCACCTCCTGTGTGCCACTGTGGCGACCCCTTTTGTCTATAAAAGGAGGCCCGAGGCGACCAGGAGAAGGATTCGGATCTTTTGGACTAGGGACACACTGTAGCTAGTTCATGAACTCAAGAACACTCAAATACATACACCAAAGCAGGACTATGGTTTTATGCATCCCCGCGGCCCGAACCTGGGTAAACGATCCTTGTGCTGGCTTTTGGACCTGCTCTTTGCACAACCCCGTGCCCGCCAACCGTAGAAGGGATCCTAGTGATCCCATAGGTGTCGTTTCCACCGACAGTCGGGGATAGGCCCTCCAGGCACACAGGCTGGGGCAAAATCAGCTCGTGTACGATCGGGCGAGGCATCGAAACTCAATCATTTCCGTTTGTATGTACATCCCACACAGTTAGTCCCAAACAAACGTTTCCGTTTGTTATGTACATTCCACACAGTCAATCCAAGGAATACGTTTCCGTTCTTATGTACATCCCACGCAGTCAATCCAGGGAAAATGTTTCCGTTCGTATGTACAAAACGTTTCCATTCGTATGTACATCCCACACAGTTTTATGTATAGGCTCGTGTGTGATAGGTGTAATTATCACACACACTCTGCCTTGGTTAACCGTTTGCTTTTATTCAACTACATCACACATGATTTGATGAATAAAACTGTGTGGCATTTGGCTATCCATCACAAGCGCTTTCACTGCTAGAACCTTTGCAAAGTTCCATGACCCATTTAGCAGGTTTATTAGTTTACAATTAATAATTCCAGTATTATGCAAATTCACATTTCATATCGAACAACTGTTTGCGAATTTCATATCAGGCACATAAATATATTTTAACATCGACAGCTACCTGAAAACAACACATTACAACATATAGCTAGTTCAGCTTCATAAGAACAATATTAGAACAATATATTCATTTCCCTAATCGAGATCAGCCAGGCTCGTCTTATACACCTCTGCTTTCAGTTCAGTTAGAACCTGTTTTGCACTGGCCAACTGGGAAAGTGCCTCCTCCTTTGCCAACACCATCTTAGCAAAGTCTAATTTGAAAAATCTGAGCTCATTCTCCACCTTCCTCATTTTATCCCGCATCTTCAAATATTCTTCAGTGTTGACAACACTTTCTCTAAGCCTACCTCTGTTCTCTTCCTCATACATGCTCTAGAGCTTTGCTAGGCACATCTTCAAAGACTGTGGCCACACTTGATCAACCCACTCCAAGTAAGAACACTTCCGCTCATCCTATAATATTTAAAACTACATCAGTAACAATTGTAGGGGAAATGGGTTTATAGCAACAAAGAAAATCACAATACTTATTTTGAAAAACTGAAGAAACAGGTTAATTATGACATATCTTCTCAAAAAGATCAATGTGCAAATGAATTAATTTCTACTGAGACAACAACCAAATTCTGAAACATCAGAAGCTATAATTAACTACAACAACGCTACAAGTTCTTACTCATGTACTATAAATAACAAATTGAACATTTTATGAGGAAGCTAAATATAACTGCAACAACGTAGCGACAGTGTTTGGATGACAACAAATTCATACTAACAGGTGTGTACATGCACAAACTTAGTAACATAGAACTAATAACACTAAGGCCGTCCACTATGTATGCCAAAACCGGTGTAAAGACAACTGTTGCTACATCTCGCACCGGTGCCCTGCACTGGCGAGCCGATGTAGCGGATAAAAATGAGGGACCCGGACTCTGGAGCACCTAGTTGCTCCGATGCCTAGTTCCTTCGTGCCATAAAGATTTAGTATTTTACTGCTTGGCTGCTTGGATGTGTGGACCAAAGTTGGCTGCACAAACTGCTGAAGCGGTGCCAAATAATTTTCTAATGGCACCGCTGATGAGATGGCAACATTTTTAGATACTAGGATGCGTTTGGTTGAAGGTGTGGTATGAATGGGTTGGGACCATGACAGTGTCTGAATCACATCTAACAAATTATTTGTAACAACGAAAGAGGGGCTAACCTTCTCTGCACATGCCAGAAACTTCCTCCCACTGTCCACAGATTCAAACACAACTAGCTTCACGCACGGATATTGATGGTGACAATGAGCATACAGATCTTTAGCCACCCCGCTCCATTCGTTGCAACTGATGGTGCTAGGGAGCTACAAGAGGAAGAAATGACTCAAATCGACCACCGATTAAAATCCTTCATTCCAAGTCATAGCACGCGAGAGAGAAGAGAGGCATACCTGGGTGGTGAAGGAGTCGTCGGAGGAGGAGGAACCGCTGGAGAGGTCATTGAAGAAGACCATGGCGACCCCGGTGGTAGGATGCGAGACGACGAGAGCGGGGAAGCGGCTATAGCTTAGGAAGGAAGGGATGAAGGAGGAAGCAGGGGAGATGTGACTTGTGGTCGGGGAGAAAAGGGGGTGGGGAAGGGGGGTGTAGATATTTCGGCGGTAGGCCAAAAATTTCGAAATGTGGAGGGAAACTTTGCACGTGGTGCCGCCGGACACCATTCACTTTGAATGATTGTGTGCATCGCAAACGATTCGTCTACTTTACGCGCATGGGATGAGTTTGATAATTCAAATTTTGGTGGAAATTTCCCCGGGTACTGTCCTCATCCACGTCATTGCATAATTTAACATCGCTTGCTAATTTGGGCACACAAAAGAGCGTACAACACAGAGACCACACTTACTGAATCGAGCAATTTTAGTAATTAAACAGAGCCAGTTGACCTCAACAAAGAAAAGACCAGCATTAAAAAGAAAGCTTAAGTACGCATAATTTTAACAAATCCGCCGCCGCGCCGGCCTATGCATCGCCGGTGTGAGATGAGACATCGATGACTTGTCCTGGCGACATGCCGCCGTTGGTGGACTCCGCATCCCCCTGCTGAAGTCGACCGAGTCCTCGTCCTCGACGCCACCCTCAAGGTTGTAGTACTCATAGTAGTGGCTGCGCCAGAGCTAGCGTTGGTACTCCACCGCTGATTCCTTGATGGACAGACTCTTCTCTACCCCGACCTCGGCCACGCGCAACTCCTCCTCCCGGCGCTCCTCGATCTCCGCTGCCTCCTGCATCTCTAGCTCCCGCTCGGCGATCTCATGAGGAAGCAGGTGCTCCATGGCCACTGCTGCCTTTTCAGACGTGGGTTGCATGCTGGATTCCGAGGTGGCCTGGAATATCTTGGCGTGTGCGTCCTTGATCTTGGCGTGGATGGCCTCGACCCGGGCTAGGGCGACATCGGCGACACAGACGGCAGCTCGAGCGCTCTCGGCGTTTGCAGCCGCCGTTGCAGCAGCAGCAGCCGTCTCGGCTGCTGCAGCTGCCCTGTCGGCTGCCGTAGACGTCCTCTCGACGAATGTGGACTCGCTCAATGCGGATGCGGCGGCACTCTCGGCGTAGGCGGCGGCGCTCTTGGCGCAGGCGGCGGTGCTCGGGGAGGACGCGGCCATCGTACGGGCCTTCATGAAGCGTTTCCACTGCGTCATCTTTGCAAGAAGGGGTTGCGGGAATTGGGATCAGGATTCGTGGATTCGGGGGTTGCCGGCACTAGAGCAGACGAGCCGGCGAAGCTTAAGGAGGAAGACTTAAATAGACCTAGGAATTTTCCTCGCAATCGGTTCCTACAAAAACCTGCGTGTAATGTTGTTGATATTTTTTATTAGCTGTGAATAATGAATTTGGAGTAAAGTGGCAATAGATGGTGTTTTAAATGTATGAGAAAATTTGTCGTACTAATACTACTGTCATGTCAAATTTTGGAAAATTCCAGGGGTCATTTGACCTTTTAAGACATTTAAGTGATTTTCTAGCCATTTAATGACCATAATTCAAATTTGAACCACATGTACATGCAACAGCTAAACATAATGGTTTGAAAACTCATATTTGTGTACTTGTGTGCGAGTTAATTCCATGTGCAGTAAATTAGAAGGATTTTTCAAACATATTGGTCTCACGGCATGGACACGTCCATGGAGTGCCATGGCATTTTAATTCCAAAAAATAAAAAAATGATCAGAAAAACATGAAACCTTGCTTCATGTAATGTCATGCCAGCAAGATGATGTGGTAAAAAATTGGGCATGTTTGATGAAATTTTGGACACACAAACCGGAGCAACTCACTAGAAGGCTCGTGGTTCTGAGAGGGAGCAATGCATGTTTGATGATGAACGGGAGATAGCTTCCTCTTATGACCTTCAATTTTTTTCTATGTTTAACGTGCGCTAATACAACTATCATGTGAAATTTTGGAAAATTTCAGGGGTCATTTGACCTTTTAAAGATATTTATGTGATTTTCTAGCCATTTAATGACCGTAATTCAAATTTGAACTACATCTACATGCAACGGCTAACCATAACGGTATGAAAAATCATATTTGTGTACTTGTATGCGAGTTAATTCCATGTGCAGTACATTAGAAGGAATTTTCAAACATATTGGTCTCACGACGTGGACACATGCATGGAGTGCCATGGCATTTTAGTTCCAAAAAATTAAAAAAAAATGATCAGAACATGAAACCCTGCTTGATGTAATGTCATGCCACCAAGATGATGTGGTAAAAAATTGGCCTGTTTGATGAAAGTTTGGACACACACCCCTCACAGACCGGAGCAACTCACTACAAGGCTCGTGGTTCCTAGAGGGAACAATGCATCTTTGATGACGAACGGGAGATAGCTTTCTCTTACGGCCTTGAAATTTTTTCTACGTTTAACGTGCACTAATACAACTGTCATGTGAAAATTTGGAAAATTTCAGGGGTCATTTGACCTTTTAAAGACATTTAAGTGTTTTTCTAGCCATTTAATGACCGTAATTCAAATTTGAACTACATCTACATGCAACAGCTAACAATAATAGTTTGAAAAATCATATTTGTGTACTTGTGTGCGAGTTAATTCCATGTGCAGTAAATTAGAAATAATTTTCAAACATATTGGTCTTACGGCATGGACACATGCATGGGAGTGCCATGGCATTTTAATTCCAAATTTTTTAAAAATGATGAGAAAAACATGAAACATTGCTTGATGTAATGTCATGCCACCAAGATGACGTGGTAAAAAAATTGGCCTGTTTGGCAAAACTTTGGACACACCCCCCTCACAAACCGGAGCAACTCATTAGAAGGCTCGTGGTTCCAAGAGGGAACAATGCATGTTTGATGACAAATGGGAGATAGCTTCCTCTTATGGCCTTCAAATTTTTCTATGTTTAACATGCACTAGTACAACTATCATGTGAAACTTTGAAAAATTCTAGGGGTGATTTGACCTTTAAAAGACATTTAAGTGATTTTCTAGCCATTTATTGACCGTAATTCAAATTTGTACTACATCTACATGCAATGGCTAACCCATAACGATTTGAAAAACATATTTGTGTACTTGTGTGCAAGTTAATTCCATGTGCAGTAAATTAGAAGGAATTTTCAAACATATTGGTCTCACGGCATGGACACATGCATGGAGTGCGATGGTATTTTAATTCCAAAAAATTAAAAAAGATCAGAAAACATGAAACCTTGCTTGATATAATGTCATGCCACCAAGATGATGTGTTGAAAAAATTGGCCTGTTTGACGAAAGTTTGATCACACACCCCTCACAAACCATAGCAACTCACTAGAAGGCTCGTGTTTCCGAGAGGGAACAATGTATGTTTGATGACGAACATGAGATAGCTTCCTCTTATGGCCTTCAAACTTTTTCTAAATTTAACTTGCACTAATACAACTGTCATGTGAAAATTTGAAAAATTCTAGGGGTCATTTGACCTTCTAAAACATTTAAGTGATTTTCTAGCCATTTGATGACTGTAATTCAAATTTGAACTACATCTACATGCAACGGCTAACCATAACGGTTTGAAAAATCATATTTTTGTGTACTTGTGTGCGAGTTAAAAAAATCATCAGACGATGTAAATATCTGGTGTTCAAAAAAGAAAATGTAAAGATCTGGCAAGACAACCGGCCCCCACACGATTGGCACTCTATTTCATGCCTCAAGGTTTGGAAGGCGAGTGGCGGGGGTTATTAATTAGACACGATTCTGTATTGGAAACCGTCAGCTATTAAGTTCACACACGGATTTTGCTGCGGGAATCGTGTGTAATTCAATCTACAGTACTCGTAAATTCCGACGACCGACGTGTGTACTGTTCCCATCGATCGAGATTCCGGCTGCCAATAAATACTACCTTGCTCACGACGTCCTGCCTGCATTCTCATCTACATCCTCCCGTCGCTCTCTCTCCCCCCTCTCTCTCTCTCTCAAATCTCTGCCATGGCGCCGCCGATCTGTCCACGCGCCAACGAGGAGTCCCCCCCCCCCGAGGACGCTCAGTCGAAGAGCACCGACAAGGAGGACCCCTACGCGCCACCGGACGAGGTTGCGCCGGACCCCCCAACTTTGTATTGGTTTTGGGGCCAGTACAATCTTTGTCTGTGGAAGCCGCTACCGCCGGCTGAGAAAGCCAGGTACCAGGCGGCCTGTGAAGCCCGTGATTCCGCCTGGAAAAAGGAGGCGGTGGAGCTTTGGGGGCGGGCGCGTCGTCGTGCGGAGGAGGTGTACGAAGACGGGTACTTCGTGAGGAAGGTCAAAGGCTCTAGGCGCCTCATCGCTGCGTGGAGGTTGACCGATAAGCTCCAGCGTGCCACCGACGAGGAGCTCCGGTGGGCGCCCAACGAAATGGCAAGATCGTTCGCGCTCGTCCGCCAGCAAGAGGCAGATCGGTACATCAAGCGCCGCGAGGCGGAGGAGGCGGAGTACTGCCTCCGCGCTGGGAAGACGCCACGCACCAGGGAGCTGCTGGCGAGGGGCTGCCGGAATACTGCCCCCAGGAGGGATTATTAGTTTTAGTATTGTTCGTTTTCAATTTTATGCATTGTACCTAGTAGTATACGTGATGATATTATATTTGTGATGAACTAATGAACAATTAATATATATATTATGAATTCCATTTTCTATCTATTTTTGTATACTAATCTATATCTAGCTGTTATCATCCACATATACAGAATGGAAAGCGTATATACACACATTGAAATAGAACATATAAGAACGGAAAACAGAATACACACATTGAAACAGAGCAATATTATGATAGCTGTGAATACATAGCAGTCCACGTTGAAATGAATCAACAAAGTAAAATGCGTCCATGAGACCATGACCAGTAGCTCTTGCCTACGGTAGCTCTTGGCTCCGCCTAAACTCATGCAGGCGTTCGTCCAAGAGGTCGACACACTCGCAATACATCTGGAGCGCGATCTCGAGCTCCAAGTTGGCTATTTCATCGGAGATCACCAGCTCGAGGATGCGACGGGCATGTTCCTCTACTGCGCCCATGTGGACACCTGGGCCAAGGAGGCGCTCGAGCCTAGAAACCAGCGCTTTGGCATCGAGCGGGCCGCGGACAAGGCGAACAGCGCGACCCATGCGAACAGCGCAGCGGGCGTCCGGTGCAAGTACGGTGTGGTCGGCCTCTGGTGCAAGTACGACGCAGAGGGCCTCTGCCCACTCCTAGCAAGGAATGGGGGTACTGATGGGACATGTATCCAGCTGCGACGCCCTATCGACAGCAGGCAAGCACCGATGTATCCGCTCTTCCTATGCGGCGCGCCACACCTCTCGCTCTGCGGCACTCCAACGGTCTCGCTGTGCGGCGAGCTGCAGCCTATCGGCGCGGACGCGCCTAGTTTGCTCTGTGGCGTGCCATTGATTATGTTGTGCGACGAGCTGCAGCCTCTCGGCGCTGACATGCCTATCTTGATCCGTGGCACTGAAGCGCCATGCGCCAAGGGTCTGCTCAACCCTAGCGATGACGCACATCACGGTGTCGTCCATCGCAATGCCGGGGAGCGCCTTAGCCTCGACGGGCCGTGGCGCCTTCTCATTTTCCTCATCAACAAGGTTGATGGCAGAGGCGGCGCTTTGGTGGGTTGGCATGCTTGGAAAAGGTGGATGTGCTATAGGCTGTGCTTGTTGCCTCAGTGCATCGTGTGCCGCCTACGTTTATGCGCAATATCGCTGGGTGGTGGGAAACCGGTGAGGAAATGGCAGGAAACGGTGGCGTGTTCATAAAACACCATCAATTAATGGAAACTTAGCATAGAAGGAACATCGAGCTAGCACAAGAAGTAGATGATGATTGGATGATCGTTTATCCTAGTTAATTATGCATGTAATAGTTTACTTTGGTGTGTGGAAATGTCATGTGTGTACTAGCCACCAATGTAAATGGATGTTTGCCGCGTATTACACACATCTTGTTTATGTGAAACGTTTATGTTCTCTTGGCTCAATACAAACAGCTTATCGCAATGAACCGTATGCCGTATATCGCTCACACCTTTATTTGGCTGACCGTTTCTTTTGTGTTGCCTAATCACAAACAGTTCATCCGAGTGAACTATATGTCGTATATCACACACACCTTCATCTGGCTGCCTGTTTCTGTTGTTCCGCCTCATCACAAACAGTTCGTTCGAGTGAACTGTATGCCGTATATTGCACACGCCTTCATCTTGCTGACCGTTTCTTTTGTTCTGCCTCATCACAAATAGTTAATTGAACTGAACCGTATGCCCCGCATCGCACACACAACTAAAATCTGAACCGTGTTTGATGTATCCTTCATCGCAAATGTTTTGCATCTTTTTTGACGGTTTTTACATCACCTTTTGTGATTAATGCTTCGCACACAGTTTCGTCAAAGGGTTTCTGCTCGTAGTGTCGTGTTAGCAGCATCCTGCAGTAGTGTAAGGCTGGTGGGCCAGAGGCCAATTGATACCAGCTCGATCTTTGTGCCCCATTGTCGTCATGGGCTGGGCCTGTTAAAAACAAAAGCAAGCCTGGGTAGTCTACAGCCCAGTTGAAACTTGCTTGACCAGAAAAAACAATATACCTGCTGGATCCCAGTTATCAGTCTGTACTTGCAGAATTTTCTTGTTTATTGACTACGTTGAAAACTTCATGGTTTCACCGTCTCAGACGTCAGCATTATTTTTTCAATGTGATAAGTGCATGCACTTTCTTGCGTACGACCATGGACCTGCTGGTTCCGTACGGCAAGGCTCTGTATGGACAGCCGTCTTGTGGTTCCATGGACGAATTTCATGCAAATCGGATGGTTTTCAGTGAAACCAGACTAAATTCATTGCATTTTACATATTTCTTTTTATTATGGCATATTTTACATATTTCAACTAATAATAACCGACTAGGCCTTTTTTAGTCCATGGGAGGCGCTTCACGATCGATGTCGCGACACTTAACTGTTCTGGAAGGCCCAAATCCATCGCTCCTCTCTTTTAACAATTTGCAGCTGGGCTTGGCATGCGACAACCCAGTTCTGACGTGCTGCGTCCAACTATCAGCTTGTGAAACCAGATGGATCCCATGCGTACTTCGAAGATGTAAAAATTTGGAGAACTGGGAATTCGAACGGCACGTGCTTATGCTACCCATCAAATAAAAATCAGGTGCCCGAAAATTCATTTCGAAACGAATGATTCAGCTTTATATCCACGTCGACCCTCGACATGATGGTTGGAAGCAAATGCCAAGTTCATACCGAAAGATCCTTAACAACAATACCAACTTGCAGACGACCAGGTAGTACAAGTACTAATACCAAACTAACTTATAATCTTTTTAGTCCTAGCCCTAGTGTTGGTCTGGTAGAAAATCTCGCAGATGACCAGCTCCCGCTCCTTCTCCTTCTCCAGTCCTCGAGGTGGTACTGGTGCATCACCCAGTTGGTCCTCTGCTGATCAAAGTTCTTGTTGGTGTGCAGCACCAGAACCTTTTTGCTGCCCGTCTGCCGGCCGTTGACCATCACCGGCAAGGTATTGCCGGTCTTGTGCCACATTGCGTGCATGCTGCACTCCGACTGTATCTTGCGACGCATCCGCGTGCCCCTCTTGAAAGCCCTGGAGTTGCGCTCGAAGAAATGCTTGCTTAGGCCACTCAGTGTGATACCTGCAGTATTGGCGAATATACATGTTTTAGGGTATGTAGTTGGCATTTCATAACATCTTTGGCATGTTGCAGTCACTTACTTCACTTTTTATTAACTGTCAAATTGTAATTGCTTCACTAGGTCTGCGTCTAAAAAGAAAAATAGAGGTATAAACAAAGGAATATGTTTGTGCAAGTAGACGGTGAGATCTCGTGCTGTCAGCACTCACGTTGGCCTCAAGGTGCTCGATCAGCTCCTGATCCATGGGATCAAACTTGACATCTGCTGGCAGCACTGACCAATCCTTCTTGGACTTGCATCGGTTAATTCCAGTTAAATGGTACTCAATGTATGATCAATCATCTATTTTAAGTAATTGATGAAAGATTTTGATAGATAAGTGGTACTCCAAATCTGAAGTCCACAATACCCGAACAAACTGGGGTCTCAGCTTCATTACTACATGCAGACCCTAAAGACTTGAAAACCCCCATAAAAACCGAAATCAACATATAGGGCGAGGGGACGAATACTCACATGAGTGGCCTCACTGGTTCCTTCCTTCATCCGGCTAGCTTGAAGAGCATCCTTTTTTAGATTGATTTTTTCAACGTCTTCCTTTTGACTACCTGCAATGAAGTATAGCAGCTCCAGTAGCTCATAGCTCATCGTACCAAATGGAACAGAACAAGGCGGCGGCTGGAAGGCAGGGATACCAGGAGAGAATGGGGGAGTGATTTTGTAGAGAATGCGAGAGTGTTGTTGTAGTACGAGAGGGGTGAGGCTCACTTTGATGAACCGAACACGCCGCCGGGACTCTTGTGTCACCTCACGCGCAGCGTGTTGTCACGTCAACTCAATGTGAGGACATGATGAATAATTTGATCGACGTATACTAGTACTACTGTACTACTTACTAGTCGTATTTAGTGTCACATTTTAACCATAGGTTTAACTATAAAAATGTCAATGCATGCCACCGAAAATTATACCATTGGAAACTATGTTCAAATATGAATCCAATGATATATTTTTTGTGACATGCATTAACATTTAATTAGTTAAATTTATGGTCAAAATTTGACAAAAATTACGAAGGGTACCAATAAACCAGGAGGGAGGTAGTAGTATGAGTAGCGCAATATACAGTATAGAAGACTACTAGCACTAGCACACATTTAGAAATGGAGTACGAAGTTACAAGGCTGTGCGACAGACTTTGTAGGCTACATGAGTAATAAAAATTATAATTCCCATTGGACAACACTTTCACTAACAAGTACGCACTAGAAGCCTAATTGATATATAGTCCATCATCACTAACATGCTACCCAGGTGATCGAGTTAAGATGCACTTGATCCCAGAAAAATGTCTATCCTTCAAACTAACTACAGTACGTAATATCCAACAAAAGAGGGTCATGCTACAGCACCAGGATACATGGCTCAGTCTAGATATCACTACGAATCAAGTTGTGCATATTTGCTATTGGCATGAACCAGCACTACAAAAAAAAGACACGTCCGTGACATTTTGGGCCGAACAAAAAAAATTCTGTCATACATATGACACTTCTATGACGATAATTGTGACAAAACCCAGTATCATCATAGATGTGGTGGGCTCCTATTTCTATGACAAAAAATCATGATAGAAAATGGGCTTTTCGTCCTGGGCGGGCCGGAGACGCAGTTGCATGACATTCTTTGGGCCGTCCATGACGGAAAAAACCGTGGTAGAAGCGAGGGGGAGGAAAATTTCGGGGAGTTCCCGGTTACGGTGGGAGGTCGGGGGCCGAGCGATGCGCGTTTCTCTCGTACACGTACGCGCGTGTGTGCGAGGCGTTGGCTCTAACTGAACCCGAGCGAGGCGTTGGGCTCTAACTCAACCCGAGCGATTGCACTGCAGGCTACGCGTTACTGAACCCGAGTGATCGATCGATGGCTGTTAACTGAACCCGATCGAGCGATTCCTTCGCTACTGCTGCTAACTGAAGCCGATCGATTGGATGAACAGTGAGTGTTGCGGGGGGGGGGGGTTGGATGAACAGTGAGCGGTGGCGTTGCCTCTGGATGAACACGACCCCATGGTGTGGTGGAGGGCTGGATGAATAGTAGACGATGGAGGGGTGCCCGTGGAGGGGTGGTTGAACAGGACCCCGTGGTGTGGAGGGCTGGATGAACAGTAGACGGTGGAGGGGTGCCCGTGGAGGGGTGGTTGAACAGTAGCCGGTGGAGTAGCGCGCGGTGGAGGCTGGATGAACAGGAGCCCGTGGAGGCTGGAGGAGGTCGACGGTAGCCCGTGGAGGCTGGAGGATGTCGACGGTAGCCCGTGGAGGCTGGAGGAGGTCGACGGTGGAGATGAACAGTATCTCGTGGAGTCCCGTTTTGCGGTACGCCACAACCCTCCCGATGAACAGGACCCCCGTTTCGACCGTAGGAGGTCGGTTTCATCCGTTTTGCGGTACGCCACACCCCTCCCGATCAACAGGACCCCCGTTTCGACCGTAGGAGGTCCGTTTCGTCCGTTTTGCAGTACGCCACACCCCTCCCGATCAACAGGACCCCTGTTTCGACCGTAGGAGGTCCGTTTCCTCCGTTTTGCGGTACGCCACACTCCTCCCGATGAACAGGACCCTCGTTTCGACCGTAGGAGGTCCGTTTCCTCCGTTTTGCGGTACGCCACACCCCTCCCCATGAACACGACGCATTCCGTTGCCTCCCCATGAACACGACGCATTCCGTTGCGTCCCCATGAACACGACGACGACGCTGTTTCTCCGTTCCGACCCAGCCATGTACACGAGCACTTGTCGTACGTATGCGCGAGTAGGCGTTCGAGACCCTGCCCTTATGTACGTACGTGGCCGTATTTTCTTTCTTGCACCTTGGCCACTGTACGTACGTGTACATGCTACGTGCGCGCCTCTACTAAGACACGTACGCGCCTCTACTATGACACGTGTGCGCCTCTACATCGACCAGTATATATGTACGTACACGTTCGCGACCAGAACGACAATGCTACGTACGCTTCGACCAGGTGGGTCCCGACTGTCAGGCACTTCCATGCCTGCGAAGATGTAGCTGGTGGGTCCCAGCAGTCAGGGGGGCGAATCATTTTGGTTTTTTTTGCCCGGACGCACTTCCTTGCATGCGAAGATGTAGCTGGTGGGTCCCAGCAGTCAGGGGGGCGAATCTTTTTTTTGCCCGGACAAACTTCCTTGCGTGCGAAGGTGTAGCTGATGGGTCCCAGCAGTCGGAGGGAAACTTTTTTTCACGAAATACGGTGGCCCGTCCGGTGGGTCCCTACTGTCAGGTGGAGGAATCATTATTTTCTGCGTAATAAGGAGGCACTTCCTTGCTGCCGCCGTGGACCCAGCTATCAGCCACTCCACATACAGTCCACGTCCGATGGAAGTCGTTCCTTGACCACGTTGACCACGCCACGCCGAGAGCACCAGGGCGGTGGACGACGGCGAGGCCTAGGAAGGGGACGACGCAGAGCCGGTGAAGACGCGGCAGTGGATGCCCACGCGGAGAGGAGTATGAGGGTTCACTCGTTCGACTGCGGTGTGAGGCTGCCGTTGCCGCAGGGCCTGGCCAGCGGTGGGAATAGTAGGGGGCGGTGAGGCCTCCGCGGCAGCACAGCCGGCCACGGGAGGCAGGAGCAGGCGGCACGACCGGCGCTGCTTTGGGCGGCTGGAGCAAGAAGACCAGAGGTTGAAGAAGCACTACGGCTGTTGGATGGACATCGCACGGTCACTGGAGCTAGAATCGTTCATATTGACTAAGTTGACAAAGCCCTCCGTCCCCGTCAACTTAGTAGGCCCACAAGTCAGCCTCCCACCAAGGTGGGTCCCAGCTAGCAGGGGGAGTATTCATTTTTTTTGTGCGTAATAAGGAGGCACTTCCGGTGGGTCCGAGCTGACAGCGGGGGGAACGTTTTTTTCGCGAAATACGGTGGCCCGTCCGATGGGTCCCAGCTGTCAGGGGGGAAACGTTTTTTTCGCGAAATAAGGTGGCCCGTCCGGTGGGTCCCCGCTGTCAGGTGGAGGAATAATTATTTTGCACGTAATAGGGAGGCACTTCCTTGCGGCCGCCGTGGACCCAGCTGTCAGCCTCTCCACGTACAGTACTCTTCCGATGGAAGTCGGTCGTTGACCATGTTGACCACGCCGCGCCGAGAGCACCAGGGCGGTGGACGACGGCGAGGCCTAGGAAGGGGACGACGCGGAGCCGGGGAAGACGCAGCAGTGGAAGCCCGCGCGGAGAGGAGTACGAGGGTTCACTGGTTTGGCTGCGGTGTGAGGCTGCCGTCGCTGCAGAATAACAGGGGGTGTGGGTGAGTGGAGGGATGGCCTGGCCAGCGGTGGGAGTAGTATGGGGGCGGTGAGGCCTCCGCGGCAGCATAGCCGGCCATGGGAGGCAGGAGCAGGCGGCACGACCGGCGTTGCTTTGGGCGGCTGGACCAAGAAGACCAGAGGTTGAAGAAGCACTACGGCCGTTGGATGGACATCGTACGGTCACTAAAGCTAGAATCGTTTATATTGACTAAGTTGACAAAGCCCTTGGTATGCTCCAACTTAGTAGGCCCACAGGTCAGCCTCCGAAACGGTGCGCCCCAGATGTCAGGGGGAGGAATCATTTTTTGGGCGGCCGAAGCTAAGAATATCCGAGATTGAAGAAGAAGCACGACATCCGTTGGATAGACATCCAACGGCCACTACTGCTAGAACCGTGTGTTGACTATAATAAGTTGACAAAGCCTTGCATACGCGTCAACTTATATTTTTTAGGGGACGCGTCACTTAGTAGGCCCACAAGTGTGTGGCAGAGAACTTATAGCCCATTTGCGTTTTGTAAGAATGTACAGCCCATTTTTGAATTCTAATGGAATTTACAACAGCCCATTTACAGTTTGTTAAAAGTACAGCCCATTTTCTAGCTAGGACAACGATTAATAATTTCAACCAACCGTTGAAGACAGAACTCAATAAAATTTCCCACATTTTGATGGGATCCGAAATATTTTTATCCCGAAATTTCTAGTCAGATTAAATATAAATTTGTATTACGTAAAAATCCAACGAAACATTGCGCGCGCAACAATGAAAATTTAAGATTTTCAAAATCCATAAATAATATTTTATAAACTAATTTCGTGTCTGGTGCATTTTTTTATAGTTACTGCCCAGTTTTTATAATTACATCCCATTTATTATTTTTTAAAGCCCATTTTCCTGTTAAGCCTAATGCATCCCTCCTAGGAAAGATTTGCAGCCCAGCGGGGCGGAGAATAACAAGTTGACCTTGCCTGGGTATTCCTCAAAAAGACGTATAGCTGGGCTAGCCATTTTCATCTTGAAAAAATTAGTATCTGGGCTAGATATCTGGCCTGGGATAGACGGGCCACAACCCGCCCAGTTAATACCCTGCTCTCCTCTGAACAACAATGAAATCATCGCCAAGAAAAACTCTGCAGTGCTCACGCCTCAAAAACACAAATACTGCTCGAGCTGCTTGGTCCTAGCTGTCGGCCGCACCTTGTGCAATTCTCTCGTTTATATTGACTACATAGGTTGACAATGGTGTGGGACCGTGATGTCAGGAAACCAGGAGAAAGCAAAAAAAATATTGTTGTACATAATAAGGAGGCACTTGTGTACGTACGGCTATGGCCCTAGTGGGTCCCTAGTGTCATCCAGTCAAAATAAAGTCATCTCCTGAATCCTCATGTTCGTTGACGATGTTAACAATGCTCGGCGCCACGGCGAGCGCAACAACTCAAAGGACAACGGAGAGGGCCTCGCGGGCCCTACGGATGGTCTGATACAGCGCCCGCTGCTCATTCAGGAAGCCAGGATCATCGGACACCTATGAGCACCTTCGAGAAACTGAGACGGCATGAAACGGTAAGGGCTTGGGAGCTCTGGTTTATTTCAAACCTGTATTAACATACAAGTGTAACTTACTCGTCATCGGAGACAACGCGTAAAATACAGGCGTAATGAAACCGAGGGCCCGAGGTCTGTAAGTAAAACCGGCGGGTTACGCGTGTAATTTGAGAGACCAGTGTATATTTTACGAGCACTGCTATATGGACGACATTACCAGACGATACATGCACAACGTGTGTATCATGCCATCCATGGGCAAGGCTGAAACAACAGCTAACGGCTGGATTAGCAATCGTCCGAGTGTCGTTCAGCGTTTTTATCGTGTGTGAAGTACTTCCGATATTTTACTGTCGAAATCGACCAACCAAGCGCCTTCGCCCGAGACCATCTGCTTTAATTTACAAGCGTCAGTTTTACAAGCGGTTTTGGTTGGAAAACGACGATCCAATCACGGCCTAATATCATGAGTTGGTCGGAAGATCATATGGTTTCACGTCTAACCTACCCGACTTGTCGTATAGGCTATGAATGAAACATCAGACGATGAACTTCTTAAGCACAGAAACAACAGAAGAGGATGATCTTCTTAACAAGCAAATCACTGGCATTAGATCGACATGCAAAACAATATGAAGCATTATTCTCAGGAGGCACGGTGAACAGCTCGTGATGCCGCATGCCACAACATTCCAAGCTCAACTTTGCAATAAAACACAAGGCCTGGCATTACATAGACAATATTCAGAACAAACTCTTAACACAGGAATATCTCAGCAGAGTAACTATTTACTTCTAAACTGAACACAGGAATAGGAAAAAACACTTGACGTTGCTCACAGCAAGGGAGTCCCACTCAAAAATATCAAATGCATGTCTTCTGGCTAACATCAATGAGCAAATTTTGACAAGGTTTTCCAATTCCAATATATTAAACTAACGTCTTCTTGCTAACATCAATGATTAAACTTCGACAAGCTTTTCCCATTCAAAATATGTAATGCCTATGATCGTGGAGTCCTGTCGTAGCTTCTTGTACTTGTTTGGGCACTTTTTGCCCAGGGCACTCCACGTGTTGTTAAATTGCCAATGGTCTCTGCAGACTAGTCATGTCACCGGTGTCTAATAATACTCTGTAAAGCTTCTCGGTCATTCCTTCTGTAATGTAGCGCAAACAGTGACTGCTTCTTTCTGCAAAGTGGAACGACCAACTGGACCCAGTAATGCAGCAGTTTGCCTTGGACACATTGGCTCCTTTTGTGCAGTTTAGCTAAAATCGAAGTCGGAATAAAACCGAGCTTTAATTTTGATATCCCTGTAAGCAACAATAGGTATAAGGGAAACAATTACTGAGAAATAACGGTTGATGACTTGTACTCCCAGAAGAAAATCATCTACTGATCTACTTTATCTTAATGGGAAACAAAGCAGGAGAGTAGCAATTCTCCATCAGTGTGATTCATTCATATTGACTGAGACATTATCTTACCAATGCCTTGTTTCAACATGTATAAAGAACGACAAAGCAGAAAAGTACCATTCCTAAAACAATGCAACTGATTCATTTTAACAGAGACATTATCTTAACAATACCTTGGTTAAACATGTAGAAAGAACTACAAAGCAGGATAGTACCATTCCTAACAAGTGTTGCAGTTTTGAACTAAGATTCAGTAGTTAATTAATTCTGAGAGTGATATTGCTTAATTTTACCAGTGGCATTAGATTAACAATCATTTTGTGTAGTTCCACTAAAATAGAGCTGAGCGTCCCTGTTCCAAAGATATTAAGTGTGATTACGATAATAGAGGACTGCTGATGAAACAATAAACACACAAATAGAAGCCGGTCACCTTTGCAGTCTCTCTTAAGACTAACTAGTTGGAGAAGATTAGGCTCGGAGTTGGATGAGGAGGATAGAGCAAAACCAATCTCCCTTTGTGCAGTCGCACTGAAATGTAGAGACATTGCTCGTGTGACATTTTAGTACAACTGCACAAAACACTCTTAAAAAAAAGTGATTTGTGCAGTTCACCAAAAGGTCGCAATAGCAACGAGTAGAAAGGAAACAATTACTGGCCAATAACAGTTGATGACACATGCGACGACAAAAAAGAAGCATATTCCTTGTCCTAAGGGAAGATAACAACACGGTTGTGTTTGTCTAAAATGGTGTGAGGACGAGAATGCAATATGGAAAGTACGCCGGACGAGCTACGTTTTGGGCAAAGAACTATGGAAGATCCACATGCAGCGACGTGGGAAGACGGGCAGTGGAGCAAGGCCGGAGGGGATACCTGGAGGTCGTCGGGATGTAACTAGGTGAGCGGCGGCGGGCGGAATCTACGAGCAGGTGGCGTAGGCCCTGCCACGCCGGAGCTTGGTCAGAGAGAACGGCGTGTACCGCAGATTAGGACGTGCTGCCTCGGCGCCGTCAAACGGAGAAACGATGCACTTCCTCCCTTTCCCCCGGCGGACGGGATGCGGCCGGATCAGTGACCAACGGTGAGAGAGAGAGGCCACCGCACTCCCTTTCCCCCGGTGGACGGGATGCGGCCGGATCAGTGACCAACGGTGAGAGAGAGAGGCCACCGCAGCCTTGTGTGAGATACTCTGAAGAGCGACGAACCAGGCAGGCAGGCTCCATTGTATATAGTGAGCAGACTACCTTTTTCTCCATAAAAATCGTTTTATATTCTGTGTACGTGCTATTGAGCGCTATAACTTTATTTAAAAATAACGCGGCAACGCGTCAAGTCAAACTTTGTTTCGTGCACGCGTGGTACACGACCTCCCTAGGTAAACAACCGCTATAGGCGTTCAAATTAGCACGTGGGCTGCCATTTCGTAAAGAAATGAGCTCCACCGTGTACCCGCGCGGGTGTGGCTGGGCACGAAGCGTGAGTACGTGCACGGTGCACCTATTCTCTTCTTGTATACGTACACCACCTACGTGGGGTTGTGTGAGAGAGATACAAACCTAGAGAGATATAGTGTGTGGGTTCTTGAGAGTTTTTTGGGGGGGGGGTCAATCAAAAAATGTAACATATGCAATGTGTGTGAAATAGAGTCCTGGATATAACATATATATAGAGGGGGCGATCCACGAGAAGAGAGTGGAGGTATCATCGGCTTGAGGTGTCCATAGAATCGAAGAGAGGGATGATGTGTGTGTGTGTGCGCGTGCGCGATCGATAAAGAGTGCCATCGAATTTGTGTGTGCCCACGTCAAAGATATAGAGTGGCTGACCTAATGGAACGTGAGATGGGACATGTGCAGTTTGTCTCTGTGGCATGGATACCTACCTGCAGCGCTTGACTATCGGTGTGTGGTGGGGGAAGAGGGAGGCCCAATTAACTATAGAGGTACAATGGCTGGTATATGTTTGGAGGAGGAGAGAGGCCTACCTCATGTATTAAGGAGATCGATCTGCCTCATGTATTAAGGGAGATCGATCGGCATCCATGCATATCAGCAGGAGAGGAATAAGGTTGGGAGAGAGACAGAGCTAGAGTGTTGGAGGGGGTGGTAGTGGAGTTGCTTCTAACAAATGGTGGGATAGGCTTGCTAGACAAACGGAGGGCACGCCCGCAATATCAATAAGAGAGGAGATGGCTGCTTGTTGTCTGTGCACGTGCATGTGAGAGACGGGTCAGGAGGCATGCACGAATGATGAGGGGGGACGATGTGGCTGTGGTAAGCAGACATAACTACATAGGAAGATCAATCGCCCTTTGTTAGAGAAAGGAGAGACATAACTTGTGAGGTACGTCGATCGATGTGGGGGGGTAGTTAAAGTCGATCTAGGTATATGTTGGGAGATCGATCGATATACATGCATGTGTGTGTTAGAAGCAAATGAGGCACGAGGAGAAGGATAGAGAGAGGGATGCATGTAGGAGGTGGTACGAGAGGCATACTATATCGAGGGGGGAGGAGTGTGCGAGTACGAGAACGATGAAAGAGTGGTGGGAGTGAGGCATGGACAGTGACAAGAGAAGAGGGGAAGCTTGTGTTTGTGCTAGGCACACCTGGCTAGAGAGGCATATCGATCGATGTGTGCCGTAAAGAAGGAGCTGGGGGGCCTACACACACCGTGGGTGAACGACCTAAAGTGAAAAGACGAATTTGCGCGATGGAGCTAGAGAATACTGAGGGAGGGTGAGAGGGATGCGGGCGTGTGCATGCACAAGAGAAAGTTAGCGCTAGCTACAAAGATAAGAGGGTTGTGTGGGTGTAAAAGACGAATAGAGATCATATATACTTCATTATAAAAAGCGAATTCAGATATTTGAAGAATTTATCATAGTGTTTCAAACTGGCGCATGTGTGAATATATATAACGGTGATACACATGGTGTGGTTATGAACATGTTATACTACATTTAATATATTTTATCTCTACTCTTATAAAAACGGAGTTGTTGATGATGGTGTGCCTGCCATCCTGCATTATAGGCCGTCCGATTTATATCTGGCGGATAGCAAGGAAACTATGATGGTTGAAGTTGGCAACAATCATGATTGTAGATTCTTATTGAAATAGAGAAACGAATTCAAATTTAGTTCGAATTGCAGCGGTAGTATAGACATTTGGAATGCACTAAAATGTTGGTATGAGTAGGTTACATGCATTATACAGCAAGCGAAAAAATTTAATCGGACATAACATGGATTCATACTCCCTCCTTCCATCTATATAGGGCGTAATGAGATTTTTAAGACCGCCTTTGACTATTGACAAGATTAATAGTACATGACATGCACAATGTGAAAATTATATCATTGAAAGAACCTTTCACAGATGAATTTAACGGTGTGCTTTGTGTAAGTTGCATGTCATATATCATTGCTCTAATATTTGGTCAAAGTTAGCATCGAAAAACGCATTAGGCCCTATATAGATGGAAGGAGGGAGTAGCTTTGAATAGCATTTGTATAGTAAAACGGGGCAAGACTCTCTCTTTGTGTGGTGTGAATAGTTTTATTTTTTTCGTTTTCTTTTTGGTTGAGGGAAGTGCGAATTGATTTGGTACGTACAAGTACAATATTACTACACGTTAGGCTTGTCCCTAAAATTCAACCCGCGTCTTGTTATATCCCGAAAATTCAGATATCGTGCTCCCAAAACTGGTGCCTTCACAACCCGCGGCTTGCTATCCCGAAATTACAACGCGCGCGAAAACTCCCTCCAGCTGCCAAATCCCGACACGCGAAATCCCCCTTCTAACCCTGAGCCGAAAGGGCCGCTAGTTCAAATCGGTGGGGGGGGTACTTTTGTAACACACCCTACATTTTGGACAAGCGCGTCCCTAAGTCATGCTTCACCCCCTCCCATCGCCCCCTTTTCGCCATTCGAAATCCCAGGCCGCCATAACCTCTCCGCTCTAGCCGCGAAACCCCACCCTCCTCCGTCCGCCACGTCCCCGCTGCCCAGCCGGAGCCTCTTCCCCGACGATGTCATCCACCGCAACAGCTCGACGTCCCTCGTCCACCTCCCCGGATGAGGATCCGTCGTCCGTCTCGCCGTCCCGCCGGTTCAGCCGCCCCGTCCTCCACCTCCAAGGAGCTGCTTCGACGATCGCCTCATCTATCGCGGCTGCTCCATCCCCACAGCGCCGCCTTAACCTGCTCCACTGGAACCGCGACATCCTCACCGACTCCTCGGACAAAGCCGAGGCCTGCTCGGCGTCACCAAAGAGGTTGTACACTCATCGCATCGCACCTTCTCCTTAACTCGACCTCCCGGCACCGACGGTGCTCCATCCTGCACCCCCATGGAGCGGCTACCTTGAAGCCGGCGCCGCGGGCGACATCTCCACGGTGGCTCTCCCCCAGTGCGAGGCCCCTTCGGCGGCGGCGTCCAAACCAGCCGGATCTGCTGCTGCTGCTCTGGCTCTGGCTCACTCGCGCTGCTGCTGCTGCTCCGGCTCTCGCTCGATCGCTCGCTCGCCCGGCTGCTGCTGCTGCTCTCCCCCTCGCTCATGCTGCTACTCTGCTCCGATTAAGCCACACTTCAGTCGACTGAATCGACTTTTGGGTCAGTCGATTTTCAGGGGTTGGGGGGGCTCGCCGGAGTTAAGGAAGAACCACCCGCAGCGGGGACGGGGGCTCGCCGGAGAGGTACCCCACTATCTATCTTAGGGTTCAGGGTGGGGGGCCAGGGGGCCTAGAGGGCTGGCCGGGGCGGCGGTGGTGAGTTGTTTCGGCGCGGCGAGGTGGCGCTGGGGCCGGCGGTTCGGCCGGTGGTGGCTGGCGGCTCAGGGGGGTGCAGGTTGAAGATGAACTACATGCCCTCCCTAAACTACATGTCAAGTGCCTCTCTGCTACCATTGCCTTCAGTTTCGACAGTAGCATTCAGATTCCACAGTAAATTTCAGTTTCGACAGTTAAGTTCAGAGTCAACAGTTTTTACCTCATCTGTTGTAGTCAGGTGGTTTTTGGTGATGTTAATTTTACATCCATTTTACATCATCTATTGGAGATGCTATTAGAATCCCACTTGAGATTGACGATGTCTGTCTTGTGCTGCTTCAGCCTTGACGTCTTATGGCTCGCCGGAGCTGCTCCAACGATAGAACGATCCATCATAACAGAGCAGTGCCCTGGACGCCGTCTACAGATTCCTCAGATCTTCCTCCACACCTCCGACAGCCACCTCTGCCTTAACTGCTTCAGCGACCAACCCAATGATGCTGAGGTCGACATGGCTACGGCAAAGAGGTTGTACACTTGTTGCATCACTTATTACTATACATTCACGTCGATCCATTAGGGCTATTTTGGTTCAACGGAAAAACGTCGATCCACTGGTTGTTACCATCACTCTAAATTTCTGCATGCTCTCCTTACATAATCTCACCATATTTTTTTCATATGCATGTCAGATATTGTACACAGTCATGCTGAACATGTAGAGAAAAAGAGAAGAGTTTTGCGCGGCAATACAATGTCATGCAGACATCGCTCCATGGTGGGTTCAATGGCAAACCCTCCCCACCCCTCTCCAGATTGTAATCCAGAGGAAGATATCTGTTCTGAGGCGGATTCAGACGCCGCTGACCACTCCTATTTACCCCCCAAGGTGTTTGCTCTACCTTGGCATGATGATGTTAGTCATATCATGCATATGTTGCATTGCAGTGCCTACTTTTGACATCATATATGTGATCTGCTTAGTTTAGGCATGTTCTGTAATGCCACCTGTTTAGTTTCTATATCATATATGGGAATTATGCAGTCTCATGTCTTGTAGCCAGCCATAATATATGTGAAAAGGATGGCGCCATCCTGTTTAACCAGGCATCATATATTTGAATGATATCTTGCCCATCCTTTTCTTCATTACATTTCCATTTGTCGACAATGTTTGTATATTAAACTACTCTTCCTGTGAATCAGCCATTTGGGTGGGAGATGGAAAAATCTGGAGTGAAAACAAGGCCTTCAGAGCAGACAGTGCTACCTGTCGAAGGAGATCTCTTATTGGGTCCCGATAGCTCCTCATAGATGGATTCAGAGACAGATGACCAGTCCTATTCCCCCACTGAGGTGTATGCTCTAACTTGGCACAGTTATACTGCTCATATCATGCATACGGTGTTTTGCATTGCATAGTTTAGACATCATATACACAATATTCAACACCATGTTCTTAGTTCAGACATCATATCGAATGCCCTCTGTTTAGCATATAAATCACATATGTGAATTAAATGATGCAATCCTGATTACTTAGATAACATGTAGGTGAATTATGTCATGCGATCCTGTTTAGTTATTCATCATATCTTTGAATTATGTTATGCTATGCTATCCAGTTTAGATAGACATCATATATGTGAAATTATGTCATGTTATCCGTTTTAGTTAAACAATATACATGTCAACTATTTCATGCCCTCTTTTTTCCACACTATCTATTGCATCTGTCTCTCATACAATGTCTGTACATTCAAGTATGTTTCCTGTTTATCAACCATTTGAATTGGAGCGGGTGATGCCAGTATCTAGCAAACTAAAAACACATAACCCAAACTCTCGCAGATTGTACCCCTACTGCGATGGACAGAGAACCAGCTTCACCCAATCTAACCCCAACCCCAGCCGATAGTAACCCAATTCCTGTTGACACAGCACCATCTCCACCATAGAGCTCCCAAACAAGAGCAGTTAGTAAGGCAGCTCCAGTGCCCAAAGGGCCAGTACTATCACGGCGAACCCCAACTCCACCAGTTAGTACGCCTATTCCTATGGAGGAAGCACAACCAGCTAGTCGTAGTTTAGCATATATCGCATTTGATGTTGTTAAATCGTATGTGCGTATCTTCCCATCTTGGAAATATTATACTGAAGATGAAGGAAAATGCCAGTTGCAGGTGTTTGTCCAAGAGTTATGTGTAAGTAATGTTATTCATGGCAATTACTTTGCTTCGTCCCATACATCCTACCTCCATGATGGTTATAATACAGCAAATTTTCCCATTTTTCTCTAAAGAGAAGGACCGATTTGGAAACTCAGGATGAGGTAACCTGTGCTAATACCTCCGCTATCTTCAAGAATGCTTGGTGGCAGTATCGGAATTACCTGAAGAAAACGTACTTCACCGGCAAAGAAACTCATCAAATTCCCTTACGTTCTCCTGAGACACATTTACTGGACGATGACTGGGAACGCCTTGTTCTGTACTGGTCCCGAACCAAGAATGTGGTAAGGTCTATGAGCTCATTTTCTATTTTAAGTATTACATTCTTGCGTCTTACTGTACTCTGTTCATGTAGAACAAGTGCCTAAACCTGAAGAACAACTGTTCTAATTTAAGATTCGATTGCTATCATAGTTCAAAAAAGCGATGGGCGTTAATTGTGCGTTTTGCCACCGCCTTCCGCTTTACTGACCAAAGCGCATGCTAATGCGCAGTTATGCACAGATTATGCGTAGTTATGCGCAATGCGTTTTGCCAACGCCTAGAGCCTAGGCGCGCTTAAGCGCTCGCTTAGGCGCGCCTTTTTAACTATGATTGCTTTGCTCTTGTATCACTGTATTTACTCATACAAACTTATTTTTAAATTGAGGGATCCAATCGAAACTCCAATGGGACAACAGGTATGTTCACGCATGTTTCTTTAACAGGTTTGCTCTTATCAATAGCTCTGTTGATTTCAATTTCAATTGTGTATACAGTTGACTTTCATATCATGCACATTACTAGCATCACAACAGAGCCAATAGTATTGTTGTACATGTAGACCCGTGGTACCCATCTGAAATCTTGTTGTGCCGTGTAGTTTCCCACGCTTTGTATTCTTTCACTGCTGCTTTGTCTTGAACTGATATGATTTGAACCGTGTCTCTATTTTGATTTGGCAAGACAATGCAGTGACCATAGGACATAGATATATGTTTGTTTGATGCTTTTATTATGTACTAGTACTTGGCAATAGAAGACTTGGTAGTTTAATCCTGTCCACCTTACTAATGAACTGGTTCACCGAAATGAGTTTCATATACTAGTACATGCTAAACTTGTTATGTGTCTGCTTGTTTCTTCTTTTAGAATGCTGACAAAATATTGCGGAAGAGTGCCTTATTAAGCAATGGTAAAGGAAGTAATGCAGGTAAGGTTCAGGATAGTGACACATCCTTGTTGGTCTCCAACAAAGCTGATAAAACAGCTAAGGAAGACTATCTTGAAGACAGCGAGACAACCCAAAGTCCTGTCTTGGTTTAGTGTTCGAGTTACTGGCCACTACCGCTTGCACAAGCTATTCAAACTCACTATCTGAATCAGTTCGGTTTCTTGAGCCTCAACAACAAGCTGAAATACATCGATCAGCTGTGCTGCGACAAGAAGCGGAAGGACTGCGGAAGTCCCTGGAGCATTCAGATGCATACTTTCTGGTGCAACAGCAAGCGTTGGAGGATTTTAGCGCCAAACAGGACAAAGCTAATCGGCTTGCTCAGCTTATTACCAGCATGGTGGATAGGATAACGTTTCTTGAGCTCTTCTGAAGTTGTTTCAGTTATGCTCTTGTTTTGCTGCCGCGTTTATTTGCACTGGTGGCCAATTTTGACGGCCAGTGTATGTAATGTGCTGCTTTGTTCCCTATATTTGCACTGGTGGCGAACTTTGATGCCCAGTGAATGTAATATGTGTAATAGCGGTAATAGGCTAGCGTTAATTGCTTGCTTATTTATTTCCTTATTGTCTTGTTTAGTTGTTTGCTTGTAGTCACTGCAGTTCTTTTTCTGTTTTTTTCTAGTGGCCACAATAGCCTATTTTTGGTAACTAGGCCAAAATAATCATGGCAACACACGGACTGTTGTAACCATGGGCCTCCTGCAGGCCGTATGATCCATGGGCCTTCGTCCGGCCATAGGATCCATCGGCCTTCTATACGGGCCTTAGGGTCCATGGGCCTTCTATGGGCCGTAGGGTCCATGGGCCTTCTACGGGCCGTACGATCCATGGGCCTCCTACGGGCCGTACTATCCATGGGCCTCATACGGGCCGTAGGATCCATGGGCCTTCTACGGGGCGTATCATCATTTCGCCAATCATGGGCCGTACTATTCATGGACCATAATGGGCCATTAATAGGCCGTATTTGATAGCTCTATGAAAACAGCCCAACGGGTTTTTTTGACATGAAAACGGCCCAACGTATTAACGGTCCGCAAATGGGCCGACTGTAACGACGGGCTGAATTTGGCCCACAAGCAGAAAATGACAGTAACAGGCCGTATGTAACCGAATGCTGCAAATGAGCCGAAGAATCAATGGGCCCTGAGAAGTGCGAAAGATAACTTGGGCTGGAAACGGCCCAATGGAATAACGGGCCATTAATGGGTATAAAGTGATACACTGTTCATTACGGGCCAGTTTCACCACGGGCCGTTAATGGGCCAAGAGTTACAAAGGTCCTCATATGGGCCGAAAGAAGTCATGGGCCACACATGGGCCGGAAGTTAAAACGGGCTGCATCATATTGGATGGCACAGATGACGCTACTGGGCCTAATTCAGATAGGGTGTAACGGGCCCTGGGTTAGCGGGCTGTAAATGGGCTATATGCGAACATGCCGTTAACAGGCTTTCCGTGGGCCGGCTCGCCACCTTTTGACCAAGTCAAACGGGTCGGCCTTTTCACAGGAATGGGCCTCTGTTGGGCCGTGCCACGTGTCGCCGTATCATAGGCGCCTTCGGTCCAATGAGCGGATGACATCTGTCCCAACGGTGAGCCGACACGTGCTTCCTCCAGCCAATGATGATTTTACATGTGGAAAATCCCCATTGGTCGGGGCTGTTAACGGGTTATCGGATCCAAAACCCGACCCGATAGCTTAACGGCGTTCCGTTACGGTGGATGCCACGTGTCGGTCACCCGTGACGAAAGCACTTCTGTGACGCGCGATTTATCGTCATGGAAGTGGACACTTCCGTGATGATAATTTTGGTAATGTCATGGAACACTTCTACGACAGCACAGGTATGACTATCTTGATTCTGTCATAAATTTGTCATGGATGTACATGCATGACAAAAAAGCGACCTACTGTGACAAACACGTATCATCACGGAAGTCTATTTTTTTTGTAGTGCAGATCGCCGCATGTCGAGTTTGCAAAAGCCATCCATCGCTTGGAAGCTTGATGTCTTTCACA
This sequence comes from Triticum aestivum, assembly GCF_018294505.1. Taxonomy (NCBI): domain Eukaryota; kingdom Viridiplantae; phylum Streptophyta; class Magnoliopsida; order Poales; family Poaceae; genus Triticum; species Triticum aestivum. The sequence goes on from NC_057799.1 coordinate 198,776,475, forward strand.
CACTGAAGATCATCTGGCAACAAGCTGTGTCGACGAATCTCTAGATATGGTGATTCATGAAACCCATGGTACGATGTGTAAACACAGTTCCCCTGGCGAATGGAAGTTGCATAGCACGGTAATCATCGCCGGTGATATGATCAATGATTGGTTGGATGATCGGATAATTGAGCCCGAGGAACATGGAGTGGTTGCCGAGGTTGTAAACTCGCCTCCAGTTAAATACACCCGGCCCAACGGAGTTGGGATCTTTCTCGAACACGAAGCAACCATAGCCATCACAGTCACGAACGCCCCAGGCATTGTACTGCATGTGGTTTGATGAAATGGTTTGGTCAATTTGGTACGTGCGAATGAGCATCAAATGACCACCGTCAGTTGAACAAGCGATAAACCACCACCCATTGACTTGTATATTTCCAGGTCCTGGAATTATGAAGGCTAGCGCATTTGCGTCTGCTGCAACAAATCAAATTGGAGACCAAAAGGACAAAAATATACAATCATGTTCAGAATATGTGTGGAAGTAAGATTATTATAATAGTGGCACAAATCATAGCCAGATAATTGCAATGACGTGGTCATAATCAAACCCCAAGTTAAAAAAAAGCCAATGGCTTTCATATTCTAGCAATATGTCATGGTTCAAACATCATGTAAAAATGAGAGGAAAACATCTATGCCAGGGCCTACTCATATTCTACCATATCAGTTACTACCGTTCTCATATCAACTCTAATAATAACATGCGTGGTTATAAAAATCTTGGAAATGAGAGTAACATATAGCAATCATGAGGTTATACTCATAATATATATTCTAACAATCATTAGATGCCAATTGTTCTCATATCAACTGTAACAATAACATGTGTGGTCATAAAAATCTAGGAAATGAGAGGAACATATAGCAATGATGTGGTTATAGACATACTATCTATTCTAAATTTCTAACAATCAACAGGCAGTCGTATTCATAAGGTAAAGACGAGATGAGATAGAACAATTACACGACAATAGATTCCACCAGTATAGGCAGCCAATCTGTGCGTCGACCGCGTAAATGATGCCATCATGCACTATAGCATCAGACAGAAATGGAGGGTTAACAGGATTGATGATGAGCCATAACCATGTATGGCGACCGGATTCCAGACAGAATAATCCCCCGTCGAACAAGGCAATGAGCTTGTAATCCATGTAGTCTTCTGATGGTGTGGGCACTTCGCAGGTTACAACCTTCAGCAAACGGAGGTCGTACCAAAAGCTCGACGCATCTCATGCGTAGTAGGCAGGAGTGTCCAGTGGGCCATGAGGCTCGATGCCGGCGGTATCCAACGATGGAAGGGTGATCTCTCGATGGGTGTAGATGTCCACGAGACGCCATGGACTACTGGATTGGTGGATGAGGACGATCTAGTTGCACTTCATGCCCTCCCAGTAGTGGTCGCGCATGAAGGAGAGGTAGGCAGGTAGTGGTAGCATGTCGAGGGGCACGACGACAACCTCCGTAGGATCATCAAGTCGGTGTCTGGGCCACCTGCGAGGATCGGGCATTAGCATGCAAGGTGTCTTGAAAAGGGCCAGCCGGTTGCAGACGAGCACACGGTACATAGACACCAAGCAGGCGGCCAGACGCACGGTGCTGAGCAGGTCCATACAATTACAAATCTGCTCCAAGAGAACATCGGGAGGGAATTCCAATCGCGGCTCTGCATGTCAGTCGGTTCTGCCATAGGTTTTTTAGGGTGCTGAGTGATTGAGGCTTTCGGTGCCTGCGAGCGAGCGGGGAAGTGGATTCGGGCGGGCGAGCAAAGAAGATGGCGTGTGTGGCCGAGCAGTGAGCGGTGGGGATATGGTACGCGCAAGCTACCGAGGAAGATGGAACGGGCGGGTGAGCTGTGAGCGGGGGGAAATGGTGTGCGGCGATGATGGGGAAGAGAGGAGTAAGAAGAAGAGAGGAGGAAGAAGAGGGAAAGAGGGGCAAGAAAGTGCATTAAATCTCAATTCTACTAGTACTACTACCAGGATATACCGTCCCGCAGAGTGTAAATAGTTAAGCCGATGACTTGTGGGTCTACCTCAAGAGGGCCCATATGTCAGTTAATGTAAGAGAGAGGTGCATAGGCGTATTTGCGGAAGCGTGCTCCACTGGCAAACATGATGGCAGTACAGGGTAAGGCTGATTTACTAACACCAACACGCTGTCTCAGGTTATTAATTAACTGTCCCATCTGCTGCAGCGTGTATTGTCACTTCACTGCGAAGACTAGTTGAATAGTTCTCTCTGACTGAGATGGGGAATAATGGATCGCCAAGACTTCCTATTGATAGTATCCCTATGCCCCTACTCTCATCCTGTCCAACAACAAGAAACATTGGCTAAGGCACCCGACACCAATAATGTAGGAGTACTACTAGTATTTTGTGTCAAACTTTGACCATGTATTTAACTAATAAAATGTTAATGCATGTCACCAAAAATCATATCACTAGATTCGTATTTGTACATAGTTTTTAATGGTATAGTTTTTTATGACATGCATTAACACTTTGTTAGTTAAATTTATGGTCAAAATTTTACACTAAGTACAAAGCGGACCAATAAACCGGGACGGAGGTTTATATGCAGGTCAATAAAAAAATTGTCAACCAATGTAGTAGTAAACGATGAGTGCCTGAAGATTTTTTCCAAAAGTACTCAATAATGGACTCGTTTTCCTCATGAAAATTGTGTATGAACACATTAATTGGAATGCATGCGTGAGGAACAAAAGACCTACATGCATTGGTGAGTTTTCTCTTAATTCTTGCATGCAACGTTTTAATGAAGCTTGAAATATGAACATGTCAATGGAAGGGAGTAAAAGCCTCATGCATGTGCATGCATGCATGCAACACTCACACATACACATGCACGCACGCAACACTCACGCATCCATGCGGCACACATCACACGACGCAACACACACGCTCACGCTCAAGTGCTCAACCTACTCCCTCCGTCCGTGAAAGACTGTACATATGGAGATTTACACATGGACCAAGAGGAACCGGAACTTCATGGCATAATTAATGCACAAAAGTAGCAGACTTATGTGTGCATGCGACCATTGAGAGAAGAAGACTAAATGAAGGTTGTTGCATGCTGTAATTAAGGATAGACATGCAGCCTATAGCTAGAGCACAAGTTGGTGCATTAGTCAATCAATGCTGATTAGATTAAAGGCTAAGTGCATTGGAAGTGTAGATGTACACTCTTTGTTGAAATTTTTTCTAATGCTAGATGTACAGTTTTTCATGGACTGAGGGAGTACACATGCATGCACTCGCATACGCAGCCAGGGTGGTTCGCGCACAAGGGTTGGGCTCCTGTCGTGCTTGCGTAAAGTTTTGTTTAACTAATTTCTTTGCTCTGCCAACTGATAGGTGGGACCCATAAACCAGGTGTCAATTTAACCAGTCAACAAAGTGCCACGTCGACTATGTGGCCGGTCAGCAGGGTGCAATACAGTGCTCTATGGTGAGCTAGTGACCGTATAATCACCGCAAAACTATATAGTGACCGTAATGAGCGTATTGTTACATACGTTGACCGCCAGTGTATTTTTCTCGTTTCAAATTAAGCCATATTAACCGGAAAGGACGCAATATGGACTAGTACTACTTTGTTGTATTCCGTGAACTCGACGAACGAGGAGAAACTTGCTTACTACGCCCTCTCCCTCGCCCACGCGCGATGGCTCACAGGACGAGGAGAAGGTTGCTTACGACGTACGCCTACGCCCTCTACCTCGCCCATGCGCGCCCTCTCCATCTCCCTCTCCCTCTCCCTCTCCCTCACCCTCGCGGTGGATGTGCAGCAAATCATTCGGTGTCAGATTGCTAGAAGCATATTGTACTGTAGTATCATCATTGTTGGACCTTCCGAAGAGGCGGAGAGACAAGTGCAAGGTTCACAGGAGTACCAACTATTGAACCTCCTGAAGAGGTGAAGAGCCAAGCACAACATTTATAGGAGTTGTCGTCCTAGTACTACAACTATAGCGAACGATCGCTATTGTATGATGCTGCCACATCACCTATAGCCAAAGCTGTGCCACCTTTTTCTCTCACAGAGCGTGTTGGAGCCCGTGCAATAGCCACACAACTTGCACGTACACATAACACATTTACTAGTAATAAATTCTAAAGGACAAATGCTAGCATGCCACATAAGTTCATCTCCACTTCATGTGATAAATTTGTGCACGACTACTCTACATATATTTAAAGTGCTACCATTCACAATTTACCATACTCCACTTACACGTTATAGATGGGCTCCATGTCCATGTCCTCCTCCAGGTTCCAGTCCCAGGTGTTCTTCATAGATGACACGATCCATAGCGGTGAGCAATGGGAATCATTCTTGCAGCTTTCTAGTCCGGTTTCACACGATGGAGACTCATCCAAGCTGAAGCGGCATAAATCACGGATAGCGTGTCCCAACATGTCGTTCATCCGCCGATACGCACTGAAGACACAACCATGCTTCATGAACGGCAGGCCTTCGGTGTCGTGCACGGAAGGTGGCATCTGCTTCACAACGGGGTAGTTGTCCCCAATGAAAAGCGAGTACTCTCCAAGAGTGTTCCTCGGCACCCACATAGCATCATGGGGGTCGAACTCGGTGCCGTTCATCTGGTACACGCAACATCTTAGATCTGGACACATGGTGACGTACATGGTCAAGGTCCATGCATGATAATGTTGTGCTCAAATATGGCGGTCAGTAATATTGTGCAGCAAGTAGTACTACTCCAGTATAGTGGAAGTAAAATAACCGGCTTATTATATATAGCCACTCCTGGCTACATGGATGAGATAGTAAGACCTGGAAAAACAAAAATGGTGGGAGCTAGTGGGTTCAAGTCTTCAAGGGCCTAGCTAGCTATACGCGTCCTTCAAGGTAAAAAGTACTAGTACTCCTTACTACTACAATGAAAGAGAAGGCGAGAGGGTTAAAATATTTAATACCAAATTGTAGTAGTAGTACTAGTAAACATGTCCCAGTCAAGAAAAGAAAAGAACTAACAAGTACTACTACTCTAACACACAACAGTGAGAAAATGGAATACCTGGGTAGATGGTGACGGTCCGATCATGGTAGATGCTACCCCTTGAGCATGTGTTGGTTTTCCCTTGAAGAGGAAAGGGTGATGCAACAAAGTAGCATAAGTATTTCCCTCAGTTTTGAGAACCAAGGTATCAATCCAGCAGGAGATAACGCACAAGTCACCTAGTACCTGCATAAACAATCAAGAACCTTGCAACCAACGCGATAAAGGGGTTGTCAATCCCTTCACGGTCACTCACAAAAGTGAGATCTAATAAACATAGTAAAGTAAATATATTTGGTATTTTTGATGTATAGATTGGAAAGTAAAGATTGCAAAATACTAAACGAGATGCGATATAAATAAAAGAGATGCAATATTATAAGAAAGAGACCCGGGGCCATATGTTTCACTAATGGCTTCTCTCAAGATAGCATGTATTACGGTGGGTGAACAAATTACTGCCGAGCAATTGATATAAAAGAGCATAGTTATGAAGATATCTAAGGCAATGATCATGAATATAAGCATCACATCCATGTCAAGTAGACCGAAACGATTCTGCATCTACTACTATTACTCCACACATCGACCGCTATCCAGCATGCATCTAGAGTATTATGTTCATAAGGACAGAGTAACGCATTAAGCAAGATGACATGATGTAGATGGATAAACTCAAGCAATATGATATAAACCCCATCTTTTTATCCTCGATGGCAACAATACAATACGTGCCTTGCTGCCCCTACTGTCACTGGGAAAGGACACCGCAAGATTGACCCCAAAGCTAAGCACTTCTCCCATTGCAAGAAAGATCAATCTAGTAGGCCAAACTAAACCGATAATTTGAAGAGACTTGCAAAGATATCAAATCATGCATATAAGAATTCAGAGAAGAACCGAATAATATTCATAGATAATCTTGTTCATAAATCCAAAATTCATCGGATCTCGGCAAACACACCGCAAAAGAGTATTACATCGAATAGATCTCCAAGAACATCAAGGAGAACTTTGTATTGAGAATCAAACAGAGAGAGAAGAAGCCATCTAGCTAATAACTATGGACCCGAAGGTCAGTGGTAAACTACTCACGCTTCATCAGAGAGGCAATGGTGTTGATGTAGAAGCCCTCCGTGATCGATTCCCCCTCCGGCAGATCGCCGGGAAAGGCCCCAAGATGGGATCTCACGGTTACAGAAGGTTGCAACGGTGGAAAAGTGGTTTCGTGGCTCTCCCTGATCGATCTAGGGTATAAGAGTATATATAGGCAAAAGAAGTACGTTGGTGGAGCTACGAGGGGCCCACGAGGGTGGGGGCGCGCCTACCCCCTGGGTGCGCCCTCCTGCCTCGTGGCCGGCTCGTAGTGTCCCAGACTTCAACTCCAAGTCTTCTGGATTGCTTTCGGCCCAAGAAAGATCATCGTGAAGGTTTCATTCCGTTTGGACTCCGTTTGGTATTCCTTTTCTGCGAAACTCTAAAATAGGCAAAAAAACAGAAATTGGCACTGGGCCTCCGGTTAATAGGTTAGTCCCAAAAATAATATAAAAGAGCATATTAAAGCCCATTAAACATCCAAAACAGATAATATAATAAGATGGAACAATAAAAAATTATAGATACGTTGGAGACGTATCAAGCATCCCTAAGCTTAATTCCTGCTCGTCCTCGAGTAGGTAAATGATAAAAACAGAATGTCTGATGTGGAATGCTACCTAACATAATTATCAATGTAATTTTCTTTATTGTGGCATGAATGTTCAGATCCGAAAGATTCAAGAAAAAAGTTTAAGGTTGACATAAAAAATAATAATACTTCAAGTATACTAACAAAGTAATCATGTCTTCTCAAAATAACATGGCCAAAGAAAGTTCATCCCTTCAAAATCATATAGTTTGCCTATGCTCCATCTTCGTCACACAAAATGTTCAAATCATGCACAACCCCGATGACAAGCCAAGCAATTGTTTCATACTTTAGTATTCTCAAACTTTTTCAACTTTCACGCAATACATGAGCGTGAGCCATGGACATAACACTATAGGTGGAATAGAATGGTGGTTGTGGAGAAGACAAAAAGGAAGATGGTCTCACATCAACTAGGCGTATTAAAGGGCTATGGAGATGCCCATCAACAGATATCAATGTGAGTGAGTAGGGATTGCCATGCAATGGATGCACTAGAGCTATAAATGTATGAAAGCTCAACAGAAGAAACTAAGTGGGTGTGCATCCAACTTGCTTGCTCACGAAGACCTAGGGCATTTTGAGGAAGCCCATTGTTGGAATATACAAGCCAAGTTCTATAATGAAAAATTCCCACTAGTATATGAAAGTGACAAAATAAGAGAATCTCTATCATGAAGATCATGGTGCTACTTTGAAGCACAAGTGTGGAAAAAGGATAGTAGCATTGTCCCTTCTCTCTTTTTCTCTCTCTCTTTTTTTGTTTGGCTTCTTTGGCCACTCTTTTTTTTCATTGGCTTCTTTGGCCTCTCTTTTTTCCTCGCACGGGACAATGCTCTAATAATGATGATCATCACACTTCTAATTATTTACAACTCAAGGATTACAACTCGATACTTAGAACAAAATATGACTCAATATGCGTGCCTCCGGCGGTGTACCAGGATGTGCAATGAATCTAGAGTGACATGTATGAAAAAAATTATGAATGGTGGCTTTGCCACAAATATAATGTCCACTACATGATCATGCAAGGCAATATGACAGTGATGGAGCGTGTCATAATAAACGGAACGGTGGAAGTTGCATGGCAATATATCTCAGAATGGCTATGGAAATGCCATAATAGGTAGGTATGGTGGCTGTTTTGAGGAAGGTAAATGGTGGGTTTATGGTACCGGCGAAAGTTGCGCGGTACTAGAGAGGCTAGCAACGGTGGAAGGGTGAGAGTGCGTATAATCCATGGACTAAACATTGGTCATAAAGAACTCACATACTTATTGCAAAAATCTACAAGTCATCAAAACCAAGCACTACGCGCATGCTCCTAGGGTGATAGATTGGTAGGAAAATACCATCGCTCATCCCCGATCGCCACTCATAAGGAAGACAATCAAAGAAACACCTCATGCTTCAAATTTGTTACACAACGGTTACCATACGTGCATGCTACGGGACTTGCAAACCTCAACACAACTATTTCTCAAATTCACAAATAATTTACTAGCATGACTCTAATATCACCATCCTCATGTCTCAAAACAATCATCAAGCATCAAACTTCTCATAGTATTCATATATGAAAGTTTTTATTATACCCATCTTGGATGCCCATCATATTAGGACTAGTTCTATAGCCAAAGCAAATTACCATGCTGTTCTAAAAAACTCTCAAAATAATATAAGTGAAGCATGAGAGATCAATAATTTCTATAAAATAAAACCACCACCGTGCTCTAAAATATATGTGAAGCACTAGAGCAAAATTATCTACCTCAAAAGATATAAGTGAAGCACATGGAGTATTCTAATAAGTTCCGATTCATGTGTGTCTCTACCAAAAGGTGTGTACAGCAAGGATGATTATGGTAAACTAAAAATCAAAGACTCAAATCATACAAGACGCTCCAAGCAAAACACATATCATGTGGTGAATAAAAATATAGCCTCAAGTAAAGTTACCGATAGACGAAGATGAAAGAGGGGATGCCTTCCGGGGCATCCCCAAGCTTAGGCTTTTGGTTGTCCTTGAATTTTACCTTGGGGTGCCTTGGGCATCCCCGACCTTAGGCTCTTGCCACTCCTTATTCCAAAATCCATCAAATATTTACCCAAAAACTTGAAAACTTCACAACACAAAACTTCAACAGAAAATCTCATGAGCTCCGTTAGTATAAGAAAACAAACCACCACTTTAAGGTACTTTAATGAACTCATTCTTTATTTATATTGGTGTTAAACCTACTGTATTCCAACTTATCTATGGTTCATACCCCCCGATACTACTCATAGATTCATCAAAATAAGCAAACAACACACGAAAAACAGAATCTGTCCAAAACAGAACAGTCTGTAGTAATCTGACTTGTTTGAATACTTCTGGAACTCCCAAAATTCTTAAATAAATTTGTGGACGTGAGGAATTTGTCTATTAATCATCTTCAAAATGAATCAACCTAAAATCACTCTCCAGTAAAAAATGGCAGCTAATCTCGTGAGCGCAAAAGTTTCTGTTTTTTACAGCAAGATCGCAAAGACTTCACCCAAGTCTTCCCAAAGGTTCTACTTGGCACAAACACTAATTAAAACATAAAACCACATATAAACAGAAGCTAGATTAATTATTTATTACTAAACAGGAAAAAAAAAGCAAAGAACAAAAATAAAATTGGGTTGCCTCCCAACAAGCGCTATCGTTTAACGTCCCTAGCTAGGCAGTGATAATTTCAATGATGCTCACATGAAAGACAAGAATTGAAGCACAAAGAGAGCATCATATAGCATATGAAAAACATATCTAAGTCTAACATACTTCCTATGCATAGGCATCTTATAGGCAAATAAATTATCAAGACAAGAAAAAACTAGCATATGCAAGAAAGAAGTGAGAAACAATAACAATCTCAACATAACGAGAGGTAATCTAGTAACATGAAAATTTCTACAACCATATTTTCCTCTCTCATAATAATTACATGTGGGATCATATTAAAATTCAACAATATAGCTCTCACATAAAACTTTCTCTACATGATCCACATGCATGCAAAGTTGACACTCTTCCAAAATAGTGGGAATATCATTAACTAAAGTCATGACCTCTCCAAACCCACTTTTATCAAAAACTTCATAATATTGAACATTATCCAAATATGTGGGATCTAAAGTTGACACTCTTCCAAATCTACTTGCATTATTATTGCAAACATTATTATCAATCTCATATTCATCATGGGGCTTAAATAAATTTTCAAGATTGTGAGAAGAATCACCCCAATCATGATCATTGCAACAAGTAGTGGACATAGCAAAACTAGCATCCCCAAGCTTAGGGTTTTGCATATTATTAGCACAACTAACATTAATAGAATTTATAATACCATCATTGCAATCATGCTTTTCATTCAAAGATCTACCATGAATCACTTCATAAAGTACTTCATCACAATTTCCAGATTCACGGATTTCAAGCAAAACCTCATAAAGATAATCTTGTGCACACAACTCATTAGCAATTGGTTCATCATAATTGGATCTTTTAAAAAGATTAGCAAGGGGATGAGGATCCATATCAATAAATTTTTAGAAAGCGAAGATGCAAGCACATAGACGGCACATGGCAACACAAGCAAACGAAAAAGACGAACGAAAGAGGGGCGAAGAAAAAGCAAAGGTTTTCGAAAATCGTTTTAGAAGTGGGGGAGAGGAAAACGAGAGGCGAATGGCAAATAATGTAATGAGAGGGAGAAGATTTTATGATGGGTACTTGGTATGTCTTGACTTGGCGTTGATCTCCCCGGCAACGACGCCAGAAATCCTTCTTGCTACCTCTTGAGCATGCGTTGGTTTTCCCTTGAAGAGGAAAGGGTGATGCAGCAAAGTAGCGTAAGTATTTCCCTCAGTTTTGAGAACCAAGGTATCAATCCAGTAGGAGACAATGCACAAGTCACCTAGTACCTGCACGAACAATCAACAACCTTGCAACCAACGTGATAAAGGGGTTGTCAATCCCTTCACGGTCACTCGCAAAAGTGAGATCTAATAAAGATAGTAAAGTAAATATTTTTGGTATTTTTGTTGCATAAATTGGAAACTAAAGATTGCAAAATAGTAAACGAGATGTGATGTAAATAAAAGAGATGCAATATAATAAGAAAGAGACTCGGGGGGCCATAGGTTTCACTAGTGGCTTCTCTCAAGATAGCATGTATTACGGTGGGTGAACGAATTACTGCCGAGCAATTGATAGAAAAGCACATAGTTATGAAGATATCTAAGGCAATGATCATGAATATAAGCATCACGTCCATGTCAAGTAGACCGAAACGATTCTGCATCTACTACTATTACTCCACACATCGACCACTATCCAGCATGCATCTAGAGTATTAAGTTCATAAGAACAGAGTAACGCATTAAGCAAGATGACATGATGTAGAGGGATAAACTCAAGCAATATGATATAAACCCCATCTTTTTATCCTCGATGGCAACAATACAATACGTGCCTTGCTGCCCCTACTGTCACTAGGAAAGGACACCGCAAGATTGAACCCAAAGCTAAGCACTTCTCCCATTGCAAGAAAGATCAATATAGTAGGCCAAACTAAACCGATAATTCGAAGAGACTTGCAAAGATATCAAATCATGCATATAAGAATTCAGAGAAGAACCAAATAATATTCATAGATAATCTTGTTCATAAATCCACAATTCATCGGATCTCGGCAAACACACCGCAAAAGAGTATTACATCAAATAGATTTCCAAGAACATCGAGGAGAACTTTGTACTGAGAATCAAAGAGAGAGAGAAGAAGCCATCTAGCTAATAACTATGGACCCGAAGGTCAGTGGTAAACTACTCACGCTTCATCAGAGAGGCAATGGTGTTGATGTAGAAGCCCTCCGTGATCGATTCCCCCTCCGGCAGATCGCCGGGAAAGGCCCCAAGATGGGATCTCACGGTTACAGAAGGTTGCAATGGTGGAAAAGTGGTTTCGTGGCTCTCCCTGATCGATCTAGGGTATAAGAGTATATATAGGCAAAAGAAGTACGTTGGTGGAGCTACGAGGGGCCCACGAGGGTGGGGGCGCGCCTACCCCCTGGGCGCGCCCTCCTGCCTCGTGGCCGCCTCATAGAGTCCCAGACTTCAACTCCAAGTCTTCTGGATTGCTTTCGGTCCAAGAAAGATCATCGGGAAGGTTTCATTCCGTTTGGACTCTGTTTGGTATTCCTTTTCTGCCAAACTCTAAAATAGGCAAAAAAAACAGAAATTGGCACTGGGCCTCCGGTTAATAGGTTAGTCCCAAAAATAATATAAAAGAGCATATTAAAGCCCATTAAACATCCAAAACAGATAATATAATAGCATGGAACAATCAAAAATTATACATACATTGGAGACGTATCAGTAGATCGTGTGACCATGTTGCACATCAATGGTACCATGGGTAACAACTGCTAAGATAGTTGATCCTAATATGCCAAAGTCAGCTACAAGGTTCCAGGTTAGACCGAATCACGGATGCAAATGCACATCCAAGATCGGTGATCTAATTTTGATCGGGGGATGACTGGTTCCTGCAAAATAATGGAGCACCATTAGGGATGCAAATGATGGTTTGTGCATTCTGTTTGTAATCTCCCTTACCGTACGATGGCAAGTAGATGAAACAGGTCCCCTGGCTTGTCACCGCGAAGATGTGGCCTACATGGCACACGGCGTCTTCGAACGTGTAGGGGTACAAATATGTCGAGGCCAACATGTGCCAGCCTCTGTCGTTACTGCCTTTTGCATTGATAGCAATTCTTATGTCGAACACCGCGATGAGATATCGTCGTAGCTGCGTCTCTTTGTCGGCGGGTCCGCAATTGCTATCTTCTTCAATCTCATGTAGGCATCATCATAAGTATTCAAGCCCACCCAGTTCGGAAGGCTGATCCCCATGGTGGAGAAGGGGTCTACGGGAACGGCCGCACTGCTATGGATGTTGTGCAAAATGATGGTGGTATCCGTCCGGAGGTATGCAAGACAATCTCCGTTGGCACCAACCTAGACCTATATATAAGACGGTGTGCAGCGGAGAAATTACGGGATGGAATAAGTAAGTACTATATTTGGAATATACACTACATGATCAAACTCCATGACTGACCTGCTCATCGGACAAAATCTGACTCCTTCTCAACGTCGACAACTCTAGCGGAGTCAACGTGCAACCACAGTCAGGTAGCGGTGGACTGTTCGATGGATTGTCCCATAGAATAACCTTCTGCTCGAGAATGCATGGAAGACCAACAAGCATATCCTTTTCCCAAGCATGTTTACGCACCGTCTTAAAATAGTTGGTGCAGGAAGCACCGAGTCTTGTGGCGGTGAGGACGTCGGAGCGGCGTGCGATTTCTCCCAGAGGATCGTCGTCCAAGGTCTCCCAGCCCCGACGAGGAGGAGAACCGCCTGGCGAATCCATGGCAGCAGCAACGAACTGCCTTGGTCTCTTTGGGGGGAGGGGAACTAGCGAGGGGAAGATAAGAGCGTAACCGCAGGGCCTCGTCCCTTTGTTAAGGAAGTTATGCGGGCACGCATAGTGGTAGTGCGATGGTGCGGCTATTATTTACTTACATAGTACTGTAGCAGTAGTACTTTCTCAACTATTAGTGCGACGTACTGTACTTCTATATTGCACCAATTTTGAACACTTGAATCTCAAGGCCAAGGAGCTACGGTCGCAAGTGGAGAGTACTACTGTTCTCTAGAACCATCGTTGTTTTATCAATGCAGGGAAAGTACACCTGCGTAGTGTGTACTCTCCGTGCTCTATTCAAGCGCATAGCTGGCCTACTGAGCCGCTCCTCTCACGCACACACTAGCAGCCTGTTTATCAGCGACAGTTACTGTGGGGGCAGAACATTTGAGTTCTTTGATACAGCGAGACTAGGCTTTTCGCTTCCATTCACTACAAAGATACACTTCCGTGATGATACGTGTTTGTCACAGTAGATCACATTTTCTGTCATGCATGTACATCCATGACGATTTTATGTCATAATCAAGATAGACATACATGTGTTGTCGTAGAAATGTTCCATGACATTACCAAAATTATCATCACGGAAGTGTCCACTTCCATGATGATAAATGTCGCGTCATGGAAGTGCTTTCGTCAAGGGTAACCGGCACGTGGCATCCACCGTAACGGGTCGTTGTTAAGCTATCGGGTCCGGTTTTGGATCCGATAACCCGCTAATAGCCATGACCAATGGCGATTTTCCACGTGTAAAATTCTCATTGGCCCATGAAACCACGTGTCAGCTCCGCGTTAGCACATATGTCACTCATCCAATGGGCGAGATGCGCCGATGATATGTTAACACATGGACCGGCCGAAAAGTGGCCGGTAAAGATTAAATGGGCCGCCCAACTAAAGGCCCACAAGATTTTGCAGATCATAATGGGAGGGCCCAGCTAAAGGCCAACAAGATTTTGCAGACCATAATGGGCCAGCCCAGCTAAAGGCCCACAAGATTTTGAAGACACTAGTGGGCCGGCCCGTTAACAGGCTGCCATGTTTTGGGCCAAGTGCCGGCCCATATTTGATCCGATCCATTAACAGCCTGCCACTTTCTGGGCCTAATAAGGGCCCATATGAGATCTGGCCCATTAATAGCCTACCACGTTCCGGGCCATATTACGACCCATATCAGATCCAGCTCTTTAAGAGCCTTTGGGCTAAATTATGGCCCATATCAGATTCGGCCCGTCAACTAGACGTTGTGCTTTTGGGCCCACTTGAGGCCGGTTAGGATTTCTATTTGCTAAAGGCCCGTTTAGTAATACGGCCTGATATTAGTTTTGGCCTGTTAAAGGCCCGTTTAACATTTTGGCCCTATATTTATTCCGGCCTGTTAAAAGCTCGTCATATAGTTGGGCCTAACTATGGCCCGCTTTGCATCCGGCCTGCTCACAGCCGATAATCTGATTGGGCCAAACAAGGACCGAGACAATTTTGGCCTATTAACGGCCCGTAATGTGATTGGCACAATCATGGGCCGGGGTCTATTTCGGCCTGCTGTCGGCCCGTGAGCTGTTCGGCACGTTTCAGGCCCAACCTACTTTTCAGCCTCCAAAAAGCCCATTGAATTGTCTTGCGAAAATAGGGTTGGTAGTTTACTCGGCCTATTAAAGGCCCGATACTACTAGTGGGCTAGTTTACATTTAGGCCTGTTAACGGGCCAAGATGATTGGGTCCATGATGCGGCCCATACATAGTGATTTGCATGACGAAACGATTATGTACCGTAATTTTACAGTTTGGCCGGTTTACATTTCATGGAGCGAAGACAAGATATATATACAGTAAAATAACTGCAGCATCGTGAATAAGAGAAAACCTAGACTATACAATAAAGAAATTATGGCATATTACATCCACTGGGCATCAAAGTTCGCCACTATGATAATAAAGCACAAGCAGACAACATATTACATACACTGGGCATCAAAGATCACCACCAGTGCAAATAAATGATAATCCACAAGTATAGGGGGTCGCAACAGTTTTCGAGGGGAGAGTATTCAACCCAAATTTATAGATTTGACACAAGGGGAGCCAAAGAATATTTGAAGGTATTAGCAGTTGAGTTGTCAATTCAACCACACCTGGAGATTAATTATCTGCAGCAAGGTAATCAGTAGCAGAGTAGTATGACAAGAGTAACAGTAGCAACGGTAACGGTAACAGTGATAGCAGTATTTTTGTAACAAGTGTAACAGTGATGATAGCAGTAGTAAATTAAGAAGAACAATATAGGATAAATTCATAGGCATTGGATCGGTGACTCGTTGGATGATATTCATCATGTGACAGTTATAACCTAGGAAGATACGGCACTAACTCCAGTTCGTCAATATAATGTAGGCATGTATTCCGTAAATAGTCATACGTGCTTATGGAAAGAACTTGAATGACATCTTTTGTCCTACCCTCCCGTGGCAGCGGGGTCCATATTGGAAACTAAGGGATATTAAGGCCTCCTTTTAATAGAGAACTGGAACAGAGCATTAACACATAGTGAATACATGAACTCCTCAAACTACGGTCATCACTGGAAGAAGTCCCGGTTTCTGTCACTCCGGGGTTACCGGATCATAACACGTAGTAGGTAACTATAACTTGCAAGATCGGATCTAGAACATGGATATAACGGTGATAACATAAATGGTTCAGATCTGAAATCATGGCACTCGGGCCCAAAGTGACAAGCATTAAGCATGGCAAAGTCCTAGCAACACCAATCTTAGAACATAGTGGATACTAGGGATCAAGCCCTAACAAAACTAACTCGATTACATGATGAATCTCATCCAACTCCTCACTGACCAGCGAGCCTATGAAGAAATTACTCACTCCCGGTGGGGAGAATCATGGAATTGGCGATGGAGAAGTGTTGGTGATGACTAAGAACGAAGATCCCCCTCTCCGGAGCCCAAACGGACTCCAAATCTGGCCTCTCAATGAAGAACAGGAGGTGACGGCGGCTCTGTCTCGTGGATCACGATAATTCTTTCTCCCTTGTTTTTTTCAGAAAAATAGGATTTTATAGCATCGGTTTTTGGGTTTGCGGGGCCACCAGGTGGGGACAACGCACCTGGGTGCGCCAGGAGAGGGGGGCGCACCCTGGTGGGTTATGCCCACCCAGGTGCCCCTCTCCGGTAGGTCTTGGCTCCAGAAATTATTATTTATTATATAAAAATTCCTTGCAAAGTTTCGTTCCATTCCGAGAACTTTTATTCTGCACAAAAACAACACCATGGTAGTTCTGCTGAAAACAACGTCAGTCCGGGGTTAGTTTTATTCAAATCATGCAAATTAGAGTCCAAAACAAGAGGAAAAGTGTTAGGAAAAGCAGATACGTTGGAGACGTATCAACTCCCCCAAGCTTAAACCTTTGCTTGTCCTCAACCAATTCAGTTGATAAACTGAAAGTGAAAAAGAAAAACTTTTACGAACTCTTTTGCTCTTGTTTGCATAAATAAGGTTAAACAGCACCCAGGTTTTTAGCCACATTATAACTAACCATGCCGACAATAACTCTTAAAGATTATAATAACTCATATCAATGACATAATCAGCTAGCGAGCAATAATAAGGTATCTCAAACGGCAACATGTTGTCAAAACAACCATGATATAATATGACAATAGTGGTATCTCGCTAGCCCTCTCTGAGACCACAAAACATAAATGCAGAGCACCTCCAAAGTTCAAGCAGCGACTAAACATTGTAATTCATGGTAGAAAAGATCCAGTCATGATGCACCCAACATTGGCTACACACAATGCATAAGTCATGACAGCTGTGCTCTCAGGTTCTAGCGCTTGTTTTAGAAGATGATGACACAACATAAAAGGTAAATAATTCCCTTTGCCCTTTTTCTTGAAACTAGTGGTCTTGTTAACCATCAACACTTGATGCTCCTTCTTGATTTCTACCTCCACAGCCTTTACCATTGCGAAGAGCTCGGGAATTTTCTTATCCATCCCTTGCATATTATAGTTCATCACGAAGCTTTTGTAGCTTGGTGGAAGTGATTGAAGAACTTTGTCAATGACACTATCATCAGGAAGATTAACTCCCAGTTGAGTCAATGATGTCTACTACACAACCTTCTTCCTGTAGACGTTGTTGGGCCTCCAAGTGCAGAGGTTTGTAGGACAGTAGAAAATTTCCCTCAAGTGGATGACCTAAGGTTTATCAATCCGCGGGAGGCGTAGGATGAATATGGTCTCTCTCAAACAATCCTGAAACCAAATAACAAAGAGTCTCTTGTGTCCCCAACACACCCAATACAATGGTAAATTGTATAGGTGCACTAGTTTGCCGAAGAGATGGTGATACAAGTGCAATATGGAAGGTAGATATAGGTTTTTGTAATGCTAGGAAACAAGGCCTAGGGTTCATACTTTCACTAGTGCAAGTTCTCTCAACAATAATAACATAATTGAATCATATAACTATCCCTCAACATGCAACAAAGAGTCACTCCAAAGTCACTAATAGCGGAGAACAAATAAGAGATTATTGTAGGGTACGAAACCACCTCAAAGTTATCCTTTCTGATCGATCTATTCAAGAGTCCGTAGTAAAATAACACGAAGCTATTCTTTCCGTTCAATCTATCCTACAGTTCGTACTAGAATAACACCTTAAGACACAAATCAACCAAAACCCTAATGTCACCTAGATACTCTAATGTCACCTCAAGTATCCACGGGGTATGATTATACGATATGCATCACACAATCTCATATTCATCTATTCAACCAACACAAAGAACTTCAAAGAGTGCCCCAAAGTTTCTACCGGAGAGTCAAGACGAAAATGTGTGCCAACCCCTATGTGACACCCCCGATTTGACCGTACACTAATCATGCACGCAAATGTGTACGATCAAGATCAGGGACTCACGGGAAGATATCACAACACAACTCTAAAACATAAATAAGTCATACAAGCATCATAATACAAGCCAGGTGCCTCGAGGGCTCGAATACAAGTGCTCGATCATAGACGAGTCAGCGGAAGCAACAATATCTAAGTACAGACATAAGTTAAACAAGTTTGCCTTAAGAAGGCTAGCACAAACTGGGATACAGATCGAACGAGGCACAGGCCTCCTGCCTGGGATCCTCCTAACTACTCCTGTTCGTCGTTAGCGAGCTGCACGTAGTAGTAGGCTCCTCCAGTGCCGTAGGAGTCGTCGTCGACAGTGGCGTCTGGCTCCTGGACTCCAGCATCTGGTTGCGACAACCAGATAGAAAGGAAAGGGGGAAAAGAGGAAGGAAAGCAACCGTGAGTACTCATCCAAAGTACTCGCAAGCAAGGAGCTACACTACATATGCATGGGTATATGTGTAAAGGGCCATATCAGTGGACTGAACTGCAGAATGCCAGAATAAGAGGGGGATAGCATAATCCTGTCGAAGACTACGCTTCTGGCCATCTCCATCTTGCAGCATGTAGAAGAGAGTAGATTGAAGTCCTCCAAGTAGCATCGCATAGCATAATCCTACCCGGCGATCCCCTCCTCGTCGCCCTGTTAGAGAGCGATCACCGGGTTGTATCTGGCACTTGGAAGGGTGTGTTTTATTAAGTATCCAGTTCTAGTTGTCATAAGGTCAAGGTACAACTCCGGGTCGTCCTTTTACCGAGGGACACGGCTATTCGAATAGATAAACTTCCCTGCAGGGGTGCACCACATAACCCAACACGCTCGATCCCATTTGGCCGGACACACTTTTCTGGGTCATGCCCGGCATCGGAAGATCAACACGTCGCAGCCCCACCTAGGCACAACAGAGAGGTCAGCACGCCGGTCTAAATCCTATGGCGCAGGGGTCTGGGCCCATCGCCCATTGCACACCTGCACGTTGCGTACGCGGCCGGAAGCAGACCTAGCCTAGTGGCGTTCCAGTCCAATCCGGCGCGCGCCGCGCGGTCGCTGACGTCACGAAGGCTTCGGCTGATACCACGACGTCGAGTGCCCATAACTGTTCCCGCGTAGCTAGTTAGTGCGTATAGACCAAATGGCCAGACTTAGATCAAATACCAAGAACTCGTTAATCGTGTTATGTTGAAGTAACCACGGACGCCGTCCAGGGCCAGGCCCACCTCTCGCCTAGGTGGTCTCAACCTCCCCTGTCGCTCCGCCACAAAGATCCACTTGCGGGTACTCCTACGAGCCGACCCGACTTTAGTCACCACAGGTGTCATGTATAGAGTATATAAGTATATACCCGTGATCACCGCCCAACTGATCACGACCCGATAGTATAGCACAGCAGACAGACAAGAATGTAGGGCCACTGATGGAAAACTAGCATCCTATACTAAGCATGTAGGATTGCAGGTAAAGGTAACAACAGTAGTAGCAAGTACAGGCTATGCATCAGGATAGGATAAACGGAAAGCAGTAACATGCTACAGTACTCTAATGCAAGCAGTATAGAGAAGAATAGGCGATATCTGGTGATCAAGGGGGGGCTTGCCTGGTTGCTCTGGCAAGTAGGAGGGGTCGTCAACTCCGTAGTCGAACTGGGCAGCAGCAGCGTCGGTCTCGTAGTCTACCGGAGAGAAGAGGGGGGAAGAAACAGTAAATACAATGCAAACATAAGCATGACGATGCGTGACATGACAATGAGCGGTGCTAGGTGTGTCCTAACGCGGCAGTAGGTGGTACCGGCGAAGGGGGGGACATCCGGGAAAGTATTCCCGATGTTTCGCATTTTCGGACAGATGAAACGGAGGGGGAAAGTTGCGAGTTCGATAGGTTAGGGATGTGTGGCGGACGAACGGGCTGCGTATCCGGATTCGTCTCGTCGTTCTGAACAACTTTCATGTACAAAGTTTTTCCATCCGAGCTACGGTTTATTTTATATTAAATTTTAAAGATTTAAATCATTTTTAGAATTTAATAAATTAATTTAATTCCAAATTTAATTAATGCATCAGCATGACGTCAGCAGTCAACGTTGACCGTTGACCTGGTCAACCTGACAGGTGGGTCCCACCTGTCAGGGGCTGTTAGCTAATTAACAGTAGTTAATTAGTTATTAGGTTAATTAATCTTAATTAGTTAATATTAACAGGATTAATTAAGTTAATTAATTATCTTTATTATTTGTTTATTTATTTATATTAATTTAATTTTTTAAATCATTTTTTCATTTTTTTATTAAAACGTTCTCTGGGCGGGCCCCACCTGTCTGTGGCCCATAGGGGGTACGGGCCCAGGGGCAGTGGCTTAGGGGCGCGGGGCCCCACCTGGCAGTGGCCCAGGGGGCACTGGCCCAGTGGTCAGTGGCCCTTGCCACAGCGGGTTTGGTCCAGCGGGTGCGGGCGCACCCGAGCGAGCGCTCGCCCGCAGGGCGGGACGAGGGCGCCAGGGCACCGATGGCGGGGCTCGCCGACGCGGCCAGGGGCCACG